>NC_141822.1:16415932-16732807 GCF_982586985.1 Callionymus lyra | reverse complement strand
ATGATTGGTAGTGATGAAGCAGATCTTTCTCCTCCTCTCTGTGGCTTTGTGGGATTTCTTTTTATATAAGAGAGGGAGAGAGAGATGGAGAGCTGGCTTCATCCCGGGATCAAGACTCCTTCGTTCATTATTTAATGTGGTTTGTCAGAGAAAGATTCTGGTTTGAATGTAATTAGCATGTAATAGCAGCTCGTCATAACTCTTATTTAAGTATCGTCTCATCTTTTATTTGAGTGTTTAAATTGAAAACAATTTTTTTTCCAGACTTTGTGCTCCTCGTGCTTCACATGAATATGTTTTTGATTAACTAAACAAGAACTGCACGTAGAAAAAAAAAGTATCATTCAGGTGATATATGACAACAACACACCTGATGATTTTCCAACACAATGATGCAGCAGTGGTTTATTATCACCATTTTACAGAATCTAGATGGTTACAAATATTACATAAATGTCATTGTTTAGTTCAACATCTAAACATGTCTTTTGATGTATTAAATTGAACAAGTTGTCTATTGAATGTGTTGAATACAAAAATGCCAATATTTTCAAAATAAAGGGACATTATTTTGTTTTACACTACAATCAAAAAATATCTTGTTATATTGTCTGCACATCGCATGATTGATGATGGTTTTATACCAATATTTTTATATTGAATTTAAAAGGTTTCAAATTAAATAATACTGAATTAAGAAGATTAATGTTTTAATAATTGGAATTAGAACATTACACTATATGTAAAAAAAATACTCGTAATAAAAATAAATTAATCTAATTTTAACTATAGAAACGATTTTATTAAATTTATTTGAATGAATAATGTTATACTAGACAACATTTCAATAAAAAATGTAATCTTTGAAGATTTAATTCAACCATGAAATATTCCAATGGCCCTGATATACTTCCATAGTGAGACCATCAACAGCCAGTAACATCCAAATGTTTGGCAACTATTCAAAACATGGTTGTTCAGTCAAGATACACAAACCAAAATTAACCAAAACATCATCTTTGTCTGGCTGCATCTGCTTCATCACGTCCACAAACGTGTCATTTAGATGCTGTCAACGAACAAACGGAAACTTTCCTCCACCATCAGGTCTCTCGACACGATGATGCAACAATGACTTCAGCCTGCAGCTGCAAAACAACAACTTTTGACCCAATCAACACGTCGTAGAGTCTCCGGATCAATCAGAAAACAAACACGTTCACGTTCAAACGCAGCTGTTTCTTCCGACTGTTGCTGCCATGATCCGACATCTGCTGCTCATTGATGACGACTCGTCCTCCACTTATCCTGATCAAGAGTCACGGAAGAGTCGTCTCCGCTGACACACTCGCTCACGGGCAGCTCTGGACTTGATCCGCTTAAATAATGATGATCGCTGAGAGTTTCATTCATTCACCCTCTGTCAAGTGAGCGCAGGGGCAGCAACGTGAGCGAAGAGGTCCAGACTCTCAACACAATGTAGTCAGTTTGTAGTTTGTAGTTAGTTTTATTCTCCAGAAATATCAACAGGTTTATTTCCACATTGAGCTGCAGCCTCAAGACAATGTTTCCAAAGAACGACTCGATAATAAACTTGAATAAAGTTGTCACACACACACACACGCACACACACACGCGTCTCACTCAGCTCCTGAACTGCCGCTCAGACATCACAAGTCAACTCTGCGTCAGACTGAGGACTCACAGGAAGAGATGCAGTGAGAGGAAGACGAGCATGGAAGTGATGAAAGTACGATCATTACGCTGCCACATCACTGGAGCGTCAGAGCCAGATGTGGAAACATCATGTTTGTTCTGCGGAGCAGGAGAGAGTGAGTAAACGCAGAGGCTTGTTTGTGATGAATGTGCTGGTGGACGAGGCCAGGACAACACTCAGCTCCACGTTATGTAACTCAAGCTGAACAGCAGCAGCCTTCACACACACGCAAACACACACGTGCACAGACATACACACCCTCTGGTGAGTCACTTGAGGTTCCCGACAACACAGATGCTACTTTTGTCGAGAAAGAAAAAGTCATATCGTTTAATCAACAAATGTTTTGGTTTCACGAGGAAGCTCATGATGACAAGTGATGACACACGTGTTGCAAGTTCTCCACGTGTGCACGACTCATTATTAATTAATGGAAATGTATATAAATTATTTTTAAATTGTGTTTTCATTGATTTTTATCCACTTTCCTCATCCTGACCTGCGTGTGCTGTCGGCTGATGACATCACCATCAATCTCAGAGCATGTATAAGATCATCTGACACATGTACTAGAATATTAAGACAACAGGGATGTGGATTATTGACCTGCCATCCCATAATCTAATCTGATTCCTCGACACAGGACGATCAGATGTTTCTCCTAAATATAAACAAGAGGTCAGAGTTAAACTATAAGTGTTACTCTACTGCAGGATAATGTCCAACATTATAATCACAATTATATTGATTTTTATTTTAATGACAATTATTACAGAATTATACATGATCTTAGGGGGAACTGCATATTATTGTGTTTTAATGAAGTACAAATACAAACAGCTTTAACTGCAAAAATCAATGCAACGCTAAAATGAAGTATTATTAATCAATAAAAAACGTTTATTTCCAGTGATGTGTTGGGAAATAGAATATAAAAAAAGATAAATACCATAAATTTAGTTTAGAGTCACTTTAAACTTAAACTTAAACTAAACACTTAGTTTAAAGTGAGTTTAAGTTCAAAGTAAAGGTTCTAATGCGACAATATCTTACATTCAACACTATTATAAAGTAATAAACTGAAAAATGTTGCATTAAAAAGTTCAACTTCGTTCTTCTGACATTGTCCTCTTTCTTCTATATATTTACACCTGAAAAATATTTTTTTTTTCTTTCTGCAAAATAAAACAAAGAAAATCGAATCAAAACACTCATTTGTCCTCATTATTTACTTGATGAAAATAATTAATTAACTTTATATAATTTGACATAATCAACAAATTTTAAAGTAACTTAAATTAATTCAAACGAACATAAAGATATTTAAGTTGACGTGAATTAAAATTTTTTAGACTAACAATTGTAACACTTAAATTTGAAAAAAACATCCTTATAATGACTACACAACCATGTGTGTTAGTGTCCTAGATACAAGTGTAATTTCATTAACACTGATAAAACCATAGTCTTCATCAACATCTGACCTGAAGTAGAGAAACCTGAAGGATGTCGCATCAGCTCCACTTTAATCTTAACATCAGCGCGACAAGAACACATGTAGCATTAGCATCGGAGCTAAAGTCAACTACGACCTCAAAGAACTCTCGTCGCTCACAGACTCCCTCGAGTCTTCTGGTGATTACAGCGTCACGCTTCGCAGACATCCCATCATGACCCCGGATTTCTGTCCCCGACTTCAGCCACAATCCCCCAAACAAATGCACCACGGAGCGAAACGTGGACCTCGGAGGATAAATGAAGAAGTGATTATGGATTACCTGCAAACATCTCAGGCTCCATCCTTTCTTCATGAGAACCATTAGAAACAGATGAACGGCATTTGGGGATTACAGGGAATTAAAGGCGAACAAAGAAACAAACAACAAAAACAAAACATTAGCCAAAACACCACAGTTGGTTTTCTATTTGAACTGAAGTCATTTTTACAACTTTGCATTAAACAACTAATAATTGCATTTAAACGCACATTAAAAGTAAAGAAACATCTGATCAAGGATCAGTCGCTGGTTTCTTTGAAAGACGAACGCGACTCACACTTCTCTCCGACACCTAAACTGAAACTTTCTTTCACATGACATGATTAAATTGCCTAAAATTGCCTGCAAAGTGGATAAACGCATAAATAGCCGTTGCCAGGGAAACGGCTGCAAACAAATCCATGTGGCTGGCCGGCCATTCAGACATGAGTGGATGGAAAAAGATGAGCTTGTTCTCTCCGGGGAACAGTGAAGTTTGACGGCTTCCTCTCCATGGTTCCTTTACATGGATGATGTGAAGTTTAACTCGTTCAGATGTGAGGGCGATACGAAGATACCCCATTACTGTGCGTGTCAATAACTTTATTGTGTTTATTGTGTGCGTCTATAAAAGCTACAATGATAGAAGTGATGAAACTGGAAGTTTATCTTTTAACATCATGTGATATAAAAGGACATGTGTTGAAGGAATCAGGACACAGATTATTATGATGAATTGAGCCTGGAAATGATCATTTTGGCCCCTCGTGTGAATGACTTTGACAGACATGATATACAGGGATGGAGATAGTACTTGTTTTATCAGATACAAAGTGTTGCCGGGACTTTAACAGTCATTGAATTGTTGCTTAAAGAATGAAATCTAATCGAAAACCTTAAATAAAAGTGATTCTTCTATAGTAATAAACTAAATATATAGTCATGGCAGTCATTCGCTTATTACTAATTAGACATTGAATGTTTGTATTTCATACAAAAATGTATTACGGAAAAAAATGGCAGCAAAACGGAAATGAAGCCAAGAAAAGGGTCCAGTTACTACCATGTGTGTCAGGACTGGAACTGATGCCTTGTGATGCGACAGTTGAGACTTTTCATTGCTACTGTTGCACTTTATCCATTTTTATCTTCTCTTATATAGTGATATTTCAAATGCAAAGAGTCTGCAGATAATAATTGTATGATTTGAAACTTAAAGTGACTGTTCAAATTTCGCTCATTTTTCTACTCACCCTCATGTCGACTAAGAGATTATTTTTCTAGTTTTTAATCTCTGTGTGTTTTGGAGTTATACAGCAAATATTTATGTAAATCATAATGTTTGTATAATTTCTCATCTTATTTTCTTGGTACTCGTCGTCCAAACAAGAAAATATTTACCCGGAGTGTTTCCTGTCCGTGCAGCTTAAAACATACAGTACACTTGTTTTATTTATTTGTCGAACAATTCCTCTCGTCAAGGCTTCAATACCAGAGACATTGGAGGTATTCGGATGTTTTATGGACATGCGTATTTCCCTTTAACTTCCTTTTTGGACCCGATTACCTAGGTTGACATGAGGGTGAGTAGAAAATAAGGGAATTTTGGGTGAACTTCCCCCTTAAAATAAAATTACAGAGAGTGAACTGAACTGAAGACTCTGCAACTAATCGCAAATTGGGCGAAACCAATCGTGGTTTACAACTCTTGAAGGAAGAAAACTTTTAACCAACGGCTACAAATGAATGCAAAATTGCTTGATGTAGTTGGGATGCAGCTTTTGCAATTCATGTACAAGCATCGGAAAGTAATAAAAAACCTGGAACAGTCCTATTTTATGATGGTTAAATACAGAGTCATGTCACACTTGACTGGAGGATTAAACCGACTACACAAGTCAAAATGAACAAAAGACTTTGCGAGACACAAACATCGAAGGCAGCATCAAACAACCGAGCGACATCATATCGAAAGCTCCAAGACCCACGGACGTGCTGAGGATGCGTCGGCACCACATCACTGCTGCCGTGTTTGCTTTGGTTGCACAAGAACCAAACATTGGAGGCGACGTGCACGAGCAGGAAACCCTGCATCAGCACTTTGCGGCTTCACAGCAGTGTTGCATCAAAAGCCGAGACGATTAACGCACACAGAGAAAATGACACGCGATTATCTAACTGTGGTGAAGAGATTTTTTCCACTTGTGAGTCTTTGATGTCGCTGTGGTTCATCCTTCTTTAATGACATCCTGCTCCTGGCGGCTCCACGCCATGACTTCACCTCTTCCCCCACTTGCTCCCGCCTCACCCCCCAGACCTCAGCACAATAGAGGGAAACAAACGTGTCCTCATGGAACTTCTCGCTCCCTCGGTGTCCTTGTGTCCTCGCGCTTTACGAGCGGCAGTGAAGTGCAGGTTCCACGTGAAGCTTTAAGGACGTGTTGATTAAGGTGGTTAGAGCGAGAATTACACGCAACTATTTCCACAGATTAGTGTTTATTTACACAAGGAACATAACATCCCTGAGGAGATGCTACCAGACAGGACTCACAATGTTAGAACTACCTTTAAAATGACCAAAAGTCAAAGTTATCTATACTACAAACATGCAAAATACATTTATATTTAAACTATATTGAGAATTCTTGATTTGTACAATGTATGTTGTTGTACCTTCATCACCACATGAGCCAATATATCACAACTCAACACAATAAACGACGTACATTTCCATCAAGACCTGACTCTTACTCTGATGACTCGACTGAATGAATCATTTGAGTCGATGAATCACAACATTTCTATGAGTTTAATCCAGTAATTTTGATTGACAGCTGGCAGATCCTATTAAATCTTGTAGTGCGCCGACTCGACAGGCGAAGCTCATGACGAAGAAAGCAGCCCATTGGTTCATTTTGTAACATGAGCGTGAAATGTGTCTCAAATCGCGCACTTCTCAACTATCAACTCAACTTTATTTATAAAACACTTTAAAAGCAATCACAGTCGTTAAAGCACAGTTGTATAGCACAGTTAAAACACACAAAGATAAAACAATATAAAATAAAACAAGTAAAAACCACTAAAAAACAGCCCCGAGTCTCATGCTGTGTTAAAAGCCAGAGAATAAAAGTGTGTTTTAAGACGAGATTTTAAAAATGTCTTCTCTTCACTTCTCTAAGTGCACTGCTTTACAGTACACTGTACACTTATTAGCGCAGTGCATGCATTTCGACAGATAGTACTGTCTCAAATCAAACACTGTTGCATAAATGACTCGGCAACTTCTTCTTCTACTACTTTTGCAACTGGCAGTTGGGATCCTATTTCTGACTCTTGTTAGCGCTTTACGTAAATTGAAACAATTATTAAGTTGTGTTTAATTTTGTCATTATTATTGTCGTGTAGTTTTGTGGTGAAATCAGTGTTTTTTCTTGAGACATTTACGCCAGTATCTGCTCAGAAGACGTGCCATCAGTGACGTAGATTCCATTTAGAAACGTAGCTTCATCTACGTCACGAAGATGGCGGTCGTTAAGGGTGGAAAGTGTCCATCGATCCACACTCAATCTTCTGGCTGTTCGAGTGCACCAATTGAGTGTGCATAGCGCACTATATTTTCGCACACTGTTCGGTGTGAATGCACTTATGTACTCAAAATACTAAGTGTAAATGCAGAAGTGCGTGATTTGGAATGGTTTTCTGTGGCCGTGTTGTGTCAATAAAGTTGTGAATGTACTTATATTATTGTTCGTATTGACATAAAACAAGTCCCTTGACTTTTCCTTAACAAAAGGCTGTCTGACACGATCCTACCTGCCAAATCCTCTTTGGACGAGGCGATGCGAGGGGAGCTGTTGCCAGGTTCGATCTTCAGTGAAAGTCTGCAACACAAAAACACAATTCACATTAAAAAAGAATAAAGAACACAATTGACGAGTCAATCCAAGGCCTCTCACGGTGCAGTTGAAAGAATAGTGACAGCATGAGAAGTAATGTTGTCAATATATATTTATATTTAAAATCAAGATTACTGTCCATCTGTTAAAATAAAATATACTCTGGTGAAAAGATTTAAGCGATGACTCTCTGGAGTGAAGTGCAGTTTGACTTATGAAGAAAAAGAAAACTTGACAAGAAAAGTTATGAATTAAACAGATATGAATGGGATCTTCACTGTAGGTCTTCAAGAAGAACATCTTTCTAACCATTAGTCTCATAATTTAGTGTTTGGATCGTTCACTGGAGTGGAGAGTTCCGTCCTGGCTGCAGTTTCTTGCTCAGTTTAAAATGCTTTTCCCACATCCAGGTCCGAGCATCAGTCATATTTTCAATCTTTCAAGTTTTTTGGGGGGAAACTTTAGGCTTTTCTTTTTTGACATTTCTCTACTCTCTACAACATTCTTTATCAAATATGTCCGCAAATTAAAAACAATAATAAATGGTTAAAAATGCAAAAAAACAAACAGTTAAATCACAGAAATGCTGCAGAGATGATTCCAAGAAATCCAAAACTTAAACCGTTTTCTGAGCATTAAGATTAAATGCATCCAAGTGATAAATGGATTATCCTGCAGTAAAACACAACATATGAATGCATTTAAACGGAATAATAAAAGGCCGCTCTGAGACTCAAACCGAGCCTGAGGGAATGTTGGTAAACCTGATTGTGCCAATAATCACCACATTTGGAAAGTATTTACGTCCGAGGAAAGTCTGTGTGAAAACAGAATTAATTGCGAGGGTTTGGTGGGGCTGCAGGGAGGGAAGTGCTCGCCAAACATAAAGCAGACGGGGACAGAGACATCCAGACGTCAAAAGCAATCTGAGTCACGACCTTCAGCGTTACATCACAGCAGCCGGCTGGAAACATCGGTGTGCATCGAAGATCTCCGCGCAGCTATTACTTTGAAGACACACTTGTTTAATTAAGAAAATGAAAACTTTCGCCCTCCAACTTGGCTCGGAAAAGAGTTTGTACTCAAATGATCTCACGTCATCACTTCACTCAGTCACAGTGTTAATGCCAAATATAACATGTTTGTCTGTTGACCTTTGACTTTGATATTTTATTCTCTTAATGTAAGCAAATATTAACCTTTATTGAAACTACATGGTCACAGTTTTTCAGTTTTAAATGTTAGTGAAGGTTCAGCTGATTGGACGAGCTCCTCAAGAGTTAGAAAATGAACCAATGGGCCGCTTTCTTTGTCATAAGCACCGCCCATTTTGTCAGAGCACGAAAATATTTAAATCACTTAAAACAGCTGATTTGGTATTTGGAAGATGGCCGGATTAAACTTGTGAAATGTTGTGAAGAAGAGAAGCGAGATCTTCATCATGGAGGCATGTTTATGAAGCAATGATATGAATTAAAAGAGATCTAAATTAAACTTTACTTTTATAACTTGTTTCCTGCTTAAACCATCCTATCAACATTGCGGCCGTTACGCAACTGTGTAAAATGGAAACATATCCTATTTGAGGTGCTTGGAGCTCAAAATTGGCTCCCACTTTTCCTGGGAGACTTTTACATTAGAGTCTGTTTTCAATGTGGTAAAAACAAGACTGCATTTGCACCGTGGCCCCTTTTGCACCTAGCCAAGGGTTACTCTAAATATTGTACATTAAAGTCTTCCGGTCTTTTATACATTTTAATTTCTGTGAAGATTCCCATGATAAAGCACGTGTCTTCACCACTTAAAATCTGCTCTATGGTCACTTCTTCCTTCAATTCTTCTTTGATGTGGATTTTCGGCATCACGTGCAGCAGCAGGATGCAGCCGACATGCAATATTAACCGTTTTCCAGGAAATTTTTTGATTATTTGATGGATTGAAAGTTGCATAATACATCCATCTGGAGGTGGCCACAAGATTTTTTCCTTTTGACTTTATGTCTCGCAGACACGGTGGCGACTCGTCATCCAGTAATCCAAACAGATTTTGGTAAGAGTCACGCTTACATTTCCATGTTATAATACTTGTTATGAAGTGGTGAGACCGCACAAGAACACGTTATTTTTATGAATCTCTGGAGTTTCTTATTTTCACCAGTATAGTGGGTGACACTTCTGATGCAACAACTGAGTCACTGTTGTAGACGCCCAGGCCTTAAACTCATTTTTACTAGAATAAAAAACGGCTTCACAGGATTTTTCATGCTTCATGTTCGGAACCATGAGGGATTTTCTCTTGTACCTTGAGGAGATGGAATAGTACGGAAGGGGATTAGAGCCATTAGAGGAAAAAAGATCACAGAATATAATCTTTTTTTATAAATTTTTTAATATTTTTAATTATCTTTTGTATCTCCTAAAGTCATGACTGAAAATCTAACAAGAAACCAGATTAAAAAAAGCAAAACAAAAGGATAATGTTTCTCATATAACTTCTCTCAATAACAATAAATGCTCAGTTATAATAAAAAATTGAACTTTGTTGTCCATTAGTAAAAGATAAAACATCTATAAAATCGAAAACACCAAAAGTTTGTCGAACATTCTTCACGCTTAAAGTAATTGTCGTCACCATGAATAGTCTCTTCGACGTTAAGTTCAAAGACGGTCTTGTTAAAGTTGTGGCGCATCAGTACTGCTTCTGAAGTTTGTTGGTATTATTATGAACTGAAGTGTTTTATTATCAACAATCTTGGTTTGTGGTAAAACAAAGAAAAATGTATCCAAATTAACCGAGTAAATCATTCAACAAGTCGCTTTTTGTCTAATTAGAGTTAATGTGTTTTCATTTTAGTGACTTGCTGAGGGAAGAAGGCGAGACAAATATTTTGATTCATGGCTGCGATGAAGGAGGAAATGAAGAGGAAAGAAGTGATGAGGGAGGATTTGAAAGATGTGTTGAGGTGGAGGAGGACGACTGGCCGAGTGTGAAGGTTTAAGTGGTGAAATCATTCACACAACCTCAGGAGTAATAGTCACATCATTGATGAATAAAAACATTATAAAATAATATTATTAATGAAAATATAGGCAGGTATAACGTCTGTTTCAACTCTTAAGGGAGAACTACAGGTTAAAAAGATGCTACACATGGTCTGAATTTAGTCCAACATGCATGAAATGATGTTTAAAAGTAAGAAGAGCAAGACTCTGCAATAACAGAGTAATTGCATGACAAGTAATGCCATATGACATCTGTCATTTTATAATCCTTCATGTTATAAAATGTCCATGTTATTGATATTAAAAGTCAATATTTTGCTGAATATTCTACAGTTTAAACATGTTTTTCTTTGGTTCCTTTGATACAGTGATGAATAAACTAGTTATTTGATGAACATTTCACAGTAAAATAGATTCAATAACTCCTTGAACCATTAGCTGATATCAAGTTAAATATTAATTGTTTTTCAAACAGTATCTCGTATCTATGAAGATAAAATGAAATATTTATGGATCAAAGCAAGGTTTTTGTCGTGAGCTTTTTATATAAATCTGATTTTTAGAATTGTAATTACAATCATTTTCAAACAACTTTATAAATCATGTTATACTGCATTTTTACATTAAAAGGTGGAGAGACAAGAGGTTACTTGACTGTAGTTTGATCTCTGCAACAAAAAAAATCGGATTACCTGATTGTAATAAAATGTGTTATTATCTGGATTTTAACTATGGCTTTCAAATGATTAGACTAATTGCAATTATTAACATGTATTAGTGTTTATTTTTAATTAAAATGGACTCTTTCTGATGTGCGTTCACTTCCAGCACTTTATAAGGAGCTGATGTTTATTTTCTAATAATGAAGACAAAGGAACAATAAATATAACAATGATTTTAAAATATAACATCATAAAGCAAATAAAAAATCCCTTCTTCCCTTCATCGCATCCTTGTTGACGGACAAGGCAAGTCGACTTTCAAGTGACTCAGAATCGACCCTGAGCGAGAAGAGATTCGCCACAACACACGTCCTGCTGCTCCTCTCACATTTCAACTCGACAACAGGTCTGGAAATTGAATTTCCTCTGTGACTGATGTCAGCGTACGCAGGTCCACAGTGGCAGCTGAACCCATCTGGTCCATGTTTAGCTCCTCGTGGGCTCAACTGGCTCATGTACGACTCTGTCAGCCAAGAGTCTGACCAAGAACTTTTAGAGACAAGCTTTCATTTGTTAATGCATTTAGAAGAAACATTTCAACAAATGTCATCATTTCATGTCAAGAACAAGATCTATGTCTCTACACCCACTTGATCGGTGGGTAGTGACCCAAAGGACCAGCAGCCTGAAAAAAGTTTTCTCCGCAGGGTGAGTGAGAAACATGGTCATCCGGGAGAGACTCAGAGTAGAAGAAGAAGAGGAAGAGGAGTGTGTTGAGATCTGATCTTTTCCTCCCGAACAGATGTTCTTTAGGAGACTCTCGGTCAAAGTTTAACAACCGATTTTTCATAGACGGGGCTGTTAAATGTCTACTCATGTGGACGCAAACCCTTTCTAATGTCAGCGTGAACTGTGTGTAGTGTAGAGTAACACAACAAATGAACATGAATGTCTGACAACAACATTTTAAAACTAAACTTTAAAAATAACAGACAAGGTCCGTCATGAAGTTTGAGAAAAACACCTGAAATAGTTGTTGTTAACTATGTTAGATTCCATAAAAACAGTTTTGTTGCTATAATAATTACATCAGTTAATAACCCTTGTGTTATCTCTGGGTCAAGGTGACCCGGAGGCCTAAAAAAAACAAAATATGTTTGTGGTATTACTTTTGTCGTCTCAGGGTCAAGGTCAATGACCTCCCTCACTTCCATAAATACATATGCAGCGGCGGAGGTCATTATGAAAACAACCTTCATTAAGAATATCTATATTTTAAAACATTTTAAATCACAAATGACAAACACAAACCGAAAATTTGATTTGTGGCAATGATGACAACTTAAGAAAAAAAAAGACAAATAAATTAAACTATATTATTTTGTGGTAAATCCCCTCTTACAGTGTGGATTTCATACATAAAGAACAAACATTTCCTCTATAAAGTCTAATCTTCTCTTCCCTGGGTTGTGCGTAAAAATCATAAACTTGGTCTTCTCGCATTAGCCTGCTTAAGCTTCTCCCCATAAAAAAGTCCAGTTGTAGCAGTAAAACACTTGATTCTATTAAGCTGTGAGTTACTGCTGATGAAAGCAACTTTTATTTCCAGGAGGACTCGTTTTAATTTTCCAGAGATGAGTCGTCACACTCCCCCCGGCTGCCAAGACGACCCACCTCACAGTAGCCTCGTAATGATCGTTTATGCCGCCTCGGAAAAAACTTTGAAGATCTTCAATAAATGACATGTTTAATGATGCGAACGTTCGTGTGGAGGAGTGTAAAGTTCCACGTGGATATTCCCACCCGATAATGAGATTACACCCCAAATGTTCAAACCCAAGCTGCAGCCGTCATTCAAACCTTCTCTCTGGGCTCGAGATCTAACGGCCGAGGAGCTGCTGGGGCTGCAGGACGACTCCACTCGTCCCCGGAGAGATATTAAAAACCCTGGTTTTTCCATGCCGCTTCCTGTCCAATGACCCCGGCGATTTCACGCCCACTTCCATGTTTCCATGTGTTGGAGGGAAAAAGTGGAAGCGTGAGCGTAATGGGCAGAGTTGTGAAGGTTATTTGGTCATGAGGGGTTTGTTTGCCAAGAGTCTGCGACGCAAAGAGTTTTTCAATATATTTTCAGACTCACTTGAAGTTGTCGTCTTCCACGAACTTCTGCAACTCCTCGATGTAGCGAACGGACAACAAGTACTTCTGGACGTGTGGAAGCGTCACCAGATGATCTGAGGGAGAAGAAGAGTGGTTGACATTTTTAACTTTAGGTTTGGACTGACAGATTATTGTGGGCTACTTGATTTTAAAAAAATAAATCCAGGCTTAATAACAGCTAACGCATGGAAAGGCGACATCTCAGAACCCAAAATATAGATATTTTACTGAAAA
Organism: Callionymus lyra; assembly: GCF_982586985.1. Classification (NCBI taxonomy): domain Eukaryota; kingdom Metazoa; phylum Chordata; class Actinopteri; order Syngnathiformes; family Callionymidae; genus Callionymus; species Callionymus lyra. The sequence goes on along the minus strand of NC_141822.1, from coordinate 16,719,376 downwards.
ATGACCAAAAAAATTGAATTGATCTTTGGTTGATGTTTAGACATGATCATCACCTCCAAGGCCTTAAAACATCCCAACATGAAAACGTGGTAAAAAGTGAAAGCAAACACAAATAAACGCTAAAGAACCAGGTACTGGTGGAGTCCAGGGGCAGAGGCTGGACAAACTTTTAGAATAAATAGGTCAACTGCAGAGGATCACTCTGCTCTTTTGATGTCCATCAGACCTCGAGGAGGGTCATAAGATCAGCCAGTCAAGTAAAGTCACTAGTCGGCTCTGGCTGCAAAGGGCCGATCTGTCGCAAGTCATCCAGACTGGACAAACTCATCAGGCGGGCAGGCTCTGTGGTCGGCAATAAACTGGACTCTCTGGTGTTGGTGGCAGAGAAGAGGACACTGGACAAACTGATGGACATCATGGATGACACCCTCTGCACACTGTCATCACCAACCAGAGGAGCCGGTTCACTCAGAGACTGCTGCTCCCCAAGTGTAGGACCAATAGACTGAGAAACTCCTTTGTCTTTCACGCCATCAGGCTGTATAACTCCTCACTAGGGGGGAGGAGGTTGCTTGGGGCTGGAGTCGGAGGGGAAGGAGTCTGACACTTCCACCTCTACAGTGGATTAACAACACTTTGACACTTTCATTGCAATAACGTAAAGTCACTTTGTTTTTTTTTTATTTTATTTTATTTATTTTTTTATTTGTTTATACTGTCGTTATATTCAGTTACTGTTGTTGTTATTTAATGCTATCGTCCTCTTCTGTGTGCTGTTTTGGTTTTTCTCTATTCCTTCTGTGCTACTGGAAAACAGAAATTTCCCTGAGAGTGTCATCTCAAAGGGATCAATAAAGTGCAGTTTAAGTCTAAGTCTAAGTCTAAGACCTGGAACACTCAAGACCAGTCTACCCTTCCTCCTATTTACCCGAGGACACAGGATTCCGATAGTTCGATCCTTGTAGACATTTTCATTCAAATGTTTTTTTTTAAATTTTATTTGCAGTACCTTTGTGTCCGTTTTATGTGTTGTTAGAAAGTGACTTCCTGGTGCAGAGGACAGGTTATTCGTTTTCAGATGTTGGTTTTATTATGTATAATGTATGTCACATTATAATTAAAATGTGTTTTCATTTGTATCAACAAGGACCCTAATAAACATTATTGTATCATTATCGGTCAACATTAACTGTCAAAGTGTTGATTTCCACTTGTAACTAATATTGTCTAAGATCAATATAACACTATTTTCAACTAATTATTTCAATGGTATTGGCAGGAAAATGTACTAGAAAAGAGCCTTAACCTTAAATATTTTCCAGCAGCCCAAGACCCCCCGTTTACAAAAGTGAGTATGCATCCCGGCACATCCTGGAGATGATCCTTTAATATTAATTTTTAAGGTCATACACTATACCTCATGTTTGACATGCTAGCTAGTAGCTTCATCAGCTACTGTTCCCATGATGCAACACCATCACTATCCGAGCCATTAAAGTTACAACATGCAAATAATCCAATCAAATCTGTATTCCTGATTCAACAGATGTTCATTATATCCTCTTAATCCACTTCAGATGTAAGTAGACCGTTTACATTGTTAAATAATTAAGTGGGAAGAATCCTGCACATAAACATCAACAAAAGACAATAAAGATTCAATAAAAGTCGGGTAATTAACTCTTTAGGCGCCTTTACAATTTAGAAGTATATCAGAATCAGAATCAGAATCAGAATCAGAAAACCTTTATTAGTCCCGCGAGGGGAAATTCGGTTTAACAGCAGCACGAGAAATAAAAACACCCAGAAATAAAAACGAGAAATAAAATCTAAATGGAATAAAAGATAAATCTGCGCTATATAATATTTACACGATCATATTTACATAAATAACAAGAGGTGCAGTTAAATAGTTATCTAGGTGTGTTTTTGTTGTGGAGTCTGATGGCAGCAGGGAGGAAAGACCTGCGGTACCTCTCCCTCACACACCGGGGATGGAGCATCCTATCACTGATGGAGCTCCTCAATGCCCTCAGTGTGTGCTGGAGAGGGTGAGACAAGTTCCTCCTCATGGAGCCCAGCTTGCTCCGCATCCTCCCTCCAGTCACTTCCTCCACAGGATCCAGGGGGCGCCCTAGGACGTAACTGGCCTTCTTAATAAGGCTGTCCAGTTTAGCCCTATCCTTTGCTGTCATGCTGCTCCCCCAGCAGACCACACCGTTGAAGATGGCAGAGGCCACTACTGAGTCATAGAATGACTTCAGGAGCGGCCCCCGGACACCAAACGACCTCAACCTCCGGAGCAGGTAGATTCTACTCCGCCCCTTTTTGTAAAGAGCAGCAGTGTTATCCACCCAGTCCAAGCGGTTGTTGAGGTGAACACCCAGGAACTTGTAAGTCGTGACAATCTCAATGTCCTGTCCCTGGATGTTCAGTGGTGAGGGGGAGATGGAGGGACACCGCCGGAAATCCACGATCAACTCCTTAGTTTTGCTGGAGTTGATCTGAAGGTGGTTTTCCAGGCACCAGTCAACAAAGTCCTGGACAAGTCCCCGGTACGGCCCGTCATCCCCGTCCCTAATGAGGCCGACGATGGCGGAGTCGTCCGAGAACTTCTGCAGGTGACTGGTGGGAGACAGGTGTTGGAAGTCTGCAGTGTACAGTGAAAAGAGGAACGGTGCTAACACTGTTCCCTGGGGGACCCCTACACTGCACAGTACAGTCCTCGAAACACCATCCCGGGTCCTCACGAACTGTGGACGGTTGGTGAGGTAGTCCACAATCCAGTCCGTGAGGTGAGTGTCCGCTCCAGACAGCTCCAGCTTGTCCCTCAGGATGTTTGACCTGATGGTATTGAAAGCACTGCTTAGATCCAGGAAAAGGATCCTCACAGTGCTTCCAGGCAACTCCAGGTGAGAAAGTGCTCGGTGGAGAAGGAAGATGATGGCGTCCTCCACGCCGATGTCAGGTTGGTAGGCAAACTGCAACGGATCCATGGAGGAGCGCACCAGAGGACTCAGGTAACTAAGGACCAGCCGCTCCAGAGCCTTCATAAGGTGGGATGTCAAGGCCACAGGTCTGTAGCAGCTGGGATCCTTAGGGTGCTGAGTCTTCGGCACCGGTACCACACAGGACGTCTTCCACAGTAGTGGAACTCTTCCCAGGGTCAAGCTCATGTTGAACAGAAGTCCAACAATTTCACTTAACTGGTCAGAGCACGTCCTGAGTACTTTGCCACCGATGCCGTCTGGTCCAGGGGCCTTTGTTGTCTTGGTTCTCCTAAGCTGATTTCTCACCTGGAGAGGTGTGAGGGACAGGCTGGGATGGGGGGGCATTGTCCCCTGTGGAGTCAGCGGGGGGGCTGAAACAATACAAGCTCGGGGGAGAGGAGAAGGTAAGTGTAGAGGTGTGAATGGTTGAGCAGGGGGGGGAGCCGACACCTCAAACCTTGAAAAATAACTGTTTAAGTTGTCGGCCCAATTTTTATCCCCCGCTGCTACAGAGAGCCTGGTCTGATGTCCGGATATGGATTTCAAACCTCTCCAGACATCTCTGGTGTTGTTGTTGGCCAGACTCTCTTCCATCCTCCTCCTGTACCTCCCCTTTCCCTCCCTGATCTTTCTTCTCAGCTCCTTCTGGACTGCCATCAGATCCTCTTTGTTTCCTGACCTAAAGACTCTCTTCTTCTCCTTTAGGAGAGCCTTTATATCAGGATTGATCCAGGGTTTGTTGTTGGAGAAGCATCGTACAGTTCTTGTTGGTACAATGCTCTCCACACAGAAGTTTATGTAGTCCGTGACACATGAAGTTAGTCCGTCAATATCCTCCTTGTGGGACTCACTGAAGATGCTCCAGTCCGTGGTCTCAAAGCAGACCTGCAGAGCTTCCTCAGCTTCTTCAGACCACTTCTTGACTGAGCGAGTCACTGCTGGTTGCCTGCTCACAAGTGGCTTGTAAACAGGTAGGAGATGGACCAGACAGTGGTCAGCTCGTCCCAAAGGAGGAAGGGGGGATGATATATCAAATAAGTTCACTTTTATTAGCAACTGCTAATCCTCAGACGTGTTGTGGATCTTGAGAAAGTCTTTCACTCCGACACTGACAACTGTAACATCAAGGAAATCCAGTCAGAGACGTTTAATAAAGTCATGAGCGTCGCAACAACCAGAGTCAGAGCGACTGCTCCGACTTCTACTGTCTGACTCTCATGTCTGATACAATAAATTATTTCCCCCCCTGTATTCGCATGGGTTTACTCCATTTACTCCAATTTCCTTCCACTGACTGAATTCCCTTAATTGTCCATGAAGTAGCTGGAGAGGCCTCGCTCAGGGAATCGGCAGTAGAAAAAGTCAACAGGAAAATGTTAGAGTAGTAAAAATAAAGTGAGCTTTAATAGACATTTGTTTTCAATTAACCATTTAATTATGGTGTTTCTTCATGGCTACCATTGTAACTGCTGAAAGTGAAGCTACTCTTCTTGTTATTTACCGTATTTACAGGACATCTGCAGGTCCGATATGACTCTCAGGAGATTGTTCATCTGATTGGTTCTTTGCTCCGTCTCGATGATGCTGTCAGACGCAGGATAGGCCGAGTCGATGTAGATCATGTCCAACAGGTAGATGCCTGGAGAGAGAAGACACACTTGAACGTTGATAAACCTGAGACCAGAGACGGTTGAAGAGTTGGAGGTTCATTCATTCACAATAATCTCCAGCTTGACATGTCAGGATCCCATCACAACATTTTTATACGGGAACGTTTCCAGAGCTTTGTCTCATACGTGGTTGAATATCTATATTTTACAACATTTGATGGCAGTATCTTTCCAACCTTTTACATTACAAACTACTTTCAGCGTTCAATAATCTCCATCAAGAAAACACGTTGAAGCAGCATGTTTCACTTCTGCAGGTAGGAGGAGAAAAAACATTTTTTTACTTTGAGAACATAAAAAAAATATCCTGGAAAACATTTGTTGAGTCACCATCTTTCCAACGATTCGTCTTGGTACTAACTTTTAATAAACACCAGACTGGAAACTCACCCCGAGCCTGGCCGCTACGCTGCATTTCTGTCTCTCGTTATGTATACACACGTCAACTTTCACAGAATGTTCATTATAAATGGTATTCGATACACTTCAGGTTAACTTCTTAAATGTCGCAGAACATTAAAGTGCACACACTAACACACACCATGAAAACCAGATTTGTCTCCTTCCGCTCATCCTGTTGTGTCCATAGGCGGAAAAAAAACATTGACTTTGCAATATATCGCAATATTTTTTTCCACAATACTTTATTGATATTCAACAGTATCAATCCAGGAAAAACATTTTATGCGTTAGTATAATTATTTTATTGGTTTATAGTTCAATAAAGTGTGTGTAGATTTTTTTAAATTTACAATAACCTGATATTTTAATCCAGCTAGATCCTAGCGATGACTGAGGACAAGAGGATACAGTCGACTACAGCAGCTTTTAAAGAAAATAATTATACTGATAAAATTTCAAAAGTTGCCAACAAAAAGTAAAAACTGCATGTTGAGCAAAATGTAATGTATACAATACTACAAATATATCCTTGCCACTACAGTATTGCAATATAAATGGCGATATGGGCAATACAAATAACTACACAACTATAGTCACAATTAGAGCCATCAACAGGTATTAAGTATGACTCACTGGTCAAACTGTGTAATAAGATACGTCTTTTATGTCAGAACAAGAAATAAATTCCATCTTCTGTCAACAACAAGTAAATTCATTGTATTTTCAGAGTGTATTTCTGTGTTTTTGGAAATCAGAAGCGTTTTAATCCTCGTTATATCTCTCGGGCAAGGTGACCCAGAGGTCCCAAAAAATGTGTTTTTGGTATCCTCTATTACAGTCACAACACAAGGGTTGAATAAAATACAAGCCTTGAAGGTCAGTTTAAGAAGAACATTTTTTGTTTATTTTGGATGAACAAACAAGGTTCAGGTGGAAAAATTGAAACAGTCGTGACAGTTTAACAATTATTATTTTTTCAGATCTTGTGTTTGGAGTTTGTCGAGTCAGACTGGTATGAATCATGACCAGCAGGTCTTCACAAGTTTGAAAAGACCTCGGAGTGTTATATCTGCTGGATCTGCCAGGGTTCGAAAAGGTCTACAGAGCCTCAAGACAAACTGATGTATTTCCCTTCAGTCCCATGATGTAAATAAAGAGCCGTTTGCAGGATTAGCCGTACGTCACTCTCATATCCTGGAAGATTTTTTTTTAATTCTCAGCACCTTGTATAAGTCGGCACTGTGGTCTAGATAAGATGTGGAAAATGGGGGGAAGACATAACATTTTATGGCGTTTCGGAAAAAAGAGCACAGGTGCACGGGCCAGAGAATGCGAATACATAAAAGTAACAAGACTTCACACCCGCAGCGCACCTGTGCATATGAAGACCAGAATTCTTCGACGCTCATTTAAACCCATCGTCGTACGAGAGGATCAGTGCGTGATGGCTTAGTGTACTTTATAGTGTGTGAATGATCATCTCATCACGACTCACACGAGACACTTCAAAGTAGAGCATCGTGGATAAATTATCAGTCTTTGTCTGGACAATTTCAACAAGCTTCATACCAGACCTTGTTATTTCATATTTTTCTTTATTTTTTACTCCCTGGTAAACAAGTCGTGTCTTACTCAAGTTTAAACTATTGGGAACATCATTGAAATATGAAGATTCATCGTTGACCGTGTTGGTTTTATTAGCCACTAAAATCCACGATACCATTTACAATAGAAATTCCTTCACCCTGCAGCAAAACAGATCTTAAGGAGCACAAAGAAGTCACGCCCCACAGGGGCTCAGGCATTAGAGAGGTCGGAGATCAGAGGTCGAGTTGTTCAACCAGGAGGGACGGGGAGGGAGGAGGACGACGCGTTTACAGAGTTGTATGTTAATGTTTACCCTTCTCTGACCTGCGACTGCATCATCCACAACCGAAACACAACAATAACTTCATCAGTGTGTGACGCCACATGTGTGGTCCAGCCTCACGCTCAGACCACGGAGCTGAAGGAGACGCAGATCAATCATTTTCAAAAGGCAGTGCAGGACGGAAGCCATTCGTTTGTGTCCCCCCCCTTACAAGTTGTTCTCCGAGGTCAGGAGAAAAGGCTGCAGGCTTCATTTATACTGAGGTCAAAGACGGAGACTTCATCAACGTCATGATTCACAACTGGTACATAAGAGAGTGCCCGGAGTGTAAAGATCAACCAAAAACCTTAAATCAATTTGAATTTAAAGATATAAATACATACATCTCAGTTTCTAGATTTATTTAGTTGTTGTCCAGTTAAGTTACAGCATGATCCTCTTACTCATTTATCTTTTGTTTCATTTGTAAACATTGCAAAGTTGTTATATTTAAACAAATTTCAATGCACTAAAGTTTTTAATGTAACTATTATTTTTTACAATTAATAAAAAAACAGTCCGTTTGAATTTGAATAAACACTGACATTTCTGATCCGATACATTTATCTTTCATTTAAACTTACAAATAAACTTGAGTTTATCTCAAGATATATTCATTTCAAAACACATCGTCTCACATGTTTCATGATTTGATCGTTTAAGGGAAAGATTCAAACCCTTTAGTATCTCCATAGAAATATAAAAATAATCCAAATTCACTACAGCTAATAGATTATAGGCTAAATTAATTTGAAATATAAATTTAATTTAAAAAAATTGGCCATGATAACTGCTGCATTTATTTTATAGAAATAGTTTGAAAAATTTGTTCAATTGTTTAAAAAAACTAAAACAAAAAAGGACAATGTCAACCTGCGTCCACTGTGGCCCTTGAGGACCGGAATTGCCGACCCCAGTCATAAAGCAAATAAGTGCATCTTTCTTACTCGCATAAAAATAATAAAGACATCCATTTTGATGTACCGCCTCTTCCCATCTTTCACTTCCCTTTATCACTCCCACTCTGAGTGGAAAGTCATGATTTCATCCTCCTGCAGTAAAAGACCAGATGTGTCCATGTGGAGGTTTTTTTTTTATCATAAATGATTGCACATAACAAGACGTGTGCAGGCTGCACGTTTCTCCAACTGCAATAACTGATGTGTTGTTAGTGAGAGCTGGGAAGGGTTGGTGGAAATAGAAGGTAGCGAGTCTGGAACGCTCCTCAGACCACGAGTGAAGGAACATAAACTGCTAATTGTAAATTCCTGCAAATGAAAAAAACAAAAAAAAAACAGCTTAGAGATTTAAAAAGGACCAAAATACTGAATAGATGAATCTATATAAAATGTTAAACACAAACAAGATCTTAACAGCCTGGATAATTTGTCTTCTGAACAACCACAGTGACGCTGAGCTTCTGTGATGTTGAAAAGGTCAACTTCATTTCAATGACTTGCTCAGCGGCAGGAATCCAACATCTGATAGCAGTCCGAGTTGCACATGAGTTCATCTAGAGAGAGTGTTTTTCCTCGAGTTCCACTTGAGACTAAGAGGAAGCCAACACATGGAGTATATCTGTTTTCATCTGATATGACGAGACAACCTTTAGTAGTTCTGCTACATTAACTCTTGTGTTTATGTGACGCAGGCAGGAAACATGTTTCCGAGCACAGCGTCCAGGTGGCGAAAGCAAGCGCGCCCTCATAAAACATTTTGTTCTTTGTAATGTGTTAATTTGTTTATGTGCTCAATAGCAATATCACAGCACTCCAAGAGGCTCCGTTACTCGGTTGGACATGGAAAACACTATTAAACACGATATTGTAGTTAAAATCAAGCCTTTAATGATGGAATAAAATGTCAAATATTTCACTTCATTATTGCAAAAACACTCAAGTTCTCCACCTGAGCTGAATTTAAAATGGTTCAAAGTTCTAGAGAAGAGGTTCATTTGTGACCCTAGTCTGGAAAAGCACTGTATAAATACAAATGACTTGCTTATTATTATTCATCTTTAATAACTAAGTCAAAATTATCCAGCTAATGCAAAAATACATGTTTTAAATATACATGTACAACATATGTTGATATGAATCAATATTGGAAAACACAACACAATGAACCATGTTTGATGGTTTAATGATATGACTTTACTTTTATCATTTGAGTCGACAAATCAACACATTTTACAAGTATTTTGAATCCAGCCATTTCCCAAAATTGGAGGGTGGTCCAACCAAATGACCTTCACAAACATGTTTGTTTTTGTCACGGTAGCGTCAATAAAGTTGGGAATATACCTACTGTATATTAACAGAATAAAATACTAGATACATGTCTTTTTTTTAAATGTTAAATGTGATCTACACACACTACCTTTGATCTACTGGTAGATCTTCATCCACATATACAGCGTCGCTGATTAAGATATTTCTGGCAAGAGTTAAAAGCTTTTAGATCAGGAAAAATCATCGCCTAACAGAAAACATGTTTCGATGGAATAGATTTGGTTTAATTACTCTTGATTTATGGGGTCAATAAAGGGAAACAAAACAATAGTTAGCTCAGTTAAAAAAAAAGTTTACATCAGGAAGCTATTAAACACTGTAATAGTGTGTAGCCGTCGAACCACTAGTTTCTCTTTGATCAAGATCTTGAAGAACATGAATCCTATGCATAGTATAATGAAATTACATGCATATAATTTACTTCTTTAAAATATGAGGACAAACATTCAGTTGTGAAAGTGATTGATTACAGACTGACAAAACCGTATTCACATATTACAGGGAAAATATTTTCAAATGTCAACTCTTCTGACTTGTTTTATCTCTGAAAGGAAGACGTCAACATTTGAAACATGTAAGTAAGTCCCTCATTATTATGATGTTTTGAAGTTATTACTTTATAAAGTTCTCCCCCTTCTGAATTCTCGGCGAATGAGAGGTTACGAGAGCGGAGTCCATTATGACGTAAAAACGACTTCACTCCTCCTCCAGCCCGCTGTTATCACACCCAGCTTTGTTTATACAATGAGTCCCACTTCCGTCTTGACAAGCCCTGATGTTTTACCAATAACAGCAGAGTGGGTGTGGTTATAGTAAACAAGATTCCATCTCCAGAAAAACAAAGTGTTTTCAGACACATACTGAGTGAGAACAATAGAGGTCAGAGATCAGTTTAAGATAAACTTAAATCATCAAATTAGTTGCACTTTAAAGACCCACAACAACCCAGAAGAGCAGTGATTGGACCATAAAAGCATCACCTGACTGAACCAACACAGCTTTGGTTGAAGACAGAAACAAAAGGCAAGAATGTAAGTTGTATTCAATGGAATTTGGAATCTGTTGGTTTAAATCCGACAAAAGCTTTTTGTCCACAAGCTCCTGTAATACTGGAAGAAGAAACCATGAAGGAGGAGGAAATTCACATCACAAATCCTTTGCATCTTCCTTAATCCCTGCTGAGCAAGTCAGTGCGACAGAAGTTCATGATAAGAAGAATCAATGCTCTGTGTGGACAAATGAAGACAGAATAGTGTGAACAGACACATGCTGTGTCTTGACTTCCTCTTTGTAAATTAAAAAAAAAAGAAAAAAGAAAATCAACAACTTAAATCTTACAAAAGGCAAAACCCGAAGTGCCAGGAATTTCTTTGAGGCTGCCAAGGGACAGGAAGCATCGGGACAAAGAGGAGTCAGGCGTCTGCTTTCATGCTTGGCTGCTTCTCGATGTGATCTGTGCTGCTTCTGAGACAATACTGAGTGATGCTAAAGTCTCCTTTAGGGGTTGATTCTTTTAAGCCACTGTTATGCTGCTGCTTTAATAAAAAAAATAAAAAAATCTTTCGCCATTTTTTTTTTTTGGCTTAACCATACCGCAGTTAAAAAAAACATCTAAATGGAGGGAGTTGGTTAAATTAAAATTAATTTGAAAGAATTAAAAACTTTGAAATACAATACTTATAAATCTTTTTTAAACCCAATTAAGAAACAAAAGTAGCATAAGAAGCACACATTGTTGAAAAACAGCCTTGCATGCCAAGGCTTTATTTAGACCAAATCTTTTGTTTACGGGACCGAACATCCAGCTCGTATACCATTTAACATGTAGCAGTAAATTCAGATTACTCCTCAGCAGTGCGTTTTAAGTAGAAACAGAGCAACACAACTTGTTTTCATCACAGCTGGACAGACACTCACAACCATAATGTTGCTCAAAAACAGCTGCCTGGGAATTAAAGTATTTCCGACGGCTCGAACATGACGTTGACGGTGATGTTATCGATGTTGTATTCACAGCTGCCAGCAGGTTGATGTTGGCATCAACAAAAGACACCCATCACTTTCTGTTTACTTTTGTTTGAGCACGCAAGAGTGAGGTTCAATAATCCGAGGCAACGTTCAAGTTCACCCGTCGCACAACCGTTAACGCCTTGTTCCTATACGACGACCCACTTCCCTCTTTTGTCCGACCTCCAGCGAGCTTCTCAAGTAATCCCCGGACAAAAGTTAAGAATGCCGTCTGCAAGTGTGAGCACACAATTACAAACAAAAACCATGACTCACTGACTTTCTCTATTGGGAAGGTTTTATGTAACAAATTTCTATGACAACATAACAAACTGTATCTAAACACTTCCACCTTTGCTTGAGTGTGAAGATATTAGTCTGAACACCTTGAAGGCGGTTTTAAGTGTAGAATTAAACTACATATGCAGACGTGCTCCATACTTACTATATCGATATTCACCACCAATATATGCTTTCAAATTATATTTTTATTAGAGATCTTTTATGGTTTATAGTTTAATTAAGTGTGTTAAAATAATAAATAAATTAACATACAAATATTCATGCCGTTTGTTCATTTTGGTGTTGCAATTACACTTCCAGCCACTAGATGGCAGTAGTCATTACGTCCTCCGCAGGAAATCCTGCTAGATCTCGGCGATGACTGAGGACGAGAGGATACCTACAACTTGCTTTTGAAGCTGATCTTTGGGCATATTTTGGCTTTCAGTTCTATTAATTTAACCAAAAGAGAGTAAAAAAAAAACAATCACCACAAGATGTCACTATAATTCAGTGTCCTTTATAATTATGCCAGAGTATTGAACTATATCGTATGGATTGCGCTAATATGCAGGTCATTTACGCCTTTTTGTCACTGCAATAAATCACATAGAGAGCACAGGAGCGGTGTTTAAGCATTTCCAAAGATATAATAATTAAAAATGTAGTTAAATTAAAATGGTAATTTTTATATAAAGAGCAATATACATTCAAGCAAAGGGCCTCATGTGGCCCCTGTGCCCCACGTTGCCCTTGTCTACCTTAATGTTTATAAAGAAAACCAGGCTTGCAAAAAAAGGTCATTATATCAATGTCATCATCCTTTTAATGATCATAACTACAGGTAGAGAACCTCGCATTGTTAGTTCTTGGTGGAGGTCAGGAATGTCAACACGTCATTTGGAAGATAAAGGGAGGAAGGCAGACGAGGCGGCGGTAGAGAAAGAAAGTGCTGTATTCCCAAAAACTGTAATTAACACTTTTATCACAGTGTTTATCCACATAAAAGAGCAGCTGAGATGCCAGAAGATGAATCTGAAAAGTAGCAATTCTGCCGCCTGTGCAGGTCAAGATCCTCCCGCTTCCAAAAGAGTGACCTCAGACCAGCAGCATCTGCTTCCACACGAGGACGGCAGCGGAAAAAACCTGCTGGACTCGGGAGATATTGGTGGGAGTTGGAGGAGGGTGGGGGGGCTGCAGGGGACAAGGGTTGAGGTGGGGGGACTGGGAGTCTGCGAGAGGAGGGGAAAGGGGCGTCTCCTCGGCTCACAGCTTAATTACCTCCAGCAACAATGAGGATCTGACGCTGATGGCAGGAGGACAGAGGGAGGCTGAGTCACAGAGACACCGACTCTATTGCTGCAGATCCTCATGAATCCACCACCACACGCTCGAGAGCTCTGGTGCAGATGAATGAGCTGCAGATCGACCGGACGATCGAAGGAATCATCATCGCAGGTCTTTGAACCCCGGAGACTGTCAGGCAGGTGATGGAAATACTATGAAGATAAAAAAGATGAAATGACTGCTGAAGACTCGCCGACGAGGCCGGGCATCTGAGGACACGTGGACGACACCAGCGGAGGTGAGCAGAGACGTTGATGTGATCTGACGTGTTCACTTCATGTGCAACACGCTGGATGGTGATTGACCCGTGTGCTCGCTCGACTGTTGCTGCTCAGGAGCTCAACGTTTGCCACTCACATCAGCTATGCTGAGACGCCTGCTTGAGTTCTTTAATCATCTTCAGGCTGAATCACAAATGTATTCAGATGGAACTACTTTCTTTGAATGTTTAAGATATTTTTTTTGCTATATTTCATTCATGGTTTCTTGTGCTAAATCTAGATTTTATTTTCAACCTTATAAGCATTTTATCAACCCAATTTTTAGCAAATCATTATTTTCAAAAGTTAAGCAATTGACAAGTCTTATCAAAATTATTATTTTTCTTCTTCATGTAAATTGAATTGTTGTTTGTTTATAATATATACATACCTATAACATACTTTTAAAAGGCAAAACAACTTTCATTAAGCTAATTTCTACTCTTTTTTTTTCCTTTTCAACTTTGAATAAACTATACTTTTATTTGTATAGTCTGATAGAATAACATAAAAAAATGTATTTATACATTTACATTGAATTATTGATTGCTGTGATTGAATAATGTCATGTTAAAAATAACAGAGATTTATAATAAAATTGTATGAACACTTCATACTGTTACATTGTTAATTTTTACATGATTTAATCACAGAAATCAATACTTTTTTTTAAACAAAAATAAAACAAGACCTGCAAATGCTTCAGGTCTTGCACACAAGAAGCTAGAGATGAAAAGTTGAAGTGTATCAACATCAATCGAGGGTCGACAGAGAAAGTATCGAGGTTATGATCATAAGAGTAAAAAAAAACCAAAATTAAGAGTGTTTGAATCAACATTGAAAATGTGCCAACATAACCTGCACATGAACTCTGAAAATAACTATTAGGAAGTGATGCCAACTATGACTGAAATCTCTTTTGTTCTTTACACACCAGCAACATCACTCAGATTTGGTCACAGCGTTCTCCTAAAGAGACTTTCCTCATGAAAAAAAAAAATCTGCTGAATGAGGAGAGACGGGCGTCTCTCTCTCTCCGACGGTGGTTTTAAGAACCTGTTCAGTAAATTTACTCCGGGCCTCCAGCAACTGTTCCTCCCCTGGTGTGTGTAACTCTTGAGCGAACGCCAGAAACACACGGGGATATAAATACGAGCGAGTGGGAAGAGCTCCCCGTGACAAATTGATTTATCACTCGTGTTGCCGCAGAGCGTCTGAAAAGAGCCGTGTTTGTTTTCTGTGTGGTCGTGAAGGTGCCAGCAGACACCTTCAGACGTCTGTCTGACAGATGGTCGTGTGTGTCTGGAGCCTGTTCTTTTTTTTTTTACGGTTTTCATGATGCATTTTCCACCGACACCCTCTCGCAGAGATGTCTGTCATTTCAATGAGTTACCTTCAATCATTTCATTTTTAAATGCAACATACGGATACAAACTCGATGGTACACTTTAACCTCTGAACGCACAGAGTCCGAAGTCCTCGTTTATTTACATCTAATGTTAGAGAAAATATTTGAAGAAGCTACTTATGCACAACAAGTGAGATGATTTCTACAACACATTTAATTGAGTAACTCCTTTAGTACCTACAATGGTCGCAAATAAAGAATAATGACCCAATTTAGATGGAGCAGCAAGAAAACCATTACTGCAAACATCCTAATTATTTCTAACTATTACTGAAGCTTCCATGCAAGCTAGATTATAGTCATGCTGTACAAGATGCAGATTAAATCCTGGATAATATGCTTGTCCACACATAAAAAAGGTAGTTAAAAGGTTATACGTGTTCTCTAATCCAAAGTGTAAACTGCTTCTTTAATTATTTATGCTTTATTTATTAGGAGAAGAAAAGAGTTGTGAGGTGATGAGAGATAAATGGACCAAAATTCACAATTTCCTGGTTTACAGTTATGCCACATGGCCACGTCGTGGCAGGTACTGCAGAGTAATAACACATCTTAATAATGTGTCATAATGAGAATAAAAGTTTGGAGTGTAAAGTCTGAAAAAAAGCCAAACCCACAGCTGGGCTATAAAACCTTACGACCAACTGCTTTAACAACTCTACAGGTCCTCAGTCGATCAGTAGAAGGTCAGGTTCTTTGATCCAAACAGAACTCGGCAAATCTTTACAAAAAGTCCACTTGAATGTCTTCTTTACACAATCGCAGGTTTTTTACGAGTTCAAGTTTCCTGTTCCGTTTCCATTCCTGCACCTGTATGAATGCGCCGCACGCTTCGAGCGCAGAAACAGCTCATTGAAAAGCTGCAGCTCTGTCTGCGGCGCCAGGACAGCTGATCTCTTAAGGGCAACACAAGTGCCCTGTTAGCCGGTCACACCCACACCTGTGCCGACGCTTTCCAACACCGCCGTGTCAGCCAGATCCTCCGGGCCAGAGCTCCCTCTTAAAAAATCTATGAAACTAACTGTTGTTTCTGACGACTGATCGCATCTGTTCTCAGAACACTAGCCATGCAATGCAGTGCTTACAAGTGCAGCAGTTGTATTTAAGGGGTTTTCACCAGGACTCGCATGAAAAGACACCTTGTGTGAGTGATGTCACTGCACACATCAGTGCACTCAGTCACATGGTTCTTGTCAAATATAACATTTTTATCAATTTACCTTTGACTTTGACATTATATTCTCTTAATACAAGCACATTTTAAACTTTATTGACACGACATGGTCACAGAAAATCATGTTTGTGAAGGTCCGGCTGCTTTCTTTGTCCAATTTAAAGATTTAATTTGTTTGTTTGTAAACTATTATTATTCATTATAGAGTTAACGTCTGCAAAATGTGTTTAATTTCGTAAATTCACTGAAGGCATTTTACTTGTATCACTCATTTCTAGCCCGAACAATCTTATCGACATCGGCGCCGTAACATGATGCAGATAAAAAAGAAACTAATCCTATATTATAGGGAAAAACAGTTTCTAGATTTTGAGAAAAACTTTTTGGCCAACAAGAATAATAATTATTCATTTTTGTCATCAAAACAGTAAAAAAAAAAAAAGTGGTGGTTATTTAATATAAATACAATCTACTTAAATAAATAAAGAAATTACGTTATTAAGAAAATCTTGTCAGACTCAGCCCTGAACGCTTGGTTTCCAAATGACATCATTCTTCAGTAAAAAAAACAATATTTTCAGTTGAATCATGTTCACCGTTTACGTCACTCATTTCACCACCTCGTTGGACTTCCAGAACTTTTAGATCACTCACGATAGTTTTCAAATAAAAACACCAGTGTGGTGTTGCCAGGACTGACATTTGATCCAAAATAAACTCAAACAATGATGGATGCTGTAAAGATGGACAGAGTGCGGCTGTGAGCAGCAGGGTTTGATTGAGGTCAGTTCTGATAAAGTCAGCCGGTTATATAACGCAACCACTCGGTGAAGGCACTTTTGGACTCACTAGTTCCACCGTTTGGCTGAGGTTTGGCTCCACGTCTTCAATACTTAAAATTATGAAACTGAAAGGATGGGCTTGAAATTCTCTTAAACAATGTTGTGACGAACGAGTCCTTTTATCAGTTTAGTAAACCTTGAAATTTGGAGCTTTCCTTGAACAAATACTTTTTACAAAGGAAACTAATCTGCCAGTAAAATAGTTCTTGTTGATTGTGCGGTTTTGTGGTGAAGAACACTTTCTAGGAAATAAACTACCAATAAAGCCATCACGAGCAATTAGAAGTTTAGAATCTTGTTAAGGTTTGCATTGAAACTGACAACAAATCCTGAGGTGGACACAGTTGGAAAAAGTCATGTTTCATTAATTATATAAATACACAATACAACCTTTCTTGACTCAAGTTTATAAACAGTAATCAAAGTCATCATGAACATATATTTATATTTTTTGGATATCACTTCTGTTTACATTTGTTCTGACAGTGTAACTTGGGTTTTTTTTGTGAATGTTTTCAGTGAAATTATCCAAACAGATGGATTCAAACTAACAAGTCAATCATCCTAATCCGTCATCAGAAGTCGCCTGCTGATAAAAGGCATTTTTCTGTGGTCAGTGTGCCGCGACGGAAACTTCAAATAATGAAAATCTAAACACATTTTCAGAAACTCCAGTGTTTGCGGGCCTCGTGGTTTGGTCCTCGGATGAAGAAACTGAAGCCTAGCACCGCTTAAACAACCACTTGATTCTCCAGTTGTTGACTCAATGTTTACTCTTATTAACTCCTTTCATGTTCTTCAACTTTCATTTCAAGATATGGGATTTGAAGTTGACATCATTTGTGGCTCTCCTTCATTTCTAAGCCGACATTAATCCACACCATGTGTGAACTCTGAGCATTAGTTTCCACACTTTGTTTCCTGCCATCAGGGCTGTGACTTGTAAAGAATAATTGCTCCCGTGATCATGATTACTTTTCAGCACCGCTGATGAATTTAACGTGACAGAAAAGTCAGGTCGCCTGCAACGTGTCTTGGTGCATTATGGGATGTGGATGAAGTCAGGGATGGAGTGACGCTGGGGCTGTGGTCGAGAGGACCTGTGAACATGAGGGAACGCCTTTCTCCAACAGGCAAAGCCAACAATGATACCATCAGGGTCCGAATTGTGTTGTTGCGTTTTCCGAACATTCCATTATCGTGACGGCTTTTTCCAAACACCAAAAACAAACATTATCGCATAGCAGGTTATCGTTCAAGCATGTTTTGGATTTAGCGGGAATCTCGGACTACCCCTGGTTTTTATCACTCTCTCGGCTCTTATAGTCGTTTATTTTAATTTAAGTTTTTCCTTTACAAATATAGTTAAACTGATGGGATTTTTAATAAAGAAAATCGATCACTTGAGATTAAAAGATCTGTATTACAACATTTTCCAACTGTAACCAAGCAATTTATCTGCATTAAAAATATTGTAACTGTAAACCAACAATTTTTAGCTGTAATCCAATTTTTAGCCGATTTACAGATTTAACTTATTCATACTTTTATACTTTACTGACATCATATTAACTTCATATTTGTGTCTCGTTTAAAACTTGAAATCTGTAAAAAGAAAAAAAAATGGATGCTCTCTTCAGGTCAATAAAAACTTCTCGTACACGTCTTCACACGTGATTGACTGTACAACTGGAACAGCTCAAGAACTTCCATAAATGTGTTTCATTTTGAACATTTTATAAAGAAACCAGAGCGACACTGTTCCCACCGAGTCGTTTCATGATCCTTTTCCAATCCAGACAAAGGGGGGAAATTAAAGACGGTCATGAGGGCATATCTTGCATACTTTTAACGCTTTGTTGCCACATTCAACTTACTGTTGCTTCAACAGAAAACCCCCCTCTGAGACCCTGGTGTGTAACCGTGGCAACCGCAGAAACCACAACAAGCATAGCAATGTGGGAGATGATTTTACTGGCATTTGGGTTCCCGGCTTCGGCAATTGAAAAACATAAAAATTAGGTCAGAGGGAAAATGTGTGAACGACCCGATTGCACATCTTGTAATGAAAGATGAAATTGAGTGTAAGTGGGTTGAATTCTTGGGGATCACGATGAAAAACATCCTGCAAAAAAAGTATTAATATAACTGTATTCTACTCTCGGTTTCAGGACTTTTGCGTTTATGGTGCAACAAGATTGTACCATGATTCTCCCGGTTGTCGTGGCGCCAGTGCTGCTGCTGCTGCTATCTAGACCAGACTCCTCGCTCCAGGGGGACACTCAGGAAATTGGGAACAGTGAGGAGATCCTGGGAAGGGAGTTCATCTTCTCCACACGTCAGAAGCGTGCGGCGGCCGACCACGGCCAGACGGACAAATGCTCCTACACCTTCGTCGTCCCGCAGCAGAAGAACAACGGCGCCATCTGCGTGAACTCCAAAGAACCCGACTCCGTGCTGGAGAACCGGGTCAACAAACAGGAGCTGGAGCTTCTGAACCTCGAGCTGCAGAAGCAGAGGAAGCAGATCGAAGCTCTGCAGCAGTTGGTGGAAGTGGACGGCGGGATCATTAATGAGGTCAAACTTCTGCGCAAGGAGAGTCGCAACATGAACTCCAGAGTCACGCAGCTGTACATGCAGCTGCTGCACGAGATCATTCGCAAGCGGGACAACGCTCTGGAGGCGTCCCAGATGGAGACCCGGGTCCTCAACCAGACCAACGAGATGGCGAAGCTCACCGTGCGCTACCGCGAGCTGGAACACAAGTACCAGCACCTGTCGGGGATCTCCAGCAACATGACGGCTCTGCTGGAGCAGCTGCAGGAAGGATGCAGGAGAGGCGGACTCTCGGCGTTCCCAGCCGTCGCGACTCAGGACAAGATCCGACCGGCGGTCCGATCACATCCTCCTCCGCCTCCCCTTCCTAAACCGGAGCTGTCTGCTGGAGGGTATCGACCTTTCCACCCGCACCCGCCCACGTACACCCGCACCATCAATAAACCCATGACTAATGAGATCCAGAACGATCAGAACATAAAAGCGTTACCGCCACCGCTACCCACAATGCCAAGCGCAACATACAGCTTCACCAATGAGCCTTCAGGTGAGATAACCTTTTACATCTGCATATTTCCATCATTTCAGTATCAGAAACGTCTTTATTTGGCAGAAATATGCATGGATTTTGTGCATATATGATACATAGAAATAGGAAATAATAAACAGAAAGTCAGTAATGGCAAGTGGGAAGTTTTCCTGCATATTATGTTGTATTAGACTTTAATTATTTACAGTTTAATTGGAGAAAAAGTGAAGTATCAGTGAGCCAAACCAATATTTTAAGCTAGTTGTTTTAAGCCCCAAATAAAATAAAATGACAAGCAATTAATCCTAATTACATTTTAGATTTGCTTTGAAAATATATATCACACTTATTGCAATAGAGAATATTCTTTAATGGTTTAAAATTCTAAATATTTGTCGGTCAAATAAGCAACATACATAAATACAATATATTACAATTAAGTTCAGTCTT
This sequence comes from Callionymus lyra, assembly GCF_982586985.1. Classification (NCBI taxonomy): domain Eukaryota; kingdom Metazoa; phylum Chordata; class Actinopteri; order Syngnathiformes; family Callionymidae; genus Callionymus; species Callionymus lyra. The sequence goes on along the minus strand of NC_141822.1, from coordinate 16,699,259 downwards.
GTTCAACTTTTTCAAGCATTGGAATTATAGTTAACTTTACCATTACAGTTAGAAAACGGTAAATAATTGGTTGGAATGATGGTTTCTTCTCACACATCTGCTCGTTCTTGGACCTCCAGGTCCGTTCAAAGACTGTCTGGAGGCCCTGGACGGGGGTTACACCAACAGTGGCATGTACCTCCTCAAGCCAGAAAACAGCAACGGACTCATGCAGGCCTGGTGCGACCACAGACACGACCCCGGCGGCTGGACCGTCATTCAACGACGACAGGACGGTTCCGTCAACTTCTTCAGGAACTGGGACACGTACAAGGTAAAACTTCTACATTAAGTCCTTTCAAAGTGAGTCTGATGTACCGACAATATGTGGCGGATAAATCCTGCTGAAGCTACGAAAGCATAGACCTCATTTTAACATGATAAATTATCAATAAAAACTTGTCATCGTCATCTTTGTAAATCCAACTCTGTGGCAGACGTTTACAAAAGTAAAGAGATGAGATCATCATGATCCGATCATTCCGAGTCAAGGAGATCCAAGAACGTCATGGTCCTTGATCTTTCGTTGCGTAAACTCGGGTGCAAAAGGGGAAACCTTTTGTCACCCTTCAGAACAAAAGCGTAAAAAGAACATCCAGAATAAGCTCAATTGAAAGTTTTTTCAGCAGGAACACAAGCCAGTTATTCTTCAGAGACAATGCATCTCTCCAGCCAGAAGTCAACCTTGATGTTATCCATGCACAGTTAAACGGATCCAGATTCCAGCATATTCCCAGACTGTGGACATTTTCCTTTCACTCTTGCTACAAATTACCGTCCACATCACGACTAAAGCTGCCAACTGCATTCAAATTACATTTCCATTTAACATTTGACATTGAATAGTTAGCAGGTTCCCCCCTGAGGTCTCTGCTTGTAACATCGTCAAGTCAATGAAACATTGTTTCTTCTTTGTTTGTATTAAAAGTGAAAAGGCCAGTTATGCAACGAGTTCATCAGCTGGTCACGGTTTAGTTTAAGAAGTTCTTCCAGGTTTGGTCAACGTTCAGCGTCTTCGCTTGAACAGGATTTCCAGTGGAACGTCGACGGGATCCAGATTGAAACTTCAGAAGCTCCAATCAGCACTTGCTTAAAAAACAACTGCAGGGACTCGACAAAGAAGGACAATATGATGTTAAAAAAATGTGCTCTTCAATCCAAAATGAATTCAAGCGCTACTCAACGCCAATTCTAAGAAACACACTGAAGTCCAAGGAGAATAGAAAACTGCTGCTTGTTATCACATCTATGAATCCATCCAAGAAATTACTCCTTACATCATACGTCATTTGGTCCTAGGGGTCCCCAGCGTTTTTTTTACACAGCGGACCAGTATTATGTCAGCATTATAGTCATGTAATGACCTCCAGATAAATACAGTAAAATTTTAATCTTTTGGCGTTTGGGTTTAACAGGTTTAATTTTTTAATAAACTTGACTAAAACTAGCCACAAGCTGCGGCGAAAATACCAAATCATTAATACTATAACTATCATTTTTTCACCTGGTAACAAATACCTTACAGACCGGTACTGGTCCGCGGACCACAGATCTAGACGGCCTTTGATAGGGAACTCAAGTATTTTTGTGATCATGGTCTAGTCCAATAAAAACAACCTTTGCGTAACAGTCTATCATCCGTCACGCTGTTCCTCATCTGTCTAATCCATCCACAATGATGCAACATAAACACACGAGAAGCTTGAAGGAGAGTTTCCACAATCTCGACTTTCTAAACAAGTCCATCTGTGGTCTCAACAGTGACATCATCGGGCATGTTTGACTGCCAGTTGTAATCGCATCTATTTATTCATGATCTTTTTATTTATTGACGAGCGTTTGTTTGTTCTTTTCTCCAGCAAGGGTTTGGAAACATCGACAGCGAGTACTGGCTGGGTCTGGAGAACATCTACTGGCTGACCAACCAGGGCACCTACAAGCTGCTGGTGACTCTGGAAGACTGGTCCGGCCGAAAGACTTACGCGGAGTACGCCAGCTTTCGGGTCGAGCCCGAAGCAGACTTCTACAGGATGCGGGTGGGCCGTTACCACGGAAACGCGGGGGATTCTTTAACCTGGCACAATGGCAAGCAGTTTACGACACTGGACCGAGACCACGATGCCTACACAGGTCAGTAAAAAAAAGGTCAAAGGGCTTCTTTCGGAGCAGACATGATGACACGACTCTCCATCTTTCTCCAGGCAACTGTGCTCACTATCAGAAGGGAGGCTGGTGGTACAACGCCTGCGCCCACTCCAACCTCAACGGCGTATGGTACCGTGGCGGGCACTATCGCAGCCGCTATCAGGACGGCGTCTACTGGGCCGAGTTCAGAGGAGGAGCTTACTCGCTGAAGAAAGTGACCATGATGATCCGACCGAATGCGAACATTCTCCACTGATTTCATCCAAAAATAATAGATTCAAAGACAAACTCAATGGAGTGAACGGACTAAGTTTCTTTGAATCTTCTCAGCATTCGCCAGATTTTTTTTTTTTTTTAATAATACATCATGTCTGACAGTTGACGAGTCAACAAAGATTAAAACATTCAACAAATCTGCTTTTATAAAATGTAATATACAATGGTTGTAACTAATTGTAACGTATGAGATTATGCCGTTTATAAATATTTGTATATAACAGGGAAAACTTGAACCTGATGTTTGTTTTGTTTTTTTTACATGTATGGGAAGAATGTATGTTCATGAAAATAAACATGTTAAAAAATCCGGTAGAGATTTACATGACCTCCGTGTTCATTTAGAAATCGCAAATCATTCATGTTAATTGGCAAGAATCTGGAGATATAATGTATCACGATACGGAGGCAACGATTTAATATATCGCTGTATTGTATGAACGAGTACTTTCCTCTGGTGTTGCAGAATTTACAGACCACATGACTTGTGCAGATCGTAACCGCTTTCATTTGTTTTGAAATCCAAATATCGGCATTAAAAGATGCCTCAAGATTCAAAAGAGTCCACATTATCCTCTCGTCCTCAGTCATCGCCGAAATTTCAATGTTGATTTAGTAAAGGAGGTTGTATTGACTGCTGCCAATTAGTGGTCGGAAGTTGAATTGCACAATACTGCATGAACAATTGCATGTCAATTGTAAGTTAGTAAGTAGGTTATAGTAAGGAGTAGTTATTATTTTATTTTAGACACATTATAAAACCATAAAGAAAAAAAAACACATTAAATATAATTTGCACAAATAAAAATGAAAATAAAAATCAAAAAAATAAATATCAATATAGATAAATATCAATACAGTGCTGTCGAATATTGATACGGTACCTTAAGTAAAGAATATAGCGATATATCACCATATCCATATTTTCTAACACCCCGAGTGATTTATCACTAAAGTTTCAAATTGGTTTTACAGTCATGACAGCTGACTCACTTTTTTTGGGTTCGAACATCGTTTGCATTCAGTTGCAATAAACAGGTAAATTCAATTTATTTTGTGTATATTTGAGGTTACAGACTATACATCATAAACCCGATATAAACATGTTCACCTTCACATTCATTTATATTACTGGGTAAATTTGAAATAGTCATGTTGATGTTTAAAATCAATTATAAAGTGACAAGATTCAAGATTTTTTCTAAGACTAAGAAAAGGTGAGTAAAATCTGCATGTAATAAAAAATAATATATCTATGATTTAACAAAGAAAGTACCTACATTCGTAGACACACCAACGCTATAGCCAGAATCAAAGACAACAGCAGGACTCACCGAGGTACGGGATACATGGAGCCATCTTGAGCGAGCGGATATACTCCCTCATGCAGGTGTAGTTCTCTTCTTTGGAGGTTAGATAGTTCAGCTTTTCAAATGTGGCCTTGTCTTTCCGGCTGATCAGCTGCAACAACAACATATAATGCATACAATAAATAAAAGTACTTTTCATGACTGATGCTTTGTGGAGAATTTTAAGTCAAGAAGCAAGTAAAGAATAAAAATAAAATACAGAACATGAACTAAATGTATATCCACACAATGAAATATGAAATGTTGGAAGGAATTAAATATGAACGTCAATGAGACATTTAAACTAAACAATGAGGTTATAATCTCACGTTTTTTTATTTCTATGATTTGATAAGTCAACACATTTAATTTAAATTATTCAGTTTGTTCCACTGCTTATTACAGATCAGGCATATATTCTATGATATGACCTGAAGAAATCATCCACAGTTAATGCTTGCAAGTACAAATGAAGGTAAAATTACAAACATATGAAGATGTTAAATGAAGCAAAGCACAGTAGAATAAATAGATGAATGTGGTCAAGTTCTACTGGTCAAAGAAGAAGACTTGTTCAAGAAGTTATGTATTGATGATTGGTGTATGGAGTTTACCATGAACTGGCATGTGGATCTTTGCTAAATTATACAAGTTAGACTCTTTTTACATTTATCTTTTCAAAATCTTACCGCCCAGGTTTTGCTCAGCCTGAAGATGGGGGCGCTCTGCAGGGCCGACACCACCGAAACCAGCGAGTGAAGATTGTTCAACTCAAAAAGTTTCTGAAAACCAAGACAAAGAAGGTCAACATTGAGGAAGACGACAGAACTCTCAGCTATATTCTCATCGGGAGGAAAACAAATCTAAGTAACTTGTTTATTACTGCACTATACGAGTTAAAAACCTTAAGACCCATTTCAAGTTTTGAAAAAAGGTTTATTTTTTTGGCATAAAAGTCTCTACAAATCCACGATAGTACTACTTTTCCTTTACAACCCACGCTCTGATGTAATAATTCCCCAAACAGCCCACAAGAGGAAAAACTCTTCAGTCATGGTGTCAGGCAGCTGGACGGCTGGATTCTCCATCAGTGGATGGACTACAGGTCACCCTGCTTCAACTGAAGCCATGGAAGTCATAATGATGGAGTTTATTAAATCAACATACCATACTTTTTATTAAAGAATAATGGAGTGATTGAAGCAATATTTATTCATTGTTCATGGGCATTAGACTGTTGGGCGATGCTGAATCATCATCTTTATCTGGACATTTTAACGTGGATTAAAATCAAACATCAGTCAAAGTTTACTTCGCTACTAAGTTTACTCACCTTTGCTATTTTGACAAAATGACCCAATATCTCGGCTCTGATTTTCAGCGTCTGAGCAGTTAAGATCTCTCTCACCAGCCAGAAGCTGACCTGGAGCAGGAAAAAAAAAAAACAACAGGTGAGACATATAGAAGAAAAGACAGATGTTTTCAGATGATACTGATCATCCCACAAACGGAACTAAATATTCTAAACTATCATTATCTGCCATGATTCGGGGACTGGATGCAGAACCATATGTGGCTCTTTAATGCGCTCACTGAGGCTCCCATAGTTTAGATATTAGATAAGTTAAGATAATATTTGGAATTAATAATGATATACATTTTTAAATAATACATTTTAAAATGCTATTAAAAAGGGAAATGGCCACAAGTAGAAATTGATAATAATAATTGAATTAGATACACTTTTTAAGAACTACCTTAAATATCTTCTTGCGTATATAAAGGAGCATAATATAGCTGAACACAAATATTAAGAACTGTTCTCGCTGCTCCTTTTCAATTTCTAAAATATCGTGTTTGATCAACTGAAAATTGTTGCGATTCAGTTCAATTCAATTAAAAAAAAATGTTAATTACTTGATTAAACTCAAAGTCTTTGCCCTATACAGAATAATTGTGTAAGACAGGAAGTGTACAACTATAAAATAAACATATACATTTACTAAAACTGATTTAAATTAAATAACTAAATAACAAGAAGAGATTGAAACAAACCAATATGGGAGCAGGAACATACGGTTGTGGTTTCTTCAGTATTGCATCTCTGAGAATTCTAAAGTTGCGTCAACTTATCTTAATGTAGAGGTCAGGAAACTATTGTGTAAAGAGACAGGGGCCAAATAAAACCTTAGTCAAACATCATCCAGATGAGTTTTAAAAGCAGAGATTCTAACTCATGTTGATGGAGCTCAACGTTAGCTCATCTCTTTGTGGCAGGATTCTTCAGTAGGAAGCAGGAAAAAGTGGCCAAGAAAGAGCTTGAACTCACCTGGTTGAACCTGCGAGTGAACGCCACCACGTTTGGAGCCAAACGGTGTTTCTCTTTTCCATTCCACCCACAGCTGGCCAGTTCCTGTTCATCACAACAGCCAATCAGGAGGCAGACAGAAAACATCACGTTTCCCCAAAGCTTTCAACATCTGGAAAATCGATTGTCTTTATTTTTCCACCTTGATCAACTAAAGTACTCTTTTCCTTCCATCCAATCGTCCAGGGTCGGTCGGCTGGAATTCTGTCAGACATCTTATATAAACCCGATTTATCCTTCAACCATCCATTTTCTACTGCTGAATCCCTCCAGTTCGCAGTCTTGATTGTATCCCAGCTACCTCGGGTGGCGGACAGCTTTAACAGGTGGCCAGTCTGACGCACATAACTATTCCTACACACCTACAGATCATTTAGAATCCTAAATCAACCTGTGCATGTGTTTGTACTTTGAGAGGAAACCGGAGTTACTGGAGTAAACCCAGGCATGCACAGGGACAACATACAAACTATTCACACAAAACAACAAGTTACTAGTAACCTTATTGTTGTGGGTTTGTAGCGCTACCCGCTATTCCAACGTGCAAACACATTATTAATCACATTTCAAACTATGAAACATGAAGACCTTCGAGATGATCCAGCTCAAGGTGACTGATACGTTCAGTTCAATCATTTAAAAATGACATGAAAAGCTTCATGTCATGAAAATCTTCTACTGCATGTGATAGGAACGCACGGTTGAGGTTTAATGAGGAAATCAAACGGCGGTCGTCTGTGGCGACGGAGATGCGAGAAGTCAATGATGCCGACGGAACAGTGAATAGTTTCCAGCAGAGACGCGACCACAGAGGTCAGTCAAGGTTCACTCCAGTCAACACAGCTGTAGAAGTCTTAATGGCACGACTGTGCATGTGAGAGACTTCATTTAACACAAGGTTGAATTAAAAGTCATCGTGGTAAGTTGTATACGACAGTTTTGCACACCATGGAAAACCACCATTTTTAAAATAAACTGAACGAGCCGTGACATGACAAATCACTGATAGTCAAAGAGATCTTTCAGGAGGTTTATTAATGTAATTTAAAGACATCTTACCTCCGGTTGTATCGCTTTGAAGACAGGTGCGTCCATCCGCGTGATTTGGCTCTGTGATAAAAAACAGAAGGAAATAATTATACATGTGTTTCACCAGCATACTCTACCAGAGAATCATCTCTAACAGCACAATTAAAAGCATAATGAGTGAATCCGAGTGAAACCACATGGATTAATAAGTTAAAGTTAAAAGAAGACGCAACATTGAACTGTAAAAGAGTGTTTTTGAAGGAGATTTTAAAGAAGATACAGACTCGGTCTTATCTCCTGGTTCATGCTGTTCTGAAGTCGACGTGCCCTGATGGAGAAGGTTCTCCTTTGATCATAGGAACCTGTCCGAGGATCTAAGGCTGCGAGCTGCTCTTAAGTGGTCAGCTAGGGAGCCGGACCAAAGGAGATGGATTTAAAATGAATAAGTACAATTTTAAATCAATCCTATAACAGACGGGAAGGAAAAAAAAGTTCAGATTCTACTCATTTAATCCTTTAACTTTTTTTTTTTTCAGTCTGCGTGTGAAGAAGCATCTTCAATATTCTCTCTCATGTTTGTCAGAAATCAGTTTAAGATTTATGCTTTGAACATGTGAACGTATCATCCTATCGTTCTGCTCATGTCTAATATGAAAGAATTTCAGTTCTAATGTTTGTCAACTTTGACTTAAAGATTTTAACATAAATACCTTTTAGTCAATAAATAGTAATTTGCTGCATGGATCGACTGATTCTAGTTAATTATAAAAAATAAAAATGAATAATTTACTTTTATGCAGACAATAAACATATTTTGGTCAGACTTGAAATTCATGCAAGTGAAATTGAGTTTGAAGATTTGTTTATGTTACACTAACGGATCATTTTATTTCTTCTAAGGAAAACCAAAAACAACTTCACAGACGTCAGTCAAAACTCTAGATCAAACACAAATATTCCGGCATGGTTTGACTGTTGTGAACCAAGAGGTTTTTTTTAAATGTATAAGTCAAAGGAGCAACTTATCGATTTTCCCCTTCCTTTTTCTTTTGACAGAGCTTGAGGCTGATGTGTGGAGATTAGAAGAAAACAGTATCAGCTCCTACAGGAGAGAGCTCAGATCTCCTGAGACGACTGGCAAATGTAGGTGCTGCTCAAAACTGACCAGTTAACTCTTAATGCAGGCGGTATATTTAAGAAGGCGTGAATATTTGATGTGTGGCAGAAAGATCAGGAAAGAAACACCTCAATTATGAATTTAACTACATCGTTTTGAGGATGTTACACTTGCATCTATTGAACATGTGAGCAGATGAATGAATGAATTAATAAATGAATGAGTGAAAGACTCACAGCAAACTCCTCCGGGGTCACTTTCAGCACGTCGAAGATGACGGCATCATAACTCTTGGCGTAGTCCACACAGCGGCCGTCCAGAGAGTCGGAGCTGCTGCTCACCTGAAGGATGACGATCATCGAGAGGAGTTCATAGAAGTAAGTAAGTAAATAAGTAAGTAATTTGTATTTATAGAGCGCTTTTCCAGACCAGGGTCACAAAGCGCTTAAACAATCAAAACAATATTCAATAAAGTATATACTTTAAAGATCAAGATAAAACTGAGAACAACACAGGAGTTCCAGAAAATCAAGGAAAAGCCTGAATAAATAAAAATGTCTTAAGATGTTTCTTGCAATCATCAAACTCAATATGTTAAAAAAACAACAACATTCAGCTCTACCGCTACCATGGCATTAAAGCAAAACATTTAATTTACTTCTGAAGTTATTTGGGGTCTGAACAGGTTTTTAATCAGGATTCAGCAAACAAAAATAAATATATCCATCTAGTTCCGAGCGATGACCCCGCCCGCCTCAAATTTCAGTCACCGACTATTAAAACTGAACTTTAAACCAAAACAATTTAAAAACACACAAAATGCGACGGATAAACTTTCTTCTACCATTACATCTTATGAGTAACAAAGTTCTACATCTGTCGACCAACCCTTGTATGTCCTGTTAAACGTCTAAAAAGTAATTATTAATTTGCCCAAAGAGTCAATAAAAGCTCGATTTTAAACTGGAACCATTTGTCATTTTCAAAGGAAAAAGCTCCATCAAAGTCTGAAACATGGATTAAGAATCTCCTGCGGCCTGTACTTGTGCGTACAAGAAAACAAACGCACGTTTCCCTTTCCAGTAAACAACAATTCCCGACCACAACTGTAGACGTGATAAAAATAGAAAAGTGGAAATACTGAATCACAGGATTATCACAGTCAATCAAAACATGCGCCAGTCAAAACAAATCGCGGCGGAATCCAAACCGACGTCATGTTAGGACAACACGCATGAAAGCATCAGATGTTATGCCTGGACTCAATTATCCTGATCTGGTTTGTCTTGGATCAGACGTTCTAAAAATCAACATCTGCAAGTTCATTTCATCTCTGCTTAACTAAACAAAGTCTTTGTTTTGTTGTTTTTAATGGTAAACACAAACAAAAGAAGGGACCCATGTGAACTGTCCTCAGGGAGGGAGCTCTGGTGTGCAGACATCCTTCTGTCAGCTCATGACAGAAGAAGAACACTTTATACCCTTTTTGTAAGTAACTTTTTTTCATATACGTACCTCTGAGGTGACGGAATTGATGCTGGTGCCATCCGAGAGCCCGTTCCTGCGATACATAGTCACAGAGGGGCGGGTGGGACACAAGGGTCACGGCGACAGAGGCCTCTAGCTGGGTGATGCACATAACTTATCCATGCCTGCTGACAGAAGAGAATATATATTAGAGAGACTTGTGAGATGACATCACAGGTGCTCACTACATCACAAGTCACACTGCATGAGATAGAAAGAGCTCACACAACTTTATATTTCTATACAAATTTAACAAGATTTTTTTTTTCACATATTTTGTGCAGTGAATATCACTCTGTCCTGGTGAAGAAAGAGCCATTTTACTAATAGAACAAGATCATGATACAAGAAAAACAAACTAGCTTTAATTCTCTGTCTGCGTCTATGAGAGTCCAGACACGTTTCTTCTTTTCTTGGACCCAAAGTACGACTGGTGACTTTGCCTCAAGGTTGTGGACTCAAATCTCCGAGCAGCAAGTGTTTTTGACAAGACCGTAACCAATTTGTGCACAAGGTTAGGACCACATGCTTCATAATATTATCTGGAAAGTGTTAACCATTATTGACTTGTATTAAAATAACTCATTACTGTAAAACAGGTTATATGAACAATAAAAAAAAATGATTTAATCCTCACAATTTTTTTATTTATTTTTTATTTGCTTATTTAAAAGTAAAATAAGAAGTATAATACATAGTAAAAAAAATTAATATTTCAAGATGATAGAAAAATATTAATTATAAATGTTCCCAGTCTGCTGCGAAAGCCGTCTTTTCAGCCAATACATATCAACTCTTTTGAGGTTCATTCTTATCATTTGCTAGGTTATAAAACAACTTCAGACACTTTCACTGGCATGTCTGTGCTGAACCTTAAACAAACGTTAAAGATCTTGACAACGACAAAAACTTTAATCATATCTATGCTGTATTACTGACATCTAGTGGCTCTTCTTATACAAGTTCTGTTGGAAAAGGTGGAATTTAAACAACATGTTCACGACTTTTTTAGAGTCACAACGCAATTCTGCCGAAGACTTGGTGAAGCAGCAGAATCCAGGTGACACCTGGGAAATGTTAAATTAAGTAGAAGGCGATCTCAACATTCTCCCTGCAGCCAAATGACATTTAAAACACATTATGAAAGGATGACCTTCTCAAACTGACTACCGTACTTAACACAACAGTGTCTCATCCTAACACTGGGAGCAGCGTGTGAGACATGTTCCGGGGAAAAAAAGGGGGTCACACCATCTCTTCGGAAGAACAGATGATCAAATATTAAGGAAGGCTGGGAGGAGGACAAACTAATCGCTGCCAAAGACATGTTGGATGTCAAATGACTCACCAGCACATCGAGGTGCACGGCCCTGATACAATCTTCGTTTAATTGAAGTTCAAAACATTTACGTCTTCTTGTCGAAAGGTCGTGACATTTTGTAAACATCTTCCCCTAATTGAGCTTCCAAACCACTGTAGGTGTGAGATTATTTAGAGCCATTTATATCATCCAATTACACCGATACTTTATTCTTATTAGCAACATTTCTGAACTCAAGAGTCTTAAATAAACTTAAATTTCAATTGTATATTGTTTATTATAATGATACATCATAAATAACATTGTAACTGAAAATAAATGATACATAAAATCTTACAAATGTGTAAAACATGTGACACATGTCAGAATTTTGGGCGTGTATTTGGGTGTGAGTGTGTTGTACATAACAGTTGACGTTTATATTTGGCGATACCTCGAGGCAACTCCTTCTGTGCGAAGTGTGTTTGTCAATGTGTGTGTGTGTGTGTGTGTGTGTGTGTGTGTGTGTGTGTGTGTGTGTGTGTGTGAGAACGCTTGTTTCATGATATGTGCTCTGTCTCATTTCCTGATCTAGGTATTCCCCACCTTTCACCCCAGATAGCTGGGACAGGCTATAACCACATGAAGGAAATACGCAGTAGAGAATAAGTCAATACATTGTGAGTAACTTTATGTAGTAATGGGAACATAAATACAAAAACATTTCACGTTTCTGCATGTGCAATAGCAATAATTATGAATTTCAAGACATCTGAAAAAAATGTATTTTAAATATGCAATAATAAAAAGGATAAAGATAAGAAAACATATTTTCAGGCACAGCTCTGAGCACCATTTTGTTTTTGGTAATTAAGTGAATTCTATTTTCCAGGAAAAGCATTCAAATAATTAACTAGAAAAACAAAAACGAGCATGAGATGGAAAAGCCGATAACAGCTTCTGTGATGCAGAATTGTTCTGGCTCATGGTGTATTTAGATAATTGCGGTTTCAGCAGAACCCTCAGGTACTAAAGCATCTTAACCACTGCACGGCAAACAGCTCTGCAGCAGCTCTCCTCCTCAGTCCTCAAGTCTAAATAGGCGTTTTTTAAATCCCCCTCAGGGATGGTGTTGCTCTTACACGCAGCGCCGCATAGAAGCCAAACAAGTGAATGATAAAATAGTTGAATCCAAATTAAACATCTAACCATCTGCGTCTGGTCCCATTACCAAAGACTCTGAATATTCAATTTAGATTATAAAAGGCAGATTAAAAAAACATGAATTTCTGGGCAGAGGCAATAAAAAATGTCTGCTTATCTCAATATAGGATTTGGAATCAAAGAGAAATGTTCCTGTTACATTTGCACCGTTTATATCATATTTCTAAAATACGTTCTCTCTTGTTTTGAATACTTTCAAGTAACATTTGACCTGTCAGATTCTGGCAGCTGATAAGTTCTGAAAACCCAACCCTGGTGGACCTATGGTCTTATCCTGAGATGAGATTACAGCAATAAATACGTGACTCATCCGCAGTGAACCACCAACTACAACTGCCAAGAACACAAGGTTCAAGTTATGCAGAACAAAGCTGACCCACAGCATCTCCATTTTTTTTAAGTTTAAAGAATTACTCAATCTACCATGTTTTTTAAACACAACAGAATGTAGTTATAAATAGAAATCACTCATTCTTCTATTAAAGTAAAGGCTTGATTCTGAAGTTTTAGTGAAACTGAACCAAGTAAACATTCCTTAATTCTCGCTCCCTTCATAATGTCTGTAAAGACGGCACAACATGAACAGAGCCGATGGAACAGAAGCAATAATGGCTTCAGTGCTGAAAGTATACGGTTGTGATTCCAGTTCTTCTTTTAGTCGAAGCACGGTTCCTGCAGCTTTTCTGCACAGGTGCACCTACACGTACGTAGGAGGTTTAGGGACATTCCAGCTCTTACTTGCCATTAGAAGTAAAATGACATCATTTATAAAAAGGAGAAAGTTTCTTCATGTTCCTGGTTTAGACCAAACCAACGCTTCCTAATTGGCTCCACAAATAACCATGTCTAGAATAACAAACGGGAGCTCCATTTTCCCTTTTTATCCCCATGAATCCCTTTTTTTCTGAGACCACAAACACGGAGTTGGAACAGTATTAAGTGTTCAGGGTCCTGACTGGTGTAGAGTGAACAGATGGAGGCTCCATCTTGTTCCCTCGGGGGGATACGCGTTACTCAAGTCCACGGGTGGATGATTCCACCGAAGCTAATACAGTTAATAACCAGAAGCCCTTTTAGGATGCAGCTCCATTTGTGGCTCTATGAGTTAAAGTTATGCGGCTCGAGTTGGCAGGTAGACAAGAATGTTCGAGCTCTTATCATTTCATAACCCGGTTGTGCTCTGAAAACAAAACACAGAACATGTCCTCCAGTCCGAATTAAAATTTAACAAATTAGGAAAAAAGCATAGGTTTTGTCCTGTTGATTGATTTTGTAATGTAATAAAGAAAAACGTCATTTTACAAAAAGGAAAAAATAGATATGGATTGTTTTTTCTTCCTTTTTTAAACTATTAAAAATAGAGAACCCTCTTCTTCTGGACGCATCTCGTCTGCTCGCCGTCTCATGTCACCAGTTATTAACATCAAACCTGCATAAAACCTGCAGCGATACGACGTTCACACTTTAAATGTCAAACTGAATTTCTCCGGACAGAATTTCAAGCAAACCTTCAAAGATTTCTCTGCCAAGTAAATAACATTTATCTCCAGACGGCTGCCTTTTAATGAATAGAATTAACATCAAAAGCAAAAACGAAATAGTTTAAAACATCACTTTATGCGTTTGAATGGCCAAGTGTTTATCATAAAATAAAAATCTTCTGATCTCCAAATATCTTCAGGAGACGAAACATTTGTTTCACATATCTGGTTGAATGATTCAATTTCTATATTTCCTGCAAAGGTTTGGACTTTCATTTGTCCAACAGGGAAAAATCAATTCAGACATTTTTAACCTCACCACTTCTCTTTCCAAGCCAATAAAGATCTGGGGGAGTGAGTGAGGTTTTCGTGACGTGTTCTCAGCACTCGTCTGCATCAGTAGTCATGGTGATCAATATGTGGGTGTTGGGATCTTCCTTTTCCCTGGAAGTGGATGGATTTGGATTTTTTGCAACCAAATTCGAATACAAGCTTCAAAGACTCTAAACACCCTCTTTTACTGATAGTACAAGAATATTTCTCTGAAGTATTAATGACTTTCAAGATAAATAATTTGTTAATATTCTGCTCAAATTAAACTGAATATGTGCACATTACACTTTAAATGCTCAAACTAATCGTAAGGCCATAAGACAGAAACTGTTTGATTTCATCTAAAAAATAACGGATAAAAATTGGTTTGATTTTTGTCGAAAATTCTCTAATTGTACTTGAATGACGTTTACAAAACAAAAATGTGTTTGACTCAAAGTGTACCATTTTTTTTTAAAACTTGAATATTTACCGAAACTGATGTAAACAGCAAGATTAGATTGAAATGGATAAACAGTTTTCTTTGGCATCAATTGAAGATTCAAGTGCTTGACTCACACGCCATCACTGGATCAAAGGTATGTCAGAAATCTAAAAACAGCCTTTAGCAACATCTATCACATTACATTTTTTTTAAACGATAGGCTTCACATCCTCCACATCAAACACTGAAGACTGGACTAATGGTCGTCCTGCCAACAAAATTGCAGCCTGTGTCCTGATCTCAACTTAACATCTTCCATAGTTTATTCTTCTACTAAACTTGTTTTTTTGGTCTACCGGGTCACCTTGACCCAGAGGCCGCACGACGGTAAAGACACCATGCGTTTTCCACACGCACCTCAACCAGTAACATCGTCCTCCAAAATACTCTTAATCCCAAATCCTTCTCAGTCACTCTGGCATACACGCTTTATTTGGCCGCATCAGCCGTTACGAAAGCTTTAACTCAAGAGAAGACTCAGGAGAAGATTTGAAGTTTTCCAAATTTGCACGACAGAAAAATAACAATCATGTAAGGTTTTGCTTCCGAGTCCACAAATAAGCGAGCTCTCGATAGTCAGATTAGTTGCATCAAAGAGAAAATCATGTTGATAATATAGCATTAATGTTTGTTTTGTTTGGCTCTATTATGGATAAAGATTTGTATTTTATAGTTGAAGGGGAAAAAAGGACCAAACCAAGAACCAGGCGATGCTTCATGTCAGGCCTTGTATCCCTTCATCACTGATCTTATTAGGGATCGTCATTTCTTCTAGTTCATTATTACACAGATAAAGAGAAAAGAAATTAGCCGAGCAGGTGAATACCAGTTCATGGTCAGAAACTAAAACACACAATATAAATTGTTTTTTTTTTTTTCAAAAGAGACCTTATTCATCGTTTCATCATCACACGAAAGGGCAAAACTTGCCCTTATTTACACTCGGAGCTCACAGAGAAATGCGTTTTGAAATTGAATCTCTGAAGAAATGAGTCACAATAGTGACGGCTATTGCTCCTTAGTATTCTTCTGGAGATATTGCGAGACACTCGACAGAACTTCGATCACTTCTGTGCACAATCCAAATACATGTGGCAGGAGAAAAGATGCGAGGATGAAGTCATACAAATCTTACTAACATTAACCTTCCTCGCCAGCTTTGGATGTATTTACTATTGGTAGAGAACGTTTACTACTGTTTAATTCAAGGAGTCGTATACATCATGGATAACGCCTTTGTAAGAATATGCCACTCACACCATGTCAGGTCAGTTTACATGAAGCCACAAGTCCCCGATTTAATAACAATGACAATAATAAATATGATTCACTAAGAAAGTTAAAACATCAAAAATAGCTATGAGAAATAAATATAATGTTCAGTTTAAAAGAAAAGGTGAGAAAAATGTGGTGGAAATAAGGTAATTTTCTCTGCTCCCTTTCAATGTCCACATTTTTTAGATATTGGTAAAAAGGTGTAAATTACAGGGTTTTTTTTGTTTTTTATTGAAGTAAACTGATTTTGATCGATAAGATTTAAATAAACAACAATCCCTTTATCAACATGTTGTTTTTTATGTTGTCTAAATCCACAGTAATCGTTATTGATAACAATTATGATCTGAAAACAAAGAAAGGGTTCAATTAACCATTGTAGTCTCTCGTTTACATAAAAATCAAAAACATGATTCTGAGCTGAGAATATGAAAGAGAGACAAATAAATGTGTTTTTGTACAACTTGTGTTACAACTTTTTGCTTTTCTATTGAAAAGATACACATGGATATAGAAATATTGGGCAGAAGGCACAGATAGGATAACGTTTTTTTTTAGAGATATGGTCAACGAGCTAGTACTGGGGGGACCGGGGGGCCCCTGGCTTGTCTCTCAAGACACACAGTGTTTAAGTGACCCCAGGGGTGCTGAGGTGGGAGGGTCATCATGTTTCCTTCTATTGCGCTATAAGCAGCCCTGCGGCACAAACACAGCTCGACAGCTGAGATTGTGGACAAGAACACACAGTCCTCGTGTAAACACTGCAGCCATGTCAGCACATCTCTGTCGCGGTGTCGCGGTGCAGCTCCAGTCACGACGGCTGGAACCCCCCGAGTGTGCGCCCGGTCAGGCCCGGCTGCAGCTGGCAGCTTAACCCTGAGATCCACACCCGTGAGCGGCTTACCTTTTTCCTCCGGGCGGCTGCTGGACTCATGAAACGACGGATCCGGATCCACAGAAGAGAAGGTCCAGACGCGGAGGTGCATCAAACCGGGGCAGTGGTTCCCCCTCTCACGTCCACGTTAGTCCCCCCTTTTTTTCTTTTTTTTTAAGACGAACATGACGCGAAGGTCGCGACGTTGGGTCCGTGGGAGACACGACCCGTGCGGGACGACATCGTGAGAAGGGATCAGAGCTCCGGCACCATCTCTCTCTCTCTGGACTTGAGAAAAAAGAAAAAGCTAATGAATAAATACCGACAGCAGGAAGTGACAGGTAGACTTGATGATGTGGATTGACGCGCGCGTTGACCAATAAGCGGGTCGAGTTCCGGGGGAAGCCCCGCCTTTGAGAGAAGCGAGCCAATCACAGCGCGGCTCGGGGGATCGCGTCCTTCAGACGCAGGTGCACAGATGATGCCTTTGAGGACAGTCGGGAAAACTGAACAGTTTCTCCTTGACACGTTCCGAGAGATTCTTCGGATTCAAGAGAGATGACTGGAGCGAAACAGAAACCGACTCGCTACATAGCGAGACGGGTTTCCCTTCCGTGATCGACACATTTTTATTACACTAAACAATAAGTAATAGTTATTTGTAAGGCGCCTTTTAGACCAGGGTCACAAGGCGCTTGAAAAACAAAACAAAAACAACACACTTAAAAATACCTACACATTTAAAAACTCTAAAAGGGCCAAGAAAATACTGTGTTATACTTTAATCTTCTATTAAAGAATATACTGCTTTATGTGAAATTTACTTTCTA
The DNA here is from genome assembly GCF_982586985.1 of Callionymus lyra. Classification (NCBI taxonomy): domain Eukaryota; kingdom Metazoa; phylum Chordata; class Actinopteri; order Syngnathiformes; family Callionymidae; genus Callionymus; species Callionymus lyra. The sequence continues at coordinate 16,681,608 of NC_141822.1, read as the reverse complement.
GATTGACTCAATATCCAACATTATAATTATGTTCACATTATAAATATCTATCAAGTACGTTTACATTTTGATTTCAAATCTTTCAAAAAAATAAAAAAAAATTAATAAATGATTTATTAAAATTAATAAATTACGCTTCTCGTCATCATTAAGGAAGAGGTCTAGAACAAAACCTGTTACATTTTTCATGGAACATGTTTTGTGTCGGAGAAAACCAAAAAAAACAACAATCGGTAATTTGACGCATCGAGTCTCGTTCGTGCTTCTTAACCTTGGTGACCTTTCCAGGGATGATCTGGCCTCTGCTTTTGCCCCACCAGCCGCTACCTATATGGATCAGCCCCGGGTAATCCAAAGCCACCTGGTCGCTTTCTCTGCGCCTGCAACTCTTCAAATCAGTTATTCCCAGCATGCCACTGCTGCAGCCATACTTGATCAAACCAGAGAGAAATACAAGACGACCACAAAGACTTGTTATTAGCGCTCATTTTCTCACACTGGAATCCTCACCCATTATTTCTGACTTCTAAAGGTGACCCATCTTGACTTTCTAAGGTGACCAACAACTAACATATGCATTATAAAATAAATAATTTCAGCTCTATTTATCAAGCCTGAAACAGAAGGAGTGTCAACATCTGATTTATATCTTTTCACAGAAGATGATTCAAGGACAATTAGAAGTGAAGGACGGCCAAAATAAGTGAACCGGTGTATGAAAGAGAGTGGAAGGAGGAAGAAAAAAAGTACAATAAATATTGAATCAGGGGCAGGTGACCATCCATACCAAACTGACCTGGATAGCGAAGAGGAGAAGTGATGTCCACTTTTAAATCCATAGCTTCAGAATGATCTGCTCATTGGCTGCTCCACGGTGAAAGGTTCTGGACGTCATCCGACTTGATGATGGTCATTTTGTTCTTCAACTCAAGACTGAAGGAGGGTTTAGGCTATAGAATGCATGACAAGAAAACCACTAGTACTATTTAGAGTCGGGATTGTTTAAGTCACCATGGCAACAGCACTTCTATACACAGTGTGTATTTGTCGTGTTAAGTGAAGGACAAGGATGTAAAAAAAAAAAAGGTTCAAATCAAGTGCAGTTTTATGATGTCTGTGTCTATACACAATCTTATATCACCCACAGGATTTCAGGAGAGAAATGCAAACCATAATCGAGCAGCATCTAGGTTAGTCGTGATTATACGAGGTGAATGTTTGAAATTATTCTTTTGTTTTTTTACATGAAACAATTCTTTTCAGAACCAAGTGTTCGCCCACGTACATGCCAGGCAATCTCCGTTGTGGTACAAAGCAATGCAACCATTTTCTTTCTTGTTTTCTTTTTTTTTTAGAAAAATAAAACTAACGATTCTTGAACAGTCGGTGACTCGCTAAACCCATCGAGTGAGAGTCATTCAGGTAGGTTTTCTCTATAAAATTACAGACATCTCAGATTGTTAGAGCACATAAATAATGGAATAAAGTCACACCAAACTAAAGGTTTACAACACAGTCATTAGCTCACTGCAGCTGTGCTGGAGTTTCACAGGGTTTTGCTAGTTTGATACATCAAATCAACTAAAAAAGGCACATCACACTTACTCAAGCTGATTTCTTTCAACCAGACATCCCTTTTAAAAAAGCATCTTGAGTGGAGCTCCTGGAAATCTCTTTCACTTTCAAACGACAGACCACATTGACGCGGAGGAGAAGACACGAGCTCCTCTTCTTATGGTTGGTAAAACATTCCTCCTGGTGTATTTACAGCTACGGTGTTTAAGGCAAACCTTTCTTTTCCTGGAAAATAATTAAAAAGCTAAATTTTGGCAAATCTTGGCATTCGGCTCATTGTAGTTGTACAAAGTTACGTGATAATATGCTTTAAGAGTTTGTGAGCGAGGTTGAAAGAATAAATCCATATTTTAAAAAAAAAAATGTAACTGTGGTGGATCGTTATGACACTTTTTTACGAGCTGCTGAACGTAACCATGAGGTGCTTTGTATTTCCTTGTGGAGCAGTGATGGCTTTCAGTCCTCTTCTCCATGTTCAGCTCACGACCGCGTCAGAGGGAGGTCTCTATTCCAAGACGAAAACTGATCTAAAACAAACAAACTGCTTTGGTCCATGCGTGATTAGTGAGTTAGACATCTGTCGCCACAGTCTTCGGGACGCTTCTATCCATTCTCCTTCCAAAGAACTAAGTGAATGCTATGGTCCGGCATGCTGGTGGCGAACACCAGTCCAGAGTCATTGTCGCCGTCCAGGCCGTTGAGCCAAGCAGTCACTCCGGCGAGGAAGCTGGAGCCTCGCTTGGACTTCCTGTAGGCTGGAAGAGGCCACCGACCCGAGATGGCTTCTGTCCTCAGGTCCATCACGTACAGGAAGTGGTTGTCGAAGAGGAGAGCGAAGACTTTGCCGAAGCTGAGCAGGGACAGGTTCGCCGGGTCCTGAGTCTTGATGACCCTGAAACATGAACAATTGTTAACAGTTTTAAAAAGGTATATATTAAATTAAAATATAAATTGTGTTTTCTTGTGGAAGCATTTAAAGTTTATTTGTCATTTTTATGTCGAAAGACAGAAACTCTTACTTTACATTGTTAATACTTGTTAATAATGTTGTTTTTTTAAAGATGAGGTCAAATAAGATCAAAATATTTAAAGTACCGTAAAATCTCAAAGCTGGCAAAGTCCCACTGGTACACCCCGAGGTCGGAGCTGCACACGATGGAGCGTCCGTCAAACTGCAGACGAGGCTGCAGGCTGATGCTGCGGTTCTCAGACACCGACAGCGTCTTCAAACATTTGCAGTTGATTTCTCTTCCTAGAGGCCAGACCTGCAGAAGGAAACACCATGTTTGTATTGGCAAGAATCATACGATTGTATCACGATACAGGTTAAACAATACGATATATTGCAATACTGTAGGAACAAGGATATTTGTAGTTATTTTCCCTCCCTGAGTACTTGACTATTGCGTTGCAAACATTAGCTTTAAAAGATGCTGGAGTCGACTGTATCCTCTTGCCCTCAGTCATCGCAGGATTTCATTATTTCTTTAGCCGCAGAGGATGTTAAGATCCATCTAGTGGACGGGGGTTTAATTGCAACACAAATATGAACAAACACAGTGACTATTTGCATGTTAATTGTCATTTTAAAAACTTTACTTATTGAAATATAAACTTAAATATGACTTGAAAAATAAGAACGTACTCGATACAGTGCTGTTGAAAAATGGATACAGTACTGTGAAGAAAATATTGTGACACTTAAGTGTATACATGTTTTCTCACACCACTAGTGAAGAGACACACATGGAGGAAGTGGATTAGTCTCAAGATGCATGAAGAGATTTCAATGACCTTGATTTCATATTTGTCAGCACTTAGCAGGATGTAATCACCAGGACTGTGCACCACAGACTCTACTTCACTTTTCTGGAGTATGACCTGTGCGAAGAAAAGAACACATTATATATACACACACATTGAAAAGAAATCAAAGCAATAACAATTGAGGTATAAATGCCATAAATGCATCAACAGTAAGAAAAGAAAGTAATAACTGCCAAAGACGAGTAAACAGTGACAGCTTTCCATTAACACATTTGTCGTCAACACTCAAGTCGTCCTACATTACTCGGTGAAAACCCACCGACCACAAGACCGTGCTTTCCCTCCCTTCAGTGAGTCAAAAGTTCAAGACTGAAGGTTGTAAACATACCTTGGTGACCCACTCGGTGTGTCCCGTCAGCGTGTTGAGGCAGGCCCCCGCAGAAAGTCCCCAAACCTTCACGCTGAAGTCTGCGGAGCCGCTCACGAGCACATCCAGGTCATCGTTGTAGTCGACGCTGAAGACTGGAGGACGAAAGAAAGCCACTTATAAATCCGCGACACATTCCGTGGTTCTGTGTGACCAGAAAAAGCATCGAACCTGCTCCCGTGTGGCCACGGAACTGTTGGATCTTGGCCCCTGTGCTCCACTCCCAGCATGCAATGGTGTTGTCGAAGGATCCGGTCACCAGTTTCTGTTCATCAAACTTCACTGCAGCACAGGTGTGCGTTTGAATCCCGTATATGCACTGCCCAGTGCGAACATCCCATAATTTGGCAGAGAGGTCATCAGAGCCTGTGAACAACAACAATGTGGATTTAGACGCTTGTTTTATTAGACGCTCGCTAGAGTCAACTTGATTTGCTTTCAGTACAGAGGCTGCGATTTAATGAAGGTCAGATATTGTATATTCTATTATTAAGATCTCGCAGCATTAACTTGTGATCAAAATACAAACTTAAACTTGTTATAAAACACTATAGCAGCAGTCAGACATTCACCAGGAGAGAGAGTTTTGCTTATAATGAGGGTGTCAGGTTCTGCATGTCAACTCTTAACAGGAGTTCTGGCAATTATGAATTACACAGATAGTGTTTAACACCATAATGCACACATCCACAGCCGTTACGAACAGAGCTAGAGAGTAACTTCACAGTTAATTTGGAGAAACATTGTTATCTCGCTTTAGTGATGGTAATAATATACATGTGTTCACTAGAGAAGCAGAATTTACTAGAGTTGAAGAGGAAAAAGTGGAACAACTATAAGTGATGATCAAGTTGAAAGGATGGTGACATTAACACTCATGTATATTCCTTATTATACCAAAGTGCTCAGTGTGCAGACCACACATAGATCACCCTTTTTGGAGTCATAATGCTGAGTGAGAAGCTGCCAGCAGTGAAAGACTTCCATGAAGAAACAAGATTTTCTATCTACAGCAGCTACACCATGAAACATCACATTAAAATCAAGTAAGAACTATTTGGTTTAACGGAATTAAACCCAAAACTATGAGCAGATCTGGATTAAAGTCTTCCTGACCTTGGAAAGTCAAGTTTGTTTTCGGTGCGTCTCATGCAAAAGATAATTTGATCAATAAAGTCCCAGTTGGACTAAATGTAAAAATGTCTATAAAACTTTGTGTTGTATTTTTTCCTGGAAGTTTGAATAGAGATTTTGGCTGAGAACGAAGGACACGGTCTTGTGCTTCTTAAAGATTGCTACAAACATTCAGTGGACTCTGTAAAGAATGGTAATGGTAATAGCAATACGTATCTCAGGCAAGTGAATGCAGGAACAATTCACCAGATCATAGACCAATAGATGAAGCAGTCACTCATGATTTTGTTCTTCTCTTCAGAGAGTAGTTTAATTGTTTAAGCAACACATAAATGCACCAGGAGGTGTGGAGATCTCATACTTGCCAAGCCACTCTGCAAGTTCCACATATTTGTATGGCTGTAGATAAATCAAACTTAATGGCTGTTCTTTGTCTGTACTAATAAGAAAATACTGAATTACAAACTGTATTTTAGTTTGGTTTAGTGGTGTAATTACCCCTTCTTTTTTTTTTTTTTACCTCAGGACTGATTAATGATTGAGACATTTGATTTAGTAAAATGTATTTGTATTAATTTTAATTATATTCTACATTTTCCTTTAGTAATTTAGATTGTACTGTTCTGATAAAAGCTTTGAGTTAGCGTGTGGAACATACTTTATCACCATGCCAAGATTTTAGTTTCATAAATCAGATGGTGCGAGTTGAATTTTAAGTACTAATCAATTTGGTGCGTAGGCAGGCAGCATTAAAAACGTGGGCTCAGGTCTTCATGTGAATGAGTCTGAGAATAAATGCTCACTGAAACGTTTTAAAGTAAAGGAGGGGGGTTTCAGATTTAGTGTTTGTGTGTTCAGAAACAGAAATGCAGCCTTAAAATAAACCTTTTCATTGAATCCAATGTGGGTTCCTACATATACATCTCCTTTAATAGATAAAGTGTAATTATCATAACCATTCTCATGTGTGTGCTATACACATTTCATATATCTGCATAAGTAAAATCTAGTTATGATTCAGATCAATTAAGTTCATTTCAAGAGTTGTACTTTCTTTGGCCCATTTCCTGATTATCTGGCGATTTGCTGTTGTAGTTAACACCCAAATTAGTTATTTATAATTCAATATTTAATGGATAGTTTACTTTGAAACAGGCATATATGTGACACCTACAGAAAGATAATATGACCGAGACATCATGTTATTAGTAAAGCAATAGTTCCGTTGAAATTAAAGGTTGAATACCTGTGCAAAGAAGGCCATCCTTGTAGTACAGAGCATAAACTCGAGCACTGTGGCCGATGAGGGAAGACGTCTCGAAGGCTTCCTGATCCTTGAGCTGCATCATTCGTCGTTTGGCCTTCAGGTAGACCTGTTTCCAGTGTGTTGCATCCTGAATGGACTCGTCAATCCTCCAGCCGAGGTCGCGACACACTCCCTGCCACACCTCCGTGCATGAGTTGATCATCTGGACACAAAGTATTTAACGTCATTGACAAGTCACACATTATAAGATAAACAACCTCAATAAGCAACCTCTATCAAATTGAATGTAGTTTCAGATCCGAATAAAAATATATTTACTTTATTCCACTGTTTGCAGACACGGCAGCAGACGAGGAGTGTCTGTGGATCCAACCATTTGAGCAGATAGAAGGCCAGCTCCAGAGGCAGGAGACGCAGGAAGTCACGTTTAAGAAGCGTCTCCAGTCCATTTGAGAGGTGTCGCAGCTGGACAGCACCGCTTAGAGATATAAGCTGGTCCAGAGACTGGATACGCTGCTGGTCGTTCAGCGTAAGGAAAGCGGCGGAGACTGACGCCAGCCACCCCTCAAAGGCCGTCTTTTCCATGGCCACATGAGAGCGATCTGCAACACCTGCAATACAACGTGGAGTATTGGATATTATTGATGGTGAACATGTATTATTTTCATTCAAGAAAAAGAGCAAGAGAACACACAAAAGACATATAAACACTGTTATTAGTTCTGCTGCAATTTTATCAACAGACCACGTTGAAACACTTGTAAATCGTTTTTCTATTGAATTGAAGAAATCATTAAGAGTCAATATTTAAAGATTATTTGCAGGTTGTTCTGTTGTTAACCAGCAGGATTCAATAAACAATCGTTTCTCGTGGTACACCGAAAACACTAGTATACAATAACAATTATTGAATACGTATCTCTGGTTCTGAGAACACAGGAAACGAAAAGAATAACCGATATATAAATAAATAAAACCCAATTGTTACACTGGATGCAACAAAACGAAAGGCAACAAAGCATATTTACTCTTCCCAGAAAATGTATTTTGGATCGGTCCTTAAAACACGAGGTGGCTTACGACCTGATAATATATAATAAACAATAAATAACCTGAAGTTTATATTCGTGTTATTCATTCAATTAATTCTGTTCCAACTTGATTCTAACCTGGTTAACTGGTTAGCAACTTGGTTTCCTAATTGGCTAATGTTAGCCACAAACTGCACAGCCTTGTGTCTCCAATGAAGTTTTATTCGTTTTATCAAAACCAACCCATCGCAGAGGAAAGATAAGAGATGAAGTCACTGACCAGGTCGTTGCAAGAGGTTCTCCTGCTCGTCCTCGTCCTGGTCAAGTTAGTTCACATAGCAAAGTTAGCTGTCGCAAGCTAAGCAAGTTGAAAGGATTGCTCCTTAGCAATGATAGCTATCTTTAGCTAACCGCCGGAGCGAGAGAGAGTGTTGCTGTTGTGACACAGAAGGTCACATTGTGTTTCTAAAGGAGTAATGTTGTGTACATTTTTCCAGAAGAGGACGATTGCAGTACAAGAGAATGGCAGTTTCTGACAGCACCAAACCCGAGAGATAAGAAAAAAAAAACGCCGAGCATATGGGCGGTGTACGCCCTCGCCTCGGTCTGACAGGAATCTGCACACGTGAGAAACGTATTCAAAGGTCTGCGTTTCACTTAAATCAATAAATACCAAGCTACCTTAAGGATGAACTGAACTTTAATTATAATACTTCAGGTCGTTGTCGATTTCAACCCCGAAAATGTGCCAAATGTTATTTCCACGTTAAATTAAATTCGCCTTCCAGACCATAACCGGGGATAATGTCATCAACGATCATTTTCCGGTGTGTTTGGATCATTCAGTTGCTCAAGAATTATTTAAAAATGCATTTAATTTATTTTATTTTAAATACAAGGAATTAAATAAAGAGATGTACATTTTACATGGAGCATTATTTTATTTTCACATACTCTCGGCGCGAACGTCAAATAACGCGAGAAGTCATTCCGTTTAATGGTCAATCTATTCCAGCAGATGGCGCCACTAAGTAAGTAAGTAAGTAAGTAATATATATTTATATAGCGCTTTTCGAGACCAGGGTCACAAAGCGCTTTAACAATCAAAACATTACTCAAAACAGTACATACTTCAAAGATCAAGACAACACCGAGAACAACACAAGAGTTCGAGAAATTCAAGGAAAAGCCTGCACAAATAGAAACGTCTTAAGATGTTTCTTAAAGGAGTCAGTAGACTCCATCAAGCGCAAAGAGAGAGGAAGATTGTTCCAAAGCTTAGGAGCAACAGCCTGAAAACACTACATATCTTTCTTTATATCTTTCTTCTCACCATCTCTCAATCCCCCTCTCTCTCTTCTTCCCAGCTACTCATAGCAAAATACCATACACACTGAGCCTGGTTCTGTTCGAGGTTTCTGCCTGTCAAAAAAAAACGTGTTTTTTTCCTAGCCACTGTCAATTATTGGGATCTTCTGGGACTTGTTTTTCTTTTTCTTAGTGTAGTATAAACTGTGTTTCTTGAGATAACTCTGTTATGGTTTGTCATTTGAATGAAATTTAATGTAATTGTACGTAAGCAACAATTTGAATCTCCAGGTAACGCTTGAAGCCAAAAAGCGATTGCAAATAGATTCAACGTGAGACTTCTAAACCTGTTTACATTCAGTTGAGTGACGAGATTTTTCCCCCAAAAAAAGAAGACACTTCGATGTTTTTAGTTTCTGCTTCATCGACTAATGATTCAGGATTGCTGGTCAGAAATGAGTCAACGATCAAATATGGCTGCTCAGCGTGTGAAGGTCGTAGATAAGGCCCAAAAAACAACATGTGTAATTTCACAGAAGGTTTCATGACAGAACAGTATCTTCGATCGGAATCCATGACTCGCTGAAAGTGTTGAAACATTTGGCCCCTTGAGTTGCTCATTTATCTTAAAACTGATGTGAGGACTGTTTCTCAAGGTCAGTGTGTTTGCAACTGTGTGAGCTGAACATGTTCGTCTGACTCTGACTTGATCTGCTTTCATAGACAATAATCACACCATTCATCCTGAGGTTCACTGATTAAACAAAGCTTATGATGTGGATGGCATTTTAAAAGCAAACATGATTAAAAAATAAGGTAGTTTGTTTATGATAGTATGTTGTCATGAATGTGTTTTAACGTTCAGATTAGAGAAATGACTTATTTTGTAAATCTTGTATAGATAATGATTCTGGTTCAATAACATGACACGCACAAAAACACTTACTGTCATTAACTAAACAAATATATAATGTGATTGATGTCAATGAACACCAGTAAACTGTGAAAGACCTTATCTCTCACAGTATGACATTATATTGAAGATAATCTATTTGTTATCCATTCCACAACTGATATTTTATAATATTTAACTTGAAATATTCAACACCTCAGTCATACAATACTTAAAATAATGAACGATTTGCAAAAACTGAAACATATAAAAGGTGTTTCTTACAACAGTTCATCACATGCCTATATCTTTGTTGAAACGAAATAAGATGATTTTTTTTAACTGATTTATTTATAATCCATCACTAGTTAAGGACTGTCTGACTTACAAATTAATTAAATGTACAAAATTGACATCACCTATCACAGTTGTTATTGTTTTTCTTTAATTATTATTATTATTAATTTTTTTTTATCACAGTTGTGATAGTAATTTGTTTGTACTACAGAACATCGATAATCGACCAGTACCTTAAGGTATTTGTTACTTGTTAGAAACTATCTTCAATTCTCTTGTATTATTGTATTACTGTCTAAAAATGTGTTTTATTTAAAATGTACCCAATGTGGGAAGAATAAATGTATATCTTGTTTATAAAAAAAAAATAATAATAATAATCTTTCTATAGTCTTATTAGCTTGTGACTCTTATCACATGTTAAGTTGCTACTTTGTTCAAGTTTACTCATGAAATAAGTAAACAAGTTGAAGTGAATAAAACGCATATTAGAAAGTGCAACACACAAAGTAGAACTGATATTTGAGGCTGTTTTTTAGAGGTTTAACGCTTCAGTGAATGGTCTGAATGTAACATTTTGATTTCAATTGAGTTGACAAATCCCAATTCCAGGCGTGAGGAGGTTCCAATTAATCTGATCAACTATTAACTTAGAAACCAATCACATGGAGCAGCAGGTTGTTGTTGTGGAGACAGTTAAAGGGACTTTCGTCCATCTAAGTTTTCACGAGTTTTCAGGGGGGTTGGAGGGATTGAAGGGGTGTAACTAGTGTAGAGGACGACGACTAAGCTCGACGCCACAAAGGAGCCACAAAAGCCGTTAATGAGCCGCTGACCAAAACCTGGCCTGGACCGATGGACTGAGAGTTAAAGAAAATATGACACGGGTCGACGCCAGGTTCACACCAGGACATTCACTGGATTTATCTCACTCATGACTCAAATATTCCCACTTTCCCTTTTCAGACAAATAACATTTCAGTTTAGCAACAATTATGTTTAAACTTTTTGATTCCAAATTTAGTACAAAAACAGAATCTGATTTGTTACATTAAATGTTAAATTTTGCTGGAAACCCTGGACCAGTACTCTGAAAAGTGTGGCTCTGGGGCCTCATGCGGTTCTCAGAATTAATGATGAGTGAGATAAGAGTTTCATGATCATGTCATAATAATTATAACACATTTGCACTTATTTATTATTATCCATTATTAATTCAATTCTAAAAATACATAATTTACTTGTGAGTGCAGTGGGTTTTGTCTATCCCAGCTACCTTGGGTGAGAGGCGAGGGACACCCTGAACAAGTCGCCGGTCCGTTAACACACACACTCATACCTACAGACAATTTAGAGTTTTCAGTCAACATCTACATTTTTTTTGGGACTGTTTAAAGAGTACCCAGAGTAAACCAATGTCAATAAAAAATATATAAAAAATCCTGTTTTTGATTGTATTTACATCTTTTTTTGTTAAGGACATACATTAAAATAAATGTTTTTTTAAATAAAATACATTCATTCATTTTCATTTCCGCTTAATCCCTTTTGGGGGAATTGGGGTGGCTGGAGCCTATCCCAGAACCTACGGGCGAGAGGCGGGGGACACCCTGGACAGGATGCCAGTCTGTCGCAGGCCACACAAAGACAGACAACCATTCACACACACACTCATACCTATGGACAATTTCCCCAAGTTCCCAATCCACCTCTGTATGTTTTTGGACTGTGGGAGGAAACCGGAGTGCCCGGAGTAAACCCATCGCAACACGAGATGAACATACAACTCCACACAGACTCCCAGAATTCTCCTTGGATCCCACCTGACCTGGAAGCAAACCGGCAACTTTCTTGCTGTGAGACAGTCGCGCTAACCACAAGTCCCCAATGGAAAACAATGAGTTTTTTTCTTAAAGTGTAAACTACGTTTTAGGGCATTTTAGGACAACCAGACCTCTGTAGACAATTGAATGTTTGTGATTGGATGAAACTGGTGAATCGATAAATATAAAGTAATAACAGTCCATTCATATTGTGTTGATTTCATGGTCGTCTTTCGCTCAGCAAGTCTTTTCCACAGAAGCTCAGAGCGTTTCTGTCTCTCTCAGCAGGTGTTAATCCAGCTCATGTTTTCCCGTCGGCTCCGGCTGATTAGAGCGCCGGGCAGGGAGGACGGTGCGAGTGAAGGACTGCCCTCATTAACAGCCACTCGTGGACCGTGCACAGCGGGTCCGACCTCTGAACGCATCGCAGCGACGGGGCCGAGCTGCTCCTGCACCGCTCACTAACATGTCATCGGCGTAGAGAGTCCAACCTTCCTGTCTTTTCAACCGCCTCGTGGTCCAGCCTGGGACCCAGGTCAGAACCGGTTGCCATGGAGCTGGGGAAAATACATCTGAATCTGAAGACGCTCCTGCTGACCATGATGATGTTCAAATGGGGTGAGTAAGAAAAAAAAAAAAGAATCACTCTTGAGGTTAATCCTAAGTGAGAATGATAGTTGGCTGCTGCAGGATAATCCGACTCTTCCGAGAGAGCAACAGGTTGTATGGAAGGTTTGATATCATCGTGGGTTTCGCTACAGATTGCTTTGGACGGATCGTTGGCCACCAGCCAGTGGAAGGAATGTCAAAAAGGATCATTGAAATGCTAAACAAGGAGTTGAAGTGACTCAAGAGAGTCTCAGACGATTGCACTTTGTTACACTGTTTGGTCTTTCTTTTTTTCCTAACTTTTCTGTGTCGAATTTGACACATGACTGGTCGGGAATGAACGCTTCCCAGTCATGCGTACTCAAACAGCACGAATTAGGACGAGATCCGCGGAGACAAGGCTCTCCACGGCCGTCTGTGCATGAATGAAAGTGCAGAACAAGGTCAAACCTTGTGTACAAACCTCAGCTTGTTGCGCCGCTGCCACCAGATCTCGTGTGCGACGGAGAAAGACTCGATAAATCATGCTCACGGATCAGAGATTTTGATAACAGTTCAGCTGATGAGTAAAGAGTTCTATAGGTCAATGTGGTCGAGACATAACTAGTGGCAACGATACATCAGGTGTAAGAAGTCGTAATTAAAACAACTTTATTGGATTAGATGTCCTGAGGAAACCTCTATAAGCTGCCTGGAGTGTGTTCACCTGTTAAAGTATTGCTTTTTAATGGAGAAAAACTATGAATCATTCAATTTAAACATGTGACTTATTATACGAGATTTATTCGAGAACACTGTTTAAATTACACTTAAGAGAAGAGAAAAACGATCACTATGATCGACAGTAGCGAGGAAAAACTTCCTTTTAACAGGCAGAAACCTCGAGCAGAACCAGACTCAGCTGCTGTGAGGAAGAAAGAAGAAAAAAGGGAGAGAGGACATGAAGACTATAGAGAACAGTGAAGACTAAGAGAGGATCCTAGATCTGGTAGATCTATCAAGGCAGATCCTGGATCCAGCAACATTCTCCCAAGGTGCTGAGAAAAAAAAGGTAGAAGATGGAGAGATAGAAGGTCGGTTAGAAGAGAAGAGAGAAGGAATGTAACACAATCACACATTTTAGTTGTGGAACATTAACTCTTCATGTTCGTGAACTAACAACACATCATTGTACCATAAGTAAGAACAGCAGGAACTAAATTAAAGTTCTAAATTATTGCATTTAATGATATTAGTTACATTTTATTGGCTCTGGTATTATAAACACATATATCTTGTGTTGTCCTACAAATAAAGATTACTTTGACAAAAAATATGTACAACTCTGAAAGTGTTGTTTTCATGAATACAATACATTGTCAGGAGTGCGTCAGGTCACATGACACAAACTAGTGACGGTATTAATAAAATTAAGCAACAGACATAAACCAACATGTGCTTTTTATATATATTTTAAATTCATTTTTATATAAACTAAATCCATTTTTACGTGACCAGACATGCACAAAAAACACTTACTGTCATTGACTTAACAAATATATAACTGAATGTCATTAAATATATCGTGGTCTCTTCCATCTTCACCCGACATGGATCGTCCCCCCATGTCACTCTTATCGTCTCCATGTCTTTCGTTGAGCACATCGAGGATTATTTATTCCCTTCATCATCTCCTCCGACATCAGCCATTAGTCCAGTTTGTCTTCTGCTACTCTAGTGTTATTATGGATGTTCATGAGCCGTGTTGGAACGCTGTCACACAGTGATGTGAGTTTACAGGATGGTTGTCGGGGCAACAGCTCAGCTGGACGTCTCTCTCTCAGCGCCACCTGTGTGACTCTGAGGGCGTCGGGTGAGAAGGACACCTGTCACTCAACCTGTCTGATCTGTTCGTGTGGAAAGACAGATCAGACAGTGTGTGTAGCTGTACTTCGAGAGGATGGTACTGATGATGGAAAAACTGTTTGTGAGTGTAAACGTAGTACTAATGTATCATCAGTATGTATCTGTTGGTACAAAACTCTCTTTTCATTGAAATATTTACAATAAAAATGACCTTAAGCCCCGCCCACTGAAAACACATTATGCCATTATTATGTCATAATGGACTCCACTCTCGTAACCTCTCGTTCGCCCAGATTTCAGACGAGGGAGAACTTAATAATAATACTTAATAGTAATAAGTTAAAAACATGGTCATGATGATGGATTTAATGCATCTTGGAGAGGAAGACTTTAACATTTGAAACATGTGAGTGAGTCAGTTTTCACATTAGTTGCTCTTTAAGTCACATTATTTCGGTGAAATATTGGTCTCATGATGCTGTTTTTAATGCTTAATAATAGACCAGCATCATGTATTAATCTGTAAATCTGACCAGAGGCATGTGACAATATCCAAATAGTATTATTGATTTAAATTGTATATATTTAATTGAATTAAAAATGATCCTAATTTCATTAAATAAACAATATGTAACGTTTTTTTTCTTCTTTTTTTTACAATAGTAAAAAAATATTTGGGTCAAACTAAGATGCGACAATATTGGGAATTCCTCAAACTTCTAATCCTTTGTGTGTGGTATTCTGGATTATACCAAACCACATGACAGCTCAGTCGTTCATTCATAGAGAAACATTTTTTTAAAAACACCTGCTCAATTATTACCAGCTTACTGGTCGATGAAGGAAATAAAACCATTTCATTGTTTTATTCACTTTCTGAACTCGGAGCATGTGAGGATCAGCGAAGGCATCGTTGAGACTGAGTTTTGAAGTGGTAATCTGTGCCACACAGAGATTAGAGCAGCGTGGATTTACCGAGAGAATCCTGGAGGATTACAACCAAGAAAGACAAATCTAGGAAGACGCCCGACTTCAGTGACAAAAGGGGGAGGAAAAGTTCAATCGGACCACGAGAGGGAAAGGTGTGTCCGCTCACGTGAAAGTCAAATATACGAAGACTAGATTAAAATGAATAAAGTTCAAGTAAAGTTAAAGTAGAGATTTCCTTTTATGTCCCACAATGAGAAAATGTCCATCATACCAAATGTAAATACCAAAACTATTGGCGTAAAACTGACTTTTTTTAATAATACTTTTTAATCCAATGAGTCATATTTAAAGTAAAGGTTTGTTCATAACATCTACTTACATGTATTGTTACATATAATAAAATCTTTAATTATTTATCATTTTTCTTCACGAATAAACGTAGTTATTGTATTTACTATAATTATTTATTAGTTTATGTATTTATTATGATTATTGTACTTCTCAACACATCAAATACACTAACATTAATTCAGAAACCATAACCTTGAACTCCTACACTAACAAGAATCTACAGTCATTATTGATCCGTCAAACAAGTTCTTCTTTACTGTGACATGAACTTTCTTTTCCTGGAACAAGCAATGAGTCAGAAAAGCCGCTGACTTGGCAGAACGTGACGTGCAGACACACTCGTGCATCACTGGACAATCACTGCTGTGACAAGGAAAAATGGAAAATATGCAGCTGTAATGACAATTAGACAAATAAAGTTAGAAGCACACATATGGAACCCGAATCTTAAAATAATCTTTTTTTTATATTATTTCATTATTTTAACCGTAAAAGTCCTGTAATGGACAGCAACAGATGAAGTTTTTTAAACAGGAAAGCTGAAGCATTGCTAGCATGAATTATAAGTTACATGAATCAAATCAAGTCAAGTAACGTTGTATAATAATACGTTAGATACATACTGTTCACATGACACCCATTAATGAGCAGACGTGAAATATATTACATTAATATCAAAATATGTAGGTAAAGTATAAATAAGAGGCAGGATTAATAAGAACTATTCTTCTCTCTGATTCTCTTTTCTGAAATAACTTGTTCGATCAGTTGAATATAGTTGAAAATTGTTTGATTACAGTGGAAAATTGTTTGATAATAGTTGAAAATTGTCTGATTTCAGTAGAAAATTGTTTGATTATAGTTGAAAATCTTCTGATTTCAGTTGAAAATTGTTTGATTACAGTTAAATTGTTTGATTACAGCTTAAATTGTTTGATTTTGGTTTAAACTGGTTTGATTAAAGTTGATAATTGCCGGATTAAAGTAGAAAATTGTTGGATTTTAGGTAAAACTAGTTCGATTTAAATTAGTTAAGGTTCTCATACATCCAGGTCATGGTTAACCAAGAGGTTCAAAAGCAAGGCAACTGGACTGTGTACAGTTGCTAAATTACAGGTATAAATTGTTTTATTACAGTTGAAAATTGTTGATTGTGGTTTAAATTCTATCCATGATGCATACATAGAAAAACATGTTGAATTGTTGAAAAATATAATTGAAAGGGGTATTGCATAAAAACACCAACAATATACTGAAAGTGATTCAAGTACAAGATGAGATTGAAACGAATAAACAAATAAAGAAGATGCTGCTCAGATCATCATCGATCGTCTACACGTGACTGGACCGAGGTCTTCTTCACGTGTGTGGCCCGACACTTCTTAAGGATCAACACTTGCAGCACTTTAGCCGAGTCTTCTTCTTAAATCAAGAAGACAGGTGATTAAATCAGTGTCTGCTTTAATCTGTCAAGTTCAAACTCCTCCGACAATCACACTCCACGTTCAATACTCAACAGTCTTGGACTTCAGAGACATTTATTGACCAAATGCAAATTTCACACAGATGCAGGAGCTTCGCAGTCAATCAAAAGAGTTTTGCGGGGTCACTGGTTTGGAATCAGATTTACCTCTCTGTGTCACATGGGTAACCCTTTAACACCTGTTTCTTAATCTGTCTAATCAGTGAGCCACAGCACCCCTGACCTCAACTTTCCTACTACGTATAATCTGTTCATTTTTTATTCTCTACATACACATATTGGTTGAACAGAATAGTCAGTGAATTTTACAATAAAAAATTAAAGATTTTGTTGCTGTTAGTTTAAATTACTATCATAATAAACATGTTTTCCAAGATGGCGGTTTCTTGAGTATGCAGGGTCTCCAACTCAACTGGCTGAAGGGGCCACAAGAAATAAATTCCTGTAGAGACTGGGGGGGTCTTTCTGTCTTTTTTATTTTGTATGTCTTCTAACCAAACTTAATTTAAAGTATTTTCTGTTGTTTATTTGATTTGACAATTTCTGTCTAGTTTCTCTGTGAATTTGGGACATTTTGTTCAATTTTTTTAATTTTTTTTTTAAGAAATCATCTTAAAATGTATTATTAAATCTTCATATAAATGATAATATTTGATGAGATTATCCTGATCAAATGGGGGGCCACAGAATATATTCTCAAGGGCCGCAAATGACCCATAATAATAATTTCAGGTCAGATTTATTAAAAATATGAACAAATACTGTATTATTTTACTTTTGTTTAAAAATGTGTACAAGTAACTGAACAGGAGTTGTGAAAACATGCAAACATTAACATGAAATGATATCACATAGATCAAGCCTCGAGGTCACGTACAATCAATTGTGTCATCGCCTGCAGATTTTTCTTTAACGACGACAATTTTCTTCTCTTGGATGTTCTCTGTGACTCAACACAGCAGTGAACGTCCTGTTATCATCCGAGTGAACAAGACTTTTATATCTTCGTCTCAGTCCGTTTTCCTGCCGACTAAGCTCCTTTCCTGACTCGCTTTAAACACAAGTTTCATCTCAACACTTTAACACGTTTGTAGAAATCTAGATACTATTAATTCTTGCCATCACCATAACAATATTAATGAAGAGATTCCATCAATTTGTGAGCATAACATTTTGGTGTTTCTGACTCTCTCCTCCCTTCATTGTTCATATCTTCCGCCCCAGTGACGCTGCAGAAAGGCTGCACTGATCAAAGCGTTGGGGGCTGGGAGTTCTGGACGGGGAGTTTGGTCTAATAACAGGAATGTGGACTGAATCCTCAGAGACCTCATGGCATTGGCCGGCGAGGGCAGACAGCGAACGTATTGTAAATCCAACACAGAGTTCCCCCACCGCCCCCCTTCCCAGCACCGAGGTCCTCAATGTGGAGGAACCAGAGTTATTCATAACTGAAGAATGCACGGCTTCACTCATTAGTGGGTCATTGTCCCTCTCGGCTAATTGAGGAACACAATTTCTAGCTAATAAAAGAAGCATGCCATGGAGTTTGTTAACGCTTTTGTGGCCCACAAACCAAATAGACGGGAATACACTGCACCCCACAGTCGCTGCTCATCATGAGTGAAGATGTTAATTTTAGCTCCGGAACTTCCCAGAAGGGGTTACCGTTGGGGAGACTGTTCAATTGTAAATGGGCTTTAAGTGGTAATCAGATGAATATTTGTATTCATCCCCAGATGCGACACTAATAGACTCAGTGACTCATTCATTCCTCGTTGCATTAGACTTTAGACTAATTTGGGGGTGAAAGTATGACGTAATCTATTCTATTTTAATCTCTGTATCCTTTTCTTTGCATTATTTGATCAATGTTCTTTTTTTTAATGTTATGTTCTTTATACTTGTAATACGTTATTTTGTTTGCACTTGTTCTTGTTCTGTTTTTATGAAACTTGCTGTGAACTGGAACCTAATTCCCCGAAGGAGATCGCCAGAGGGATAATAAAGTCTATCTAATCTAATCTAATCTAATCTATAAAATAGAAGTAATTGTGTACTGTATATTATAGACTTCCAAACTGAAAAAATAGGATGTGGGAACTTGATTAATGTCAATTCAAGGGGAATTCATACATGTTTTTTTTAATTAAATATATACCATATATACATAATACACAAGGAATATTTAAAGAATTTTAGCTACTTTAGCCAATTGTAAGGGGGCAGATATGGGGGCTGAAAAACCCAATGGAATTCAAAAATGTTCAAAGCCTTATATATAACAATATAACAATAATTAATATTTCTAAAGGTACTACCCCATCCTTTTTTGGGGTATTTGGTTTTCAAAATTTATTTTCTTATCATTTGTATCATTGCTTTTTGAGTAAATTCAGTTGTTTTTTTCAGCCAGTCAATATATTTATAAACAGGATAACAATCACTGTGATTTCTGTGATGTGGGTTTTTTAAATTTTTCACGTGCCTTATTTTAAATTAAAAATGTATTATTTTGCTTTTTAATTTCCTTCCAAAATAACATTATCATCTTTTTAGTTTTTTCTACGAATGGCTTCATTTAAAAATAAATATTTTATATTTCTCAAAATGTTTCCTTGCGGATAAAAGCAGACTTTCAAGACAAATGTTTATCTTATGTATTCCTTTCTTTTAATGTTTTTTTTTTACCTTTTAATTATTTTACTACAGGTATATATTTCCTTCTCTTTTACCCCCTCAAAAATGTATGGCTAAATGATCATTTTTCTCGATTTGGTGCCACTGTGCTGTCAAAAAGAAAGAGATTTCTAATGGCTTCCGTGGAGTGACACATGTTTCAATGTTCCAGGGATCCTCTGCACAGCGTCGTCGGTCAAATGCCTTTCATCTCCTTGCCAACACGGAGCCACCTGCGTGGACATCAAGGGCGACTACGCCTGCATCTGTGCCACGGACGGCGTCCGACACACGGGCAAGAACTGCGACCAGCTGTACGACCCGTGCATCCTCGCCCCGTGCGAGCACTGCGTCGGCCTCCCCGGCACCTCTCAGTTCCACTGCCTGTGCCCCGAAGGCCTGACGGGCGACAACTGCACCGAGCAGGTGGACGACTGCCAAAGCAACCCCTGCTCGGAGCCGCGCTCCCACTGCGTGGATCAGCTGAACGGATACTTCTGCAGGTGTCCCCCGGGGTACGGGGGCTGGAACTGCCGCACTCACGTGACCGACTGCATTGATGAGCCCTGCAGGAACAACGGCACCTGTGTGCTGAAGCCGCTGGGCTACGAGTGCCGGTGTGCGCCGGGGTTCGAGGGGAAGACCTGTGAGGAAGATATCAATGAGTGCTTGTCGGAGCCCTGTCAGAACGGAGCCATCTGTGTGGACGAGGTGGCAGAATTCCACTGCTTCTGCGTGCCCGGCTTTCAGGGGTTCAACTGCGAGATAGACATCAACGAGTGTGCGTCCAGACCCTGCGAGAACAATGGCACCTGCATCAACGAGAAGGACCACTACGTCTGCGAGTGTCTGGCCGGTTTTACAGGTATACACAGACACTAACAAATCTTTAGCAGGAGTTTAATTATCTTGGATTTGCTCCCAATAAGCTGTTAGGATCAACTCTCTCTCTAAAAACACTGTCTTCTCCAAGCATTCGACCCACTCTTCACATCCACACAAAGAGCCTCATTTACAGATCAAATGATCACTTCTGATCGACCAGAATACATCATTTTATGTTAAGAATCCATTGTCACTTCTCCCCTTTATTTGTTATTTACTCCTCCCTGACACGTTCAGCACTTGGAAGTATTTTAAGTACAAGATGTATTTCTAGTCAGGAATCTTATCTATAGTCCCGATAAAAGGCGCAGGGTGAGAGAAAAGCATTCCCGTCTTACACTCCTCGCAAGTCTGCTCTGTGTCAGCGGAGGGCAAACGTTATCCCCCCCGGAACATTCCTGTTGAAGATGCTGAGACAACAAGAACCGAAATCTCTCGCCCCATTATGAATCTGATCCCGGGTCTTTATCTCAGGTGTCAACTGTGAGACGGAGATCGACGAGTGCGAGCCGAGGCCCTGCCACAACGGTGCCACCTGCCGCGACCTCGTCGCCATGTACTTGTGCGACTGTCTTCCCGGGTTCGACGGGGTCGACTGCGAGACGGACGTGGACGAGTGCGCGAGTGAGCCCTGCCAGAATGGAGCCGTCTGTCATGACATGGTGAATGGGTGAGTCGGCCAGTGAACACCAAGACCGCACACAGCATGGTGGACTTTTTATATCACATATCCATCATTTAAAAAAATGCATTTGAACGTTTTTTCTCTATTAAAATACATTCTGAGGTCTCATACAGTTTATAAACTCTCAAAAACATACATCACTCTACCATGAAGTTCTTGATGACCACTAACCCTGTAAAATACATACTGCTCCTCTGATGGCGCTGCCTCCCCACCCTCGTCCCCTTATGTGTAAACCGAACTGAAGTTTCATTTCTTTTCATAGTGCTTTAAGTTCTAAAACGATCAAAACAACGATCCATTCCGTCGCTCCAACACGACGTCACTTCCGTCCTGGGTCTTATACTTTGCTTTGTGGAGAAAGATGAACAATCCAGAGTGTGTGTAACGGGTCGTTTATTCGCCGCTTCAAGTCAAACAAAATACAAGCTTTACGATCGTGACCGGACACACTTTGTCCCGGCGACAGTACAGGTCAATAGCCCCGGCAGAAAAGGTCCTGAGCTGTAGAATCATCGCTATATTTAAGTAAGTAAGTGAGTAAGTAAGTCATTTTTATTTATATAGCGCTTTTCCAGACCAGGGTCACAAAGCACTTAAACAATCAAAACAATATTCAATAGAGTATATACTTTAAAGGTCAAGATAAAACCGATAACACAACAGGAGTTCCAGAAAATCAAGGAAAAGCCTGAAAAAATAGAAACTTCTTAAGATGTTTCTTGAAGGAGTCAGTAGATCATCAAACACAGAAGGAGAGGAAGATTGTTCCAAAGCTTAGGAGCAACAGCCTGAAAAGATTTCTCTCCTCTGGTCCTGAGGCAAATTTCCCGTCCGGGAGGTCGTCCCTTTCCGGCCAAATGGTCCTTTTAAGTTCCCTGTGCCACGATCAGCCGCAGAGAGACATCCTAATTTGTTTTCTTGTAATCAAATCTTTCAACCGTTCTCGGGCGGGAGTTTATCTTTTCTTCTGTCTTTTAGCCCCCCTTTTCCCGGGTCTGTCTTTCTTCGTTCTTTGATCTACAATTTATGGTGTGATTTGAAGATAGATACACGATAACAATGCATCTTAGTTTCAGCAATGCCTACAGCAGACTTTTATATTTCTTTGTGCAACATCTCCAGAAAGAGCTTTTTATTTGTTTATATTAGTGAGCGCCGATAAAACTAAAAATCCCAATTAAAAATGTATTTACAACTCACTGTGGTTTTCTCTAACATTGTGCCTCTTTGCTTCAGCTACGCTTGCGACTGCACCGACACTGGATTCGAGGGGATTCACTGTGAAGTTGACATCCCAGAGTGTGCGTCCAACCCTTGCCAGCATGGCTCCACATGCATAGAGGAGGTCAAAGGTTACGCCTGCCTCTGCTGGCCAGGTGTGTAAAAAAAAAAGAAAGTCAAACTGCTTGAATGTTCGGGTTGTTTCAAGTCAAATGTTCTTCAGGTTACGAGGGAGTGAACTGCGAGGTGGACATCGACGAGTGCGCAGAGAAGCCGTGCGACAACGACGGCGATTGTTTTGAACGTTCTGATCCGAGCCACTGGGACCTGGAGTGGGAGCTACGATTTGCAGACGCCGCTGGATACATTTGTCAGTGCCAGTCTGGTTTTGCAGGTCAGAATAATTAACCCTGCCTTGTCGGTGACTGTTCAGCAGAAATTCTGTAATAACCGGTCTTGTAACTGCAGGTGAGAACTGCTCAGTCAACATCGACGAGTGCGAGTCGGAGCCGTGCCAAAATGGCGGCCATTGTAAGGATCAAGTCAACGGCTTCAGCTGCACATGCGCTGCTGGGTTTTTGGGTAAGAATCAAACCTTGAGTTGATCAAAAGTGTGGTTTCGTGTTCCAATGATCTCACGCTCACAACAGGCAAGCTGTGTGAGGTGAACGTTGACGAGTGTGCGAGCCAGCCCTGTCAGAATGGTGGAAGGTGTGAAGATGGAAGAGCCTCCTACATCTGCCACTGTCCTGAGCCTAAACCCGGCCAGCTCCCCTGGGGAGGTGAACACTGCAACGTCAGGCTCTATGGCTGTGTTGGCCATGAATGCCAAAATGGGGCTAGCTGCCATCCTTGGCTTGAGGGGGGAGAACATGGCCACACATGCTTGTGCGCTCCAGGCTTCTACGATGAGCAGTGCTCTACACGGACAACCTTCTCGTTCTCCTCTCCAAGTTTCATCCAGTTAGAAGTGGAACGCAGATTTCGCAGAGAGTTGGAGCATCATGATCATCCAGGACTTGGGGTTCAGCTGCGCTTTAGGACTACAATACCTGACATGTTGCTCTTCTATCGAGGAAATGAGGACAACCATCTTCTCCTGGAAATTGTGGACGGACATTTACACGCGAGAGCTTTTTCTGAAGAGTCTGAACTTCATGTTCCATCTAATGACCTGGTCAATGACGGAGAATGGAGAGATTCCCACGTAATATTGTCAGATGAAGGTCTAGCATTGATACTAAAAGGTCCAGGCTGTGGACAAGAAGGTTGTAGATCCATCGACAACGGAACGAATGATCCACCTTTCCAGCCGTCTGAGGTCTTTAGTGAGGTCTACATAGGTGGCGCACCGGAGGAGCTTCTAGACGCAACCCTCAGTGCCACAGGCTTCATTGGCTGTATGGAAGATCTGATCATAGATTCCAGACCCATTCTGCCCCAAGAATTTCCAGAAGACCATGGCCATGAGCTGGGTTGTAATAAGATTGAGTGGTGCAAACCTGAGCCCTGCAACCATCATGGACGCTGTGTGGACCTGTGGACAAGCTACCGCTGCGACTGTGACCGACCGTACCACAGCGAGAGCTGCACTAAGGGTAACTTTAAACATTTTCCCCCTCTTTTTAAGCTTCTTTTTACGCACCTTATTGTTCCTTAACAACATGTTAGGAATATTCTAAAAGTTCTGTGTTCTACTGTATTCATTTTCCTGAACTTCTTTAAGAACATCTAAACCAGGGGTGGGAAAACTTGGTCCTCAATGGTGGCACTGGGTGTTCTAACCGATCGAGCATCCACAGTTTAACCAATTAGTTTCAGCTTGAGGACCGAGTTTGGCCACCGCTGATATAAACTTTGTACAAAAAAATCATAGTAATACTCAACGACAGTCCAACCATCAAGGCCGTCATTAAACGTCTTATAAAATGTTTTGCATTCTGACAGAGTTCACATCATGGACGTACAGCCATGAAGACACACTGAGCTTCAGCTCCTACGACATCGGAAAAGACCACGGGAACAGCTTCAACGTGTCGTTCTTCCTGAAATCCCTGAAGCAAGACGGGCTGTTGTTCCAGTTGAGAAAACCCACTCTGGAAAACGAGGCATTCTTTTCCATCTACCTGGAGATGGGGAGGGTTTTTGTGAGCACACTGCCCAACAGTTCTCCTCTGTCAGCTCCCATATTTGTGACCACGGGCAAGCGGCAGCTTCTCCTGGTGGAGGTCATGCAGGGACAGGTGATCTTTGAGCATGCGGGACTCCGCTACAGAATAGGAGAACTCCCCGAGGTCACCCTCGACAGAGGGGACCAGGCCTACGTGGGGGGGCTGCCAAGTGAGTGGAACCCCAGTCCCTGGGGCGGACACTATAAAGGATGTTTTCAGGACCTTCGTTTGGATTCCGTGCAGTTGGATTTGGATGCTTGGAACAGCTCGGATGGGGAGAATGTGTATCTGCCGAATGATGCCGAGAACGTGAAGACGGGCTGCATCAGTGACGATACCTGTAAGGTAAGCAACGGCTTATCTAATGGCTCAGCTCTGGTTTGTTACTACTTTACCCGATCACGTTTTCTAATTACATTTCCAATGGTATAGAAAGAAATTTAATAAGAAAATAATTACCTCCTGCCAAGCATAGCATTGAGACATGTATCTTTATTTATTTAGTGGACATTACATATGAAAAAAAACAAAGATAAGAAACTAAAAACAATACAAAAAAGAACCTGGAAGCTGTTAAGAGCTAAAATCAGGCCAAAAACATTGGACGACTTGCAACTTTTGAAAGGCCGTCACTTGCTTAATAATTGTGTAATGATAGGGGAGTAGTTAGTACACAACTGGACGAATAAGGCCAAAGATCAGTCCAGACACAGATGAGTTCATGGCGGTAATTTTGAGACCAAGAACATCTCTATAAGACCCCTGTAGCACACATGAGAGGGTAACAAAGCTCCCTGATTAGA
Source organism: Callionymus lyra (assembly GCF_982586985.1). Taxonomy (NCBI): domain Eukaryota; kingdom Metazoa; phylum Chordata; class Actinopteri; order Syngnathiformes; family Callionymidae; genus Callionymus; species Callionymus lyra. The sequence continues at coordinate 16,656,425 of NC_141822.1, read as the reverse complement.
TATAGATTAAGATAAAAAATCATTTCCTTTGCGTGTCAGGTGAAACCTTGTCGCAACGGAGGAGAATGCATCGTCACATTCAACGACTTCACCTGCACTTGTCTGGAGGGCTACACGGGGAAATCCTGTGAAACTCGAGTGTGGTGCGTGAGCGGTCCGTGTGTCAACGGTGGTCACTGCATGGACCTCCCCGATGGATACGAGTGTAAGAAAGACCACCAGAGTTAAATGGGTCTTTGTTGCGAGTGTTTTTTCTTACACCTTCCTTCATTCCAGGCCTCCACAACGCCACTTTCGAAAACAACCCCGTGCAGTTCAGCGCCGGCAGCTCTCTGGCCGAGCCCGTCTCTTCCATATACATGGAGCTGAGGACTCGGACCGAGAACGCGGTGCTCGTCCGGGCTTCTTTGGGCACTGAGCTGCTGTTAGTCGGTCTAATAGATTCGTCGCTGCGGGTTGAAATCCACACCGGTAAAGGCGGCGAGCCTCTCGTCCTCATGGGTCAGCGGCGAGTTGCCGACGGGAGCTGGCACCGCGTGAACATCTACATGGCCGAGAAAGAACGGAAGACATCCCGGTGGATGGTCGCCGTGGACGGGATCACGGATGTTTCCAGCCTGCCGTACCGCACGGGGAGTCTGCAGTTTCTCAACTATAAAGGCGTCATTTTGAACATTGCAGAGAGCTTCACCGGATGCCTGGGAGCCGTCAGGGTCGGAGGCGTCTACCTCCCTTTCGTGGACGACAACAACGCTCCGCAGCCGTCCCAGTTCCACTTAGTGGGCAAACCAAAGATCCATCTGGGCTGCAGCAGTGCCCCTGTGTGTGATGCTGAGCCCTGCTTAAATGGAGCGACCTGTCTGGACCTCTTCAACAAGTTCGGCTGCGTGTGCGACCTGGGGTGGGAGGGAGAACATTGTGACGTCGACACGGACGACTGTGCGTCGCAACCCTGCGTTCACGGAAGTTGTAAAGACTACCTGGCAGGTTTTGAGTGCCAGTGTCACCCTGGATTCGCTGGCACAGCGTGTGGCGAGGATATAGACGAGTGCGAGGACCACGCCTGCGAGCACGGCGGCACATGTAAAGACGGACTGAACAAGTACACCTGTGTGTGCCCGAAGAACTACCAGGGCCCTCTTTGCCAGTGAGTTCCCCGTTTACATTATTTTCATTTCCATTTGAAGACTAAACCGAATCTTCATTGTGGCTGTTTTCGACAGGTGGAAGTATCCGCCATTGAAGTGTGATGAAGATGTCCAGTGTGCAAATGAAGGGGTCTGTCACGATGGCCAGTGGGGGGCCAACTGCACATGCATGGCTGGATTCACAGGCAGCAGGTAACGACTGAGTAATATTGATGAACTGGACAAGGATTACTAGGCAAATTATTACTTGTCCAAGCAGGTATGTTACCAGACATACATCCCAAAAATGTGTTTTGATAAACAGACAATTATTTTTATGTCCAAATTACTTGTCGACGTCGATGATCTCCAATTGCTAGAAAAATGGCATCAACATTGTCGCATTTCATTTCATGATGCTAGTGTTTAGGATGTGTTGATTATGTAAAAATATTCCTGTACACTATAGTGGCTACAAGGTTGTATTCTTTACCAACTTCATCTCACACGTCCTTCAGTCCAGCCCCCTTTAGCCATTAGTAGGATTTATCACATCCCATGCATGGGTTTCTCCTCCCATGAAGGTTCCTACAGACTTAGAGTAGAGGGGGCAGACAGTTGCGCTGATGCTCTTATTTTGAAAGACGTAGTTCATTTCCTCCTTCTGAAACGCATTTGCCGATAACTTTCAAATTAAACTCAAGAAAGAAGTCGCTTTTTCCATCTGTGCGAGTAAAGATGCTGAACTGATAGATAGACCCGCCTTATCTAGCTTCTGATTGGTTAATATTGCGTGGTGGCTTCAGTGATTGGCTAGATTTACGCAAAAATTACCATTAATTATATTAAGTTTAAGTATTAAGTTTATTATAATAAATAAAAAAATAAAAAATAAATATATAGCATTGAATAGGTAAATTTAAGCCTGAAAAATGTCAAATTTGGCATGACAATGGGTCAAATTGCGTGACTGTCACACTCAAAGCGTGAACTTACTGCTAGCTATAGCACCTGATGCTAGATACCAGCTATAACAACATCTTTGTCACTTAAGAGTCTCCACCTAATAAAAGCAGAAAGATGAAATAAAAGATGTAAAAAAGGTTACGTTGATTCAAACTGACATGATGCATTTGTTGTTCCAGATGCGAATCAGAGATCAACGAGTGCGAATCCAACCCGTGTCGAAATGGCGGTTCCTGCTTGGATCGCTACAACATGTTCGTCTGTGAATGTCCGCCTGGCTTCAGCGGCCCCGCCTGTGACACCAACGTACGATCCGATGTCTTCTCTGAATTGTTTGAGTGATTTTGGACCATAGTGGGCAGAACCATAGTGGGCAGACCATAGTGGAAAGACCAAAACAGTTGAAGTTTTACACATCATAACTTTCTCACTTTCAAACGTTGGCCGGAGAAACACCGCCACCTAATGGCTAATTTTGCATTACTTCAAGTTTGTCTACCGAGCATAGAAGTTGTTTCAAGTCATTTTTATAGTTGTTTTTATTATTATGCCTCATCTTTGTTACAAGAAAAATGTCCGTAACCTTCCAGAAGAAGTTATTTTTTTCATGCCCCTCTGTGCTTAATATTAAACTGTGTCAAACAGGTTAATTGAGGAGGCTCTGGGGTCAAATGTGTCAAAATCGACGTAGATTTATGTTGATATGGCGACCTATTTTGACAGCTTTTTTAAAATTAAGTCAAGTTCTTTTTACTGTCAAATATGCATGTATTAAGACATACAGCATAAATGAAATTGTTGTCGTCTCTGACCCACGATTCAAAACATGAATACAGTTCAAAGGACTTAACGACAAACATTAAACACCTAAAACAAGTAAAGACTTAAACCGACATTAAGACAATCAAGAAAATAAATAAAAATGAATAACAAACAAAATGAAATAAATAATCAACAGACTTTCATCATCAACTAATAAACAGAATATAAACAAAAAACAAAGTTAATGCACAGGCAGTGCAAGCAGGCATCAAGCGTTTTTCCAATGTGTCACCAGTCGACATGTTTAATTGCAGATTATGTTGTGATCCAAGTCAGAATGAGTCAAAAGGAGGTCTTTCTCATCTGCATAAAGCATTAAAGATGTTACATGACTTTCATGTTAAAAAAATAATTTGAAATATAGAACCCTTCTTTCATCCACTGACCCAGATTTCGTTGCTTCATTTTTGCAGAAAGAGGCTCAGAAACAAGGGATCACCTGGTTGATGATCGCCATCCCTCTGCTGTGCTTCTGCGTCCTCATCGTGATCTTCGGCCTGACGTTCATGGTGCTCACGGCCAGGAAGAAGCGACAGTCTGAAGGCGCCTACAGTCCGAGCACGCAGGAGCTGGCCGGGGCCCGGCTGGAGATGGACAGCATGCTCAAGGTCCCGCCGGAGGAGAGACTGATCTGAGGACGGTTCGACATGTTTGCCCTTCATAAGGAGCGGAAAGACTTGTTTGATCAACGGGTTAAAAGTGCATGATGGGAGCAGGAGAGTTCTGATGGACTTCTCAACTGTCCAGTAACTACTGTTATGGTGCTGCACATGTCAAAAAAAAACTTTCTTTCTGACTGACTCTCGAAGTCAGATGGACCATGTGATGTCCATCGTTCCGGCTAAGGGAGTTTAAAACACTCCAAACTTTCAATACCATTGTATCTGTGAGCTCTGATGTAATTCTCATATTGATGAATTCAACCTCTCACCTGTTGATCATGTGATGTTTAACTTATTAAGACACGAGTGAAACTAACACGAGTAGGTCAAGAAGAAACGACTCACTGTCCTCCTGGTCCTCAGAAGTCTTGTTACATTTCATCCCACGTCTCTGAAGATTTACCAGGAAGTGTCTGATAAACATGGAATAAAAGGAAAGCACTGCAGCTGAAGGTGAAACTAATTCAAAGTCATTTCTATACGAATCTGTCCTTCAATGTTCCCTGGACCAGAAGATAGAATCAACTACACAGATAAGCATCTTGTGAGTGTAACGGTCAGGATAGTAAACAAACAGAGATACTAACACGAGTGCCAAACCCTGCAGTGACTCGAACCAGAGTTCCCTGACGAAACCACATCTCTGGCCCAAAGATAGGCAGCGATACTAACGTCGATACAGTATTCAGGACGTTTTTCACCGAGGCGTTAAATTCCTGTCACACTTTACTGTAAAGAGAAACTAATGTGTTGATGTAAGGGTGTCTAAATAGATGTTGGACTCTATTGTATCATCGGTATGTGTCTGTTTGTACAAAACTCTCTTTTCATTGATACATTTACATTAGAAAATACTTTTTTGAAGAGAGGTGGTGGAATAGCGTCTAATAAGGAGACAATATGGGTCTTTAATGCATGTGGGTTCGACAAATACAACCAGAACTGATGTGAAATGAGCTAAAGGGTCATTATTGTGTTATTTTTGTGTGAGAAGTTAACACACAGAGGTTTTACTAGTGAACTGTAAATGCCACTAAAGCAAGTGGTCAAATAATGACATTATATAAAGTCTAATTTTCTACAGTGAGCGAAAGAAACAAGTGTTGTCATTCCAAACACAAGTAGTAACTAGTTTACGTTGAGTCAGTAGAGGCTCAACAAAGAGTATCCAGAGAAAGAAATATTCATGTTGAAAAAAACCTTCAAAAAAGTACTAATCTGATTGACAGATGTCAGTCCAGCTAAATTTGTTCACCACCCATACATCCACTTTAATCCTCCATATTGACTCTCCACTAACATAAGACCCGCCCCCAGCAAACTTGCCTAAATTCGGTCACTCTGGTAACCAAAGCACTTCTGGAACAAACCAGACAGATTATAGGAAGTTACATCATAATTACATCCTGACATATGACATCATCGAATAGACCAGGTATGATCAAAAAGTGCAAAAACTTGTCATAAAATTCCGGGATGCGAGTCCACTTTGGGTCAGGTTTTCTGTGCTTCAAGTGGTGCCAGCAGTAGGATGACATATGTAATGGATGTGAGCGTCCAGGGGTCAAAGGTACGTCAGTTTGTTCAGACAAAAAAAAAAAAAGACTCAATAAAACAATGTCAATAGTTTCCATATTTAATTATCGACAAATGTTTAAAACCACATGAGGGACAATACAGGCGATGGTAGGCTTTTTTTTTCTTTTCATAAATAACCCAAAATATTAAAGGCCTTAGCAACCGAGACATATTTGAAGCCACCAACAGAACCCGCAGGTGAAAGAACTGCATCGATGGCGTCACTTTGTTCAAGCGACAGGATCAGTGCGGCGCCACTAAAAGCAGCCTAATGGATTCTACGGCAGCACAACGTTGTTTTTTTTAAGAATAACTGCAGTTTTTTTATTTTAAATATCTATTGATCTACGACTGAGTGCTAAGTTAATTTGTCCTTCGATAAGGCAGGTGACACAGACGGTGGCAGTGCATGGAAAACAAGTTGCAGTTCAGTGGCGAGAATATTTAAAATTGGCATCGAACACGTAGCGAAGGCCTTGAGTGTGATGGCATGGAAAGACGAAACATGTGTAACGGAAGCGCGTCGTGTGTGTTTTTCTAATGCTAACGTTGATGAGCAGCAAATATTAAAGAACAAAAGTTGTATCACAAGTTAAAAACTGCATTAAACAGATTGAAATATATTACTTACAGTGCATTAAAAAAAAGTTCATATTTCAGTCAAGGTGGCTCCTCTCACATGTAGGACTTTACACGCGTTGGCCACCGGGGGCAGCAAACACAACAAGAAGGAATAGAAATGACATAATTAAACATGAAAGGCGAACATTGCTTGACCGGGTCGTCGTCTCGTATTCTTGAACAAATCGACGTCATGAGTTGAAGATAAAAACGGTATGAGATTGTCATCTGTGGAGGCTTTACTAACGCGGGTACATTCAAAAGCTGATGCTTCCTCTAATGCGACTGTAGAGAGTTGATATTTAATATTACGCAAACAGTGACATTCGGTGATTGTTTTGGTTTTTTCTAAAACGAACGGCGCTCTCTCGCGACACGTTCTCAGTGGAAGGACTACATTTTCTCATAAGGTAAAACAGCTGATATGTCGAGGTTTAAACGAAAATAAATGCTATAATCTGACATTTGGAATCATCTTTTGACACGCGTGTCAGTTATGGAAGAAAACTTTCAATCCATTTTTAAGTTGATAAAGTCATGATTCTTCTACGTCTGCGAGGGACAACTACGCCGAGAAGAGCGGGTGTGGGCTTCACAAAAGGTCCTGATGCGGGTCGGAGGGTAAGCCTCTCACTGCGGCGGACAGAGAACCTACTAGTGCATATTCACGGGTCTCAGTCAAACGTCTCCCACCTCCGCCGGAGATCGTCTACTTTCTTTTTGGGGGGGGTGGCGGGCTTGGACATGATGAAGAGGTCGCTGAAAGGGTCATGAGTCAGGTTGCGTCCCTCTGCCTGAGGCGGCTTGTCAATGTTCTGGACGGTGGCGGGGAGAGGTTTGGAGTTAGTAGCCAGACTGGACAGGGCGTGGTTGCTGGCGGAGGCGTGAGGGAAGGGGTTCGGCGAGGACGGGAAGATGGACTTGAGTGCCCCGTAGTTCGGCGGCAGGGTGGAGCTCACCGGCGAATGTTGCCGGTGGAGGGCGGCGTGCGCCGAGTACGCCTGGGGTTGTGGGTTCGTGTGCAAGTATGACCCGGTGTGGGAGATGAAGGCTGCACTGAAGGGGTTCCCGCCTATGGTGGGAGGAAAGTGCATCTGGGGGGAGGTGTGAGGGAGCGGCTGGGTGAAGGGGTTGAGCGACGTCTGGGGGTGAGCGGGGAAGGAAGGCAAGCCCTGAGGGTGAGACCTGAGCGGAAGCGTGGGTTGCGTGGACCGACCGTCTCCCCCGTAGCCCGCCGAGATGCTGGTGGACTGAGACGAAGTGTTGAGGGGGTCCAGGAGACTCAGCAGGTCCAGACTGTCCTCGCCGACCTTGTGAGGCTTCAGCATGTCTCCCTCCGAACTCATGATGAGGGCCTGCCGAAACTCCTGCCCCCCCGGTGTAGTCCGGCCCTCGCAGAGCCCTGTGGGTTTGCAGGGAGGCGGGATCAGAGGGGGCGCGAGGACCGAGCCCAGCTCGGGCGTCTTCCTGCCGTGAGGACGCGGGATGGTGATGTTGCCTGAGGCGGACGAGTCCAGCGGCTCGGAGATTTGGCTGAAGAATTCGCTGCCGGGCGGAAAAGCTTCCGTCTGGACCGGCAGCTGTACGGAAGGGGGGCGGGGGGGCGGAGCCACAGGAGGCTCCTCCCTCCTCATACTGACCAGCTTGTTATACGGGTTGGAGAGCTTCAATCCAGGCAGCGTCCGAGAGTGTTCGCTCAGGTCCATCCTCTGCCGGAACACAGAAGAGAAGTTTTACAAACAACTTGGTTCAGTGTTGGCTAGAGATGTGCATCGACAGGAATCTAGAGTTAAGATACTTGTGACTGCTTTCATTTGTTCTGAAACTAAGATATGTCCCAACATTAGCTTTAAAAGATGCTACAGTCGACTGTATCCTCTTGTACAAAGTCATGGTTGGGATCTCGTACTATTTCTTTGTTCCTTAAGCTGCATTAATGACTGCTGCCACCTAGAGGCCAAGTTTAATTAAAACAAACACTGTGAATATTTGCATGTTAATTATAAATACAAGTTATTTTGTTTTATACAAACTTGATAGAAATTTTAACCAAAAACGACTATGATTAAATTTCAAACCCCAAAAAAATTAAATAAATAACTAAATATCGAAACATTCATGTGGATCATGAAAAAAATAAATGGCCATGTTTGTGGACAAGTGGACTTGTCCTTGGACTCACCTGGTACGTGAATTTGGTTTTCAGCTCGTCAAAATCTTTGGGCGTCCTCAGATCCTCCAGACTTTTGGCCAGAGTGATGGGCTGAGTCTCGGGCTCGTCCTGGCAGCCGAAGATGTCGGTGAGCAGGTTGATGTTGGAGAACTTCTCCATCAGAGGGCTGGGGGGCGCCGTCTGACTCTCGGCGCCCCCGAGATCATGATCTCCTTCAGCCTGCTCGGACTCCTTCAGGGAGCGATACGGTTGTGGCCTGTTGGGACAGAGGAAACATTAACTGACCACCAGGGGGCGTTTGTGGCTTTGGAATAACAAAATCAATATTAAGCTAAAAACTCAAGACTTTGTTTTTTCATCTTTCAAGGGAAGATTTAAATATTTGAGGGGGTGTGTACCGTGATGATATTTCATGTTTAGTAAAAAATGATTGATTTGAGAAAACGGTGCATACAGAGGAGACCACTCGAAAGGGACGGAGAAGAGAAAGCTGTCGGGAAGTGCAGCGACGGAGTCGTCGTCGTTCTGTATCTCGTCCCCGGACGAATCTTCGGACAGAAAAACTGTGTAATGGCGGGTAGGACGCATAGGACTTTGAAGAGAAGAAGGAGGAGGAGGAGGAGGAAAGGACAGTGAAGTGACAGAAAAGAAAGAAGATAGTTTAAGGTTAGTGAATATGTTCTTAGAATGTGTCTTTTTTAGCTGCTGAAAGTACTTCCTGCTGTTTGACTTCATGTACGTGAGTGAAGATTATGAAGCACTTCTAAAATCTAATAAAAGATTCAACCATGAACATAAAACACTATTCTTGTCAAATATAACATTTTGGTTGTTAAAACTTTTGAATATTAGTATGTTAATGCAAGTGCAAACTTGAAAAATAAACAAGTTTGTATAGGTAAATAAACCAATAAGCCCATTTGTCATTAACCTCGCCCATTGAGTCAGAGAAATATTTTATTTTTCATAAATCAATGTCGATAGAAACGGCTGATTTGTTTGAAAAAATGGCTGGAATAATCTCATAAAATGTTGTGATTCATCAACTTAAATGAGTAAAATTATGAATTCAGTCCAAGCCATCAGAGTCGGGTCATGCAAAAACATACATAGGTAGTTGTTTATAAAATATTGGCTAATGTGATTAGGCTGTTGCTCCTAAGCTTTGGAAAGATCTTCCTCTCTCTTTGTGTTTGATGATCTACTGACTCTTTTAAGAAACATCTTAAGACGTTTTTATTTGTTCAGGCTTTTCCTTGATTTTCTGGAACTCCTGTTGTGTTATCATTTTTATCTTGATCTTTAAAGTATATATTTTATTGAATATTGTTTTGATTGTTTAAGCGCTTTGTGACCCTGGTCTGGAAAAGCGCTATACAAATAAAAATTACTTACTTACTTATGAAGGTGCATCACATAAATGTACATATCAAGAATTCCTAATATATTAAATAATAAACATGTTTTGCATTTATGTAGCAGCTAGATCATTGTGCAAAGACATAAAATGCAATTTTAAAAAGTTAAGTCGTCAATTTGATTTTCCATTAAATAAAAAAAGAGGATCTAAAATAAGACCAATTGACGTAATCCAGATCATCGAAATAGACCTGAGCTCACTTCTCAACGCTGGTCTCCAGAGTCACGTTGCTGCTCGGCCTCTTCAACAACATGGTTTGCCGAGCCTGTGGGAGGGAAAGAAAACTTCAGCAAGTCTGCAAACACATGTTCTGGACCTGCTGTGACGCTGGGCTCACCTGACCAAAGTGCATCGTGATTGGTCTGTTGTCGTCCCAGGTCGGCAGTGGCTCCTCTCTGCCAACTGTGGTGGTGGAGTTGAAACACGCCGGGTCGTCGTCGTCGATGACTGTGGACCCGCTTGAGAAGCCGTTCTCTGCATGCTCCTGCAGACGAGGGGTGAAGGGGTGAGAGGGGTGAGGGTGAGGTAAGGGGAGAGGGAGGGAGGCGGTACGTTGTGGCTGAGGCAAGATTCAGGAATATTCAGGAGCGTCGAGAAACTAACAATGAAGTCTTAATGTTCCATATTTAAATAGAAAATATTCCTCAATAACATTAATCATAGACAAAGACTTTTCACCCCAACATTAGAAAATACCTTTTGTTTTAAGCGACTCTTGACTTCCTTGATACCCATCTTTGCGTGGTCCTTGGCCTAACAGAAGAAATAAAATGAGACTTTTCACGACTTTAAAACTCGCACAAAAACAAAACTTACAAACTTGTAGGCGTTCTTCATGGCTGGGTTTGCTTTCGTCTTCACGGTGTTGAAGATGGCCCCGCCCCCTTTCTGTCAGGAGACCCCGATGTTAGATCAGGACAGATGTCGTACTGACTAAGTACTAAAAGAAGTCTAGTTCTGGTTGTTAATACAGACACTAACATAGCAAACAAGTGTTCAGTAAAGTTAGAATAATCTTGCAGGGATATTTTCCCTCATAAATTATTACTGCTGGAATAACTATAACTCATTATAAATGATAGAACGTTATTGATCCCACGGGAAAATCCATTTGGAAAATAAGATTCCAGTCACCACACGGCAGTCCGCAGGAAATGCAACCAACTGAATCAGACACCACATTAAAAACACAAAGACACAGTCAAAAAGCCATTTTCTTCCCAACTTGGCAACACCTGAGTTTGGGTTTACTGTGGTTAAAAAGCCCACCGTGTCTAAGCCACAAAGCATTATGGACCTTTTAGTGGCATGGAGCTAAATGACTTAAATAATAGAAAATGATAGCTCATTTAGATGTTTTGGAACTGCATATATAAGTTGCGGTCTTAAACAGTTTAACACGGTCTGTTGTCATCACTGCATTTGGAAACATTTAGTTACCAAAAACATTATTTAGCAACAATATCTAGACCCCCTCATGTTAAGAGTAGGTGAATGTGACCTGTTGTTGATGCGTGAGACTGGTTATATTCTACTTTTAGGAGAATTTTAAATGAACATTGTGGACAACTACCTTAAAACAAAGCTGAGCAGCTTCCTCCGGTGATCCTACCACACCGCGCCACAACTGACCTTCTGCTTAAATAGTCTTCCTTGTTCTTCAAAGTCTCACGGAGACTTTATTTGATGTTTTCTGGCAGCTTAGTTGTTCATTCGCTCCACAGAAGACTGTGCTTTGATCTCAACTGCTTTAAACTCTCCTGCTACTCAACAGTCACACTTCATAGAGAGAATAACAGACTTTGGACACAAATATGTGGAATAATAATTATCCCTTAAACTCCAAGTAGTGACCTGAGACTTCGCAGTAGCGTTATGATTTGGAAAAGCAATATAAGAACTCATGATAAAGAAGGTTGATGTTCTCAAAGTCAATCACAAGGGGAGCCAAATACTTTACCAGTGTAATTAGGTAAATGTATATTTACGTTATTCCATGTAGGAGTTCGATTTAGATTTCTATGTTTTGAATCTTGTCTTCAACATCACTTTTATCGTTATTTGTCGACATTCATAAGCTCTGTTCCTTATCTCATCTCATCTTTTCAAGTCACCATATCATCAAGAACATTCGACTTTGATTTTGAGCCAACCATCTGGCTGGCCACCTAAAATGACTTGGTGGCCTGGATTTGGCCCTCATGCCATGAGTTTAGCACATGCATTTCAAGCAATTTGTACACTTTATCAGCTTCAAAACATGATATTCATGGAAAAGACTTGGGTATAATTTTGATTGAAAAACTTCGCTCAGTTATACCACACTAGCTATAAATACCAGGCACTCATCAAAAGAGGGAAAACCCCATAATAAAAAGAAAAAAATGATCAGAGGGAAAAATAATCAACAAAGTTTGAGTTATTATAATGTTCTAAAAAGTTTTGATTACAATTAAGATGATGCTCAGAAGCAACTGTACTGAGGTTCTACCTCTAAAAACAAAGATGCAGGTAAAACAAAAAAGCTAAAAATGTTTACACTCTTAATGAATTAAAATGTAAAATTAATGGTGCAACACTTAAAGGATGAAATAAACAATTCAATTTAGAAAAAGATTTTTAAGTATGATAACAGGAACAAAGAAAAAAAAGACAAGCCATTTTAGCATATGCTTTCAAAAAGTGTAGCTGTTGCTTTTCCTTAAGATTATATTTTTGAATAAAACGACAAAATAGTAGCACAACAGCAGTAAAATCACAATTGCAAGTTCTGAGTTAACTTATTCACTTACCTTCACTGTGAAAAGCCACTGATGATAATTCTTGTCGCTGCCTAAAAAAAGAGAGAAACTACCAGTTATCATCATTAACGCTCAAGGTAACCATGACACTCTTCTGCTCACCAGCATATTCCCCAATGTTCATCTCTTCCTCGAAGACGTCACTGAAACCTTCTCCTGCGTTCAGCAGGTCCAGTCGCCCATCGATGAACTACAGGGAAAATTCTCAAGTTCATAGAAATTCCTAACAAAAAAGTCAAAAACGGTCCTACTTGTTTAAACAGCTGCAGCTGGATGGCGTTTAAGAGAAACTGTTTCATGGCACTGGAGCGATGGTTGATAAAGGTCTCCTCATTGAAGGTAATGGGCTCCCCCTGAATACAATATGGTTATTGAACATTCAACAGAAACGTTTAATATAAATGTAGAATAGTCCTGACAGGCTCAATCTGAAGGGCGTTCCTGTAGCTTCCGAACAGCGCCGCCTGGCTCTTGAGAAAAGCTCGAGCCACGCCATCTCCCGTCGTGGTCGAAACCTTCTTCAAGCGGCTTTTTAAAGACGAAACCTAAAAGGAAGTCAAACATGGTCGCACACATTTGTTGCAAGAGGCTTGGATTAGTCACATGGTTCTTTAAAAGAAGGTAAAAAACATGGAGGATCCATGTTCCTGCTCCTCACCACGTCATTGGGAAGACTTTGTAGGTCTTCGTAGGGGGTTTCAAGGGTGTTCGTGTCCACGTTTAACACTACAACATCGTCCAGAGCCATCCCTCGAACTTTCTGCAAGACAAATTAAACATTTCAGGACAGATTCATGTTCACAAGTAATCAATACATGGATATTATTTTATGTGGTCTACCAAATGGTTGGCTCATATCAAACTAGATTAATGTTCATGTTGATATGGTGACTAAAACACATACCAATGTTTTATAAAAGCTAAAGAAAATACTTTAACAAAGTAAAGAATAATACTGAGGCTTCTTATAAAATTAAAAATAATGGTAAAGGAATTTCCTCTGTGAATGTTTGATTCAGGAGGACAAACACACAGAAATATAACCTCCGAGAGTAAAAAAAATAACTTTACAATCAGACTTTTATTTACTGTTATGGACAGATGTAAATATACATTTTGTCCGGCCCAGATTTAGACAGTTAAAGGATTTTGTCTCCTTGTGTGATTGCATTCAACACCCCTACTACTGTATATAATAAAACAAAAATATTATGAGTTACCATCAACTCATTAAGCTCCTGGAATAACAAGTATCACACGCTCAGTCTTGGTTTCTACTCATTGTAGATGTAAAATGAATGCATGTTTAAACAAATTCGCACCTTTCAAAAACAAATAATTGAGTCGTCCCATTTCCTGAGAAAAGTTCACTTAGGGGTTATTTTAAATAAAGATGTAATCAGCAACCATCAGTCTGGGATATTTCTATGCATCTTTTGCAAGTTCTCACAAATTGATGAATACAATGTGGCTTGAGGTTAGCAGCACTGCTCTAACATACAGTATGTAAAACTATTGTTAGTATAATCTAACATTTCTTGTCATAGATCAGGTGAATTCATGGTGACTCAACACATTAAACAGCCTTAGTGCCGGAGACAGAAGCACACTCACCTCCATCAGGCTGGAATGTACTCCGATGAGGTATGGCATGGGAGCACTGGAAAGTAAAACACTCATGTGATGTTGTGTTTCAACACTAGTTAATGCATTAATGATGTGGACAGCTGGGGTAAAGTGCACTCCTGCTCTTCTTCTATTTGAAAGAACATCCATACGCATCGACAACGAGACTCGACTGAACATATTCTCCTCAGAAATGTTCTCTTGACTTTAACTATGAGTGTTGAACTTAATTGTTCATGTGGTAACACTTGTGCAGGCGAATGCAAAACCAGAAAACCCCAAAGAGAATAGCACATAAAATGAGAGTGTTCGTGTTTTTCAAGTGTAAGTAGGAATGACATGTGTATAAAGACACAGATTTAACTGTAGCTAACATTGAAAATAGTAACTTTATGCTTATTTTATATCGTTAAACGTGTGTTTGTGGTCTGCAGGAAGCTAAATGTTTGTTGAAAAAACTATTACTTATGGGTTATAAACTATAATTATAACTGTAAAGTTATCCAGCATATTTACCACCATCACTGAAGGCAAGCTAAAAATGGTTTTGTGAAATTGAAATTAAATCTTCTCTTGGCGTTTCTTCTGACCAGAGGGTTTATTATAGGTTAGGATCACCGCTGATGACTCAACTGAACCGATCACTGTCAACACTCGGGTAATCAGACAAAAATGTAGACTGGCATCTGCTGCTCTCCATGTGCGCCTGGTCTGGATCGAGTTCACTCGAGTCTGTTCAACACGTGTTTGAGTGTCGGCCAGTGACTCACCAGCAGTAGTCTAATAGATGCTGAGGCAGGACTGGAATGTAAACATGCTGCCAGTGCATGGGATACAACATTGCTGCGGATCCATGGACACACGCAGTTAACTGTGGACAGAAGTCAGATGTGTCAGGTCAATAAATGTTTGACTGATGGCGAGCGGGTTAACACCGTGGTCAGTCGTCACATGCACGTGGAGATAAACGGAGAATTGAAACTTACAGTGCTTAGTTTGCTACAGCAGATGAGGATACGACGTTCATAAAGCATACTGGCGTACAGATGAAGCATATTGTTGACGTCCACAGCTACAAAGTATTCGGTTAGGTTTCTCTGCCGATGAAAAAACAAAACAAATATTAGTCGAACCAGAATAGAAAAAAAGTTTAGGGAAAATAAAATAGCTGTGAACACATTCACAGTAAATTCCTCGGAAGTCAAAAGATAAAGATTGACCAACAAAATACTTATTTTCATCAGAACATGCCAAGGTCAGCAGACTTACATTTTCAGGTATGCTGGGGAGTTCACTTGTTTCAGGCACAGTGAAGAAAGAATGCTGGGAGCATCATAAAACAGAGAGGAAATGGAACATTACTGAGTTGGAAGGAATTTTTATTCCTTGATTTCTTTTTATATTCAATGAAAGAATGTTTGTGTTGTTTAAAAAAAAAACTCACCACGCCAAGATGGACAGGAACTCCAGGGTCAGGAATGGGCAGTGTATGAAGGGACACCAAGAGTTCTTGAAATTGACATTCCTGAAAGAAACATGAAGGTTCAGAGACCAAACTATTTTCAATCCCAACTTGTTATTTACATCAGTTTCAGTAAATGTTTACATTTCTTTTACAACAATCGTACCCAATTTTTTTACCCAGTTTTGTATACATCTTACACATACTATTATAGACTTTTCAACTGTATTTAAACTACTTTCAATTTTAATCAAACAATTTTCAACTATAATACAACAATTTCCAACAATTTTCTACTGTAATCCAACAATTTCCAACTCTAATCCATCAATTTCGAATTGTAATCCTACAATTTTTTACTGACAAAAAAAAATCCATCTGTAATTAAACCATTTTCAACTGAAATAAATAAATAATTCAACTGTAATAAAAAAAATTTCAACTGAAATAAAATAATTTCCAACTGAAATAAAAAAGATTAGAGCCTTTAACAGTTCCTTTTTATTTCTATGACAAAAACATCAACAATAGGATCACGTGCACCCTCTCTAAAACCAAAACTATTTTAAATGTTTATGTTGAGTCAATGTTTGTTTAGATGTGCTTCGTTAATGTTTCAAACATAACATCATGTGCGTCCACAACACATGAGCACTTCAGAAATGTAAATTTCGTGTTCGTGCTTTCAATTGTTTCATGCTCAAGGGCAAATACACAATTGAAAACAAAACAGAGACACACCCAATCTCAACATGTGTTATCAAAATGGTGATATATTGCTAATTAAATCACTGTATGAGGATAAATGTCTACAAGTAAGATCAAACCATGGCACAGCATTTATGTGCACGTTTGATGATGGGATGACCTTTGACCTACCTGGCCTTTAATGGTATAATCTGCCAAAATATTCAGCAGCTTGTAAAAGACTTCAAACCAGGGCAGGTAGCTGAGAAAAGAAATACAAAAACAGTATAACGTATTTTAATAAACAGCCTCCGGACATGTTTCATGTGTTTGACTTTACATTCAGCACATTTTCTACGCATCAGCACTTTCCTTTGTCTTATCTGATGAATTATTCACTGAGGGTTGTGGACTGCTAAGAGCACAACATCAATTGTTCTCATAACGTATAGTTTCTCTTGAATTTCAAATTCAAATCACCATTATTTCTATCATATTTATCTCTATCATACTTCATTTCTGTAGCCCCTTGAATCCATGAGTTAATAATAATAACATTAGACGTTAATAACTGTTTTAATGGCTTTGTATTCTTTCTTTTTTTTAAACTTTTAAAACAAAAACAGTCGCCTCACCTCAGGATGCAGTAGCAGGTGTGCGCACCAGACGAAAGACGACAGAAGCCGAATCTGTGTTTGCTGTCGATGTCCGTCAGTACAAACGTAAAGTTTTGCCCAACTTGGTTGACGGTGAGGCTTAGAGGGAGAAAAGAAGAGGATGCAGAAATCTTAGTCTCGTGAGAAGATGCTACTAAACAAACCAAATCCTTTATAATCTTATCAACATGTTCATCGTAAGAACAAGTTTGTAAAGTGTTGGTTATGGCTAAGTGATGTTTTAAAGAGGAAATGTGTGGCCCTGTGAAATAAAGTAGTTGTTCATCCATTAATATTTTGTTCTGCCAGTCTGTGTGTTATGTTCTTTGTGCGTTTTTTTACCTGTCCATGTAGAAGGGGAAGCAGAACTTGGGCACGGTTTGAAGTGTTTCCTGTAAAGTTCAATTTGGGCAACGGATGAGAATAATCACGTTACGGCGAGCACGACATGGCAACACAATGAAGGGAAGTGGACTCTTGTTAAAATTGTATCCTTGAGTGCAGATGTGGCGTGAGCTAGCATGTGAGCCGCTTGTAGAAAGATATTAAATAGAAAGACATGGAGAGAGAATATTACCAACCTGGTCAGTGTAATCTACGGGGTACTGCCTTCGCACCTCCGGTCCTAGAACCAAAGGGATAAAAATGAGTTAATGTGACATTAAACTAAACAAAATATTATTTTAATTTAATATTACAATTATTGTTTCGTATGCATGGAGCATTTTGCAAACAAAATCAATTACTTGGACAAAAGCCTGGTTTAAAGCCCTCTGTGTTTTTATAAAAAAGATTATCGTTTTTCTCTTTTTTTGTCTTTTGACATCATATCAGCAGCAGCAGCAGCGTCAGGTGGGAGGTGCAAGTAGGTCAGGTTTTGTGTTCCTGCAACATTTGATGCCACTCAAAGTTATTATGTTCCCGAAATAAGAGAGAAGGTGATGCTTCTTCTGTGACACCCCTGATACAATTCCACATCTACCGTTTCCTTTTATTCTGTAGATTAAAATCACAAGAGTAGGTTAATCCACCAGTTTACCTCGTCTTGTTGGTAACTGGAAACTAATTGTCACAGCTGCAGATTAAGTGAAACTGGCAGAAGTTAAAAAAAATCTTGTCAGGAAATGACAACAGGCACAAGTGGGAAGAAATTCTCAGAAACAAGCATCTTTTCTTCGCTAAAGAGGAAATGAGTCACACTCGCTCACACAGAAAATGTGTCTCCAGAAGACCAGACACGTGGACATTGCAGCAGTTGACTTGTGACCCTTCATCACAGTCCGATTGGTTTTTTTTCCTTCAGTGACGATGGTTAATATACTGGACATTTCACAGTAATAATTACAGTTTATAACTCTGAAGTAAAAAGCTTGTTTTTCATCAGCAAGCCGAGTATATAACTGTATACTAAATAGTTGGACACTTTAGACTTAAAAACTTCAGTTAGAAGAAACAACTCTGAATTCACTTTTCCATGGATTAAATTCTACGTGCCTAACCCTCATATACTGGACATTTGTTTTATTTCAATTTTTTCTCTGATTATCTGATTAGAGGAAAATACAGGCAATGTGAATAAATAAATATTATGTGGCTTTGAGCAAAACCAAAACCATCTTTAGTCAAGCTCACAATTATATAAATCAGAAAATTGTTGTTTTTAATATCAAATTACTCACCAGAGCTTTGTGTGCCTGGAATTGCCACCTCCATGTAGACCTCGAAAGTGGAATCCGGGCTCTCCCTGAGTGAAAGAACAAGTCTAATTGAGAAGATCTTTGTATCAAACAAATGATAGTATGTCATTAAGTATATATAATTACTGTTAGTAAGAGTTCAAACATGGCAGAGCAACATGTGAAGATCCGATCAACATCCACAAGATCTTTTTCCCGTGAGAACAGGAACATCGGTAACAAAGTAGCATAAACAGAGATTAACTGGTAGTACTTCAAATATCAAAAGTTTGTGAAACTGAGATATTCTTCTGTACATTTTATTTAGTTGGCAGTGAATAAAGTGCTCATTTAAAAGTAAAAATGTATAATATCGATTTAAATCATTTAATCAACTTTTGCAATGATGCAAACTAAGCACTTTTTACACAACGGATGGCTTGTTTTCTTTACCAGCTCAGCAGTTTTGTTGGATTAGATAGACTTTATTAATCCCTCTGGAGATCTACTTCAGGAAATAAGGTGTTCTCACACACATCAAAAGACTTAAAAGCAGACGGAATTAAGCTTTTAACCGCAGCCTTCAGTGGAAGTTTCTTGATCTATTCATGTAGTTAAGCATCCTAGATTTGTTAAGGCATTAACTAAAGTCCTGGAGATCACATTACCGTCCACATATTGATCGGTTAAATCAAATCTCAAGGTGTAATCTGTCCGACACAGAATATTGGTATGACTGTCATGGGTTGAGCGTGAGAAACCCCCTGCATGTCAGAAGACAGGCTCTTGTCTACTAGGTGTAAACAAACAAAATAGATAGATATTTAATGGCATAATGTGCTAGAGTTGTGGATTTGGTTGAGGAAATTTGTGAAAATCCGTTATTTATGTACACTCAGAATCCAGACGAATGGTTTCTCTTGCCCAAGACAATGTCATGACATTGAGAGCTGATGTTGAGGTCCATTGTTAAAAGGATAGAATAATAATAATTGTTTCAACACAATGGTTTGGCCCAGTTGTGGAAGAGAATTTCCAAAGTGATCTACACTGAAGGTCCCAAGATGCCTGCAGATAAGGACCACAACAGAGAGCCTGTTTGTTGTTATATTGCCTTTAACAAATAAGATCTGCTTATAAAATTAAGAAAGCAATAAAATCCAGAATCAATACATTCATATATGAGTTTATACGATGAACAATGTTTTGTTTGCATGTTTAAAAGAATGAAGGAAAAATGAATTCAGTTATGGTTGTTGTTGTTGTTATCTGGGCGAACTAGAACATGTGCAAACAACCCATGTATTTTAAATATAGTGTGTAGTACATGCACAAATGTGTACTTGTGTGTTTGTAACGGACAGGATGGAGCAGCTGGGAGGAGACCAGCAACAACATTTCATCTGGGACCTCAGCAGACTCTCCTAGACTAATGGCAACAAAGACGTGGCCGAAAAAAGGCATTACATTCTCCAATAATCCTTCCAAACCTGTCCAAGTAAAAGCAGTGTAACAAGAGCCAGAGACGGTTTTGTTTGTGTGGAACAGATTGTACCATGTTTGTGTCGCAACAAGTCAGGGCCTGGTACCATAGCAGCCCAATGACTCACCAGAACCCATGCTAACAGCAAGGACGCCGCGCTAACATGTTTGAGTAAATATATAAATGAATATACTCACTTGATTCTGGACCCCATCTTTCTTTCTCGGGCCGCTCCACTGGAGACGAAATCCAGTCGCGTCTGTCCGGAGGTGTTTTTCTGATGCTAACCTGTCACACAGACCGTTTCCCTACGTAGATCACGTTCGTGCCCGCGCGGCACTATGGGAAGTGAAGTTTTGTCTGTTGAGGCGGTAGTACAACAGAAGCCGAGGACTGAAGCATAAGAAAACGACATTTCCCACATAACCGAGTGAGCAGTAAGATCCCGTGATAAAACAGACCGGGTCGATGTTTACAGCTGCTTCAAAATAGATCATGAATCAAATCAAACGTTCACTTAAAGTCTTGTTAAATAGTGAAACAGCTACATTAGTTCGAGTATTTAATCATCGACCTTTTTTTTAATAAAAAGTAATTTAAGCATGTTTAATATTTGGAGAAAGTGCAAGACTAAAATTTCATTAAAAAAACAAAATCCTATGAATTCATATATTTATTTATTAAAATCACAATCTAGATATATGGCTGTTACTACACACTTAAACAATGAGAATAAATAAAGTCTTAGGCACAGATGTCAGGGGGTCGTATCTGGTCAAAAAAGTTAATTTTATTTGGTCCAAAATATTGTATTGCATATATTTTATTATTATTATTATTATTATTATTATTATTTAACTTAATAATGTCCTCTTAAGTTTATCACTCACAGTGCTTGTCAATATCATTATTTGAAAACACTTGTGACAATAACTATTACTTACTTACTTAGAATAAACAATTACAATTCTTCCCAAAGGCATTTATAAAGTAAAGCATGTTTAAATATTTTGCTTCTCAAGTGTGTAAAGGCAGATGAATAGAAATTCAGTTCTGGTATTGAAAATGTTGGCTACTGTGTTGTTCTCGGTGTTATCTTGATCTTTTAAGTATATACTGTATTTTATTGAGTTTTGTTTTGATTGTTCAAGCGCTTTGTGACCCTGGTTTGAAAAAGCGCTCTTCAAATATAATTTACTTACTTACTTACTTATTTACTGTTTGTCATATTTTGAAACTGCTGGACTTTTATTTACAACTATGTAAAGAAAAAAAAAAATCCTGTTTCAGGTTCAGATCACTGTAGGTGATGTGATTCATGGAGGCTATAAATCGACATTGCATTTAATTATGAAGACAATAATGGCACGAAGAATATATATAACAAACTTTCCAACATCCAACCTAAAACTATCTTACTATCTACTAGACCCATGAAGAGCTTCTCATCCACTTTTCTCAAAATATCAAGAGTTGTTAAGGAGTTGTTTGAATTTTTCCTATGTTTATTTTTTAATTAGAACCATAAAATATGAATAGAAAACTTGTCAGTTTAGCTGTAATGTAATTTAAAAAAATAGATCAAGAGGAAACCCATCCTTTGGGTCTCAACCAGTCATGAATAGAAAGCGAGCTCTAGAAATGAATAGAAGAATTTAAATTCGGTTAATGAAGCGTGACAGATTCAAAACCACATGGGGGGAATTTTGCTGCTCAGAGAAATCCCCCCTTTTATAGAATTGACTATCCACTGTCTTGTGTTTTTTAACTGTAAATAAAAGCATTGACTGCTTTTTAAAAACCGCATTTCCATAGATTTAGAAGAGTCGTTTCATCCACTGCCGACAGGGGGCGCTTCGACTTTTGACCTACTTTTCTTTTTAAGTAGAATACGGTTGTTTGTTGAGTTTTAAGTCGTTTTATGCGCTGAATTAAACACTAATCGAAAGCTTAAACAGGCCGAATATATTCTTAGGAATATGGGTGAGTTTACTGGGCAGGAGCCTGCGTGGCAGCGAGGACACCAACAGGGGGAGGGAGGGGAGGAACACGAGGGGGGGGAGACGGGGGAGGAGGAAGGGGGAGTTTCACAATAACAAGGACCAATGCAACTTGTTTAACTGTTCACAGAGCTGTGGAGTAAACTGGACATCATTGGACATCAAGGTAAGAGCGACTCTCTGGATGAACGCGTGTCTCGGTGCGGGGACCCCTAGGACCCCTCGGAGCCCCCAGCTCTGCTGACATAGACCTGGAGGGTCCTGCAGAAGAACTGTTGTGACTCAAGTCTGCAGAGCTGCGAGGCCACTTAGCGCATACCTACAGAGCAACATTAGTCTGCCACTGACAACATGTGGGAATGATATTTACAGTGAGCGGATCCTCTTCTCTCGCACTTCAGCTTCCTAAAGAACAACTTGGAGTCATGTGTGCAAAGATCATGAAAGGGTTGCTGGAGCGATTCCCGATGCAAGACTTCAGGATTTTAAAAATGCACAATCTCTAGAAATATGATCGTTGTCAGAAGGTTATTTTTTTTGGGAAAATCTACACCAGATATTATTTTCTTATCGACCATAACATTATGACCGCTTCCCTGTGAATGTGTTTGTTGTGTTAACCTATTTCTGGTCTGCAATGGTCAGTAGTCGAGGGTGTCCAAGAAGGTCAATAAGATGAGAGTTTTGTTGGTGGGTGTGTTTGATCAAATATTGAATATAATCACAAAGGAACTGTCTGAACAAACATGGTTGACGTCTGGTTCAAGTGTTGCCATCCGAACCAGATTCTTGGAGCAACAGAAGAAACATCTTAAGACGTTTTTATTTGTTCAGGCTTTTCCTTGATTTTCTGGAACTCCTGTTGTTATCAGTTTTTATCTTGATCTTTTAAGTATATAATTTATTGAATATTGTTTTGATTGTTTAAGCGCTTTGTGACCCTGGTCTGGAAAAGCGCTATACAAATAGAAATTACTTACTTACTTACACACATATTTTGTCCTTAAACAACAGATCAGCATCTTTAACTTCTACTTAATCTGTGGTACAGTGCAACATCCTGCTCGGTTACATGGGCCCCGACCTGTAAGGAGCCGTGCCCGCCTGTGACCCGGCTTACTCATTACTTCTGTTTTCCTTCAGCACTTTTGGAATAAATCGAAGTTTAGTCAGGAAAAGACATGATTACACAATATTAGGCAGTTAGTCATGATCACTTGATCGTTTTATTGACTCAACCTTTTTTTTTTAACGGGAGACAAAAGTAAGTCTATACCGAAACTGACATTTTCCTCTTATTATTACACCTTAATGACACTTTATTGAGGGAAGTTTAAATGATGTTTTTTTGTTTAATCTGAAAACAAAGAGTCACCATTTGGTTCGTCCAACTTACTTTGGCTGTAAAAAGATGGAATTTTATTTTCACGACGATAATGTTATTTAAAGTCATTATATTTATAGATTCATACTTTTAATCTGGATTATGAAGTCTCACTTCTACAGATGTTGTTCACTATGAAACCACTGGTGTTTGTGTGACACCTAAGTAGGCCAATGTTTTCTTGAAGAAACCACCTTTGTTGACACATTGAACATTAAATATTAGCAGGGGGGGTGTGTTGGGCGAGAGGCGCCTGATGGCCATCCAAGGTCAAATAACTGGCTAAAATTAGTCACGTGTCAGCTGTGACAGCGAGCCACTGTCCCGTACGACCAGCAGTGGTCTTCACACATCCGCACGTCGACTCTTCCCCATTACGAGCGTCCGTGGCGAGGAACCAGCCGGACGATGACAAATGCGGTGGGTGTCGTGGTTGTGATGGAGCATCAGAATTAGACTCCGAGCCGAGCAGGAATGCAGATCAGCTTTCTTGAAGGTGTCATTCTGTGGTTTACGTTGTGGTATTGATGTGTGGCGCTTTCTGAGGCGGCCGAGAAATTCAGGGAAAGTTAAGAAATGTCAATCTTTGTGTGCGTGTGCACATGTTGTTATTATTTTGTTCATTTCTACACACCGAAACATTCAAGCATGTAAAAGTTGCACATGTATGTACATGTTACTATCAAATTGCACACGTCGTTCGGCCTCTGTCGTCTTAGCCAGTCAGACAGAAGTTTAAATCATAAAAAGTAACTTTAGCGAATATTCTGTAAATGTCACGTTGGTGCTTTTTGAAAAGATCTTACAGTTTATGCAAAAATTACAAGATTACAAGATGGCAGTGATAATTATAAAATACTCAAATACTTTTTGATAGTGTTTCCAGAATAAGTAAGAATATTCAACATTGAAGTTATTTCATTTTATAGACCGTTTGAAAACCTGGACAAGATAACTTGTAAACTTAAAAGAATGAAATGTAATCATGTGATGACCTCATCATGCATGTTATAAATTGATCATTTTATTTGAATAAACAAGATTATTTAGAGATATATTTGTTACTCCACTTAAAGTGGTTTCACAGAAATAAAATAATAATAATTTAAATAATATTTCAATTTAAAACATTAAAAAAATAAAAATAAAGAAATATTTCTAATATTTCTAGTATTAGAGTAAGTTAATAGCAACTTCTTCAAACCCAGTGATGCTAGAATTTTTTTTAAAAAAAGAGAGAAGAACAACTGAACTGAACAAACTCTAAACAATATATACAGTATTGAAGAGCATCAGAAAGGTTTTACAATTTCTTAATAAAACAAGAATTATCTTTCAGTTAGTTAAAAATATCTTATGTGTCTCTGGTGGTTTTGGCTGAAAATATTAACAGCAGGTCCAGAAAATATATACATATAAATGTGTTTGTCTTTGACTATAATTCGTCTTCAGACACAACTTTAGAGCAGATAATTCATTCTGGCTGCTGCTCCGTCTGAAGAATGTTGGATCTCGAGCTGATGCTGGACAGCATTGAAAGAGAAGTGGAAGTCGAAGACAAACCTTCTCACTTGTCGACAGCTTACAGTCTCAAATGAACCTGGTCTGTGCATTTTTTGGTTTGTGGGATTAAACCCGACAACCCACACAGGACAAGTCCAACATTCCTGCCTGACACAGAAGATCTCAAATGATGACAAACGATTGTTGCGGATTTATTTTCTTAAACTTCTTAAAATGAAAAGGTAAAATGACGAGGTGACTGTTTATATCGAACACATTTAGTTCTACCCCAGAGAAGTCTTAAGAGTTAAAACGGAGTGTGCATGAAAACTGGTCTGACGTCAGTCGACTCTTTACATCATGAACGAGGGGTGGGCAAACTTT
Organism: Callionymus lyra; assembly: GCF_982586985.1. Taxonomy (NCBI): domain Eukaryota; kingdom Metazoa; phylum Chordata; class Actinopteri; order Syngnathiformes; family Callionymidae; genus Callionymus; species Callionymus lyra. The sequence continues at coordinate 16,631,394 of NC_141822.1, read as the reverse complement.
CTGACCCGGGGGTCAAACTAGGCGCTTAAATTTGACCGAGGGCTGGACCAGGAGCAGATGGCGGGTTTGTATGAACTAATTAAAAATGATTATGGTGCAAAAAACTTTTTAGCTTTTATATGGTCCAGCCCTTGGTCAAATTTTTAGTATATATATTCCTAAATTTCAGTGACTGTCACAATTAGTCATGCATATAAAGGCAATCACTTTTAGGTAAATATGTATATTTTTGCGTCATGAAAACACAACACTACAGTAATTCCCAATGGAGGTAGCTGGTATTTATCTGTTTTTAAGCTGAATAACTCAAAAACGGATGAACAAGTTTGATTGATTTCCATCTAAAACACATCATGAACAATGTAAAACAAAGGTTTTCGTTAAAATCAATAAAAGTGCTGATGGTGCAGAGACGAAGGTGTAATAAAACGACAGACTCCTCAACCGTCAGGGACTTTCCTGCAAAGTCACTTGAACTCAACCTCACAGACTATTTATGGGGGGCACTTAAACATGGAGAATGCCAAAACTCACAAGAAGCCATGTGGAACGCTGTCAAATCATTCTGGATGAGATGAGTCATGCTGGAGCTTGTGGAGCTCGTGCTGTCATTGAAAAGAAATTAGGACATTCCAAGGAGATAGTTCTCATTCTCATGTGTCGATAAGACGCATGTGTTGAAAAATAACTCATGGTTACTGACAGCACATGTAACTTCTACTTTATGAAAGGTGTGAAAACCAACTTTTTTTTGTTGTGTACATAGAGCTAAAATAAACTGTCAAATATGTCTTTGACAGTCATACTGTAGCTGCTGCGGTGACATGTATTTACTTTTCACGCTGATTAAAGAGATATAGTGGTAGATAAACTGTGGCATTCGAGTGAAGTCAAGCAAATAACACACTACAAGCACTGAACAGGATGTATACATAGTTCTGTTTATTGGTGCCAGATACCACGTCGACTTATGAAGCACATCACAGGCTCCACATGAGGAGGGCTGAGTCTTAAAACAACGTATAAAAACACTAACAAGAACGGCCTTACTTTAAATAGGTCTTTTATTTTATAATATCAATAAAGAAATCGGATAATTTCATTAAAGAAACAGACATTTTAACTTTAGAAAATATGCATAAAACTGACATGTTTGTGTAGATGACGCATGGTGGTCATTCCATGTATTAATCTGGACAATCTAAGACCATTTTTTAAAACTCTGAACCTCACCATTTCTATTTTATCATCTTGTTTTGAAAAGTAAAAGTGTAAAACAGACACGTGCACGTTTGGCTGCACATCGTTCCTGAGTGAACCATGTAAATATAGAAGTTATCGGAGCAAGTTTTGTCAGCGAGACCCTCGGGGAGCACGCATCAGTCCCCAGGAATTTTTGGGGCCATATTTTTGTGCATGTTTACCTAGAAAGACCCTCCACTCGACACCCTTGTATTATGTTAGAAACGAGGTCCAATTTTTGTTTTAACATTCCAGGCTCGTGCCAACGGAGTGAAACTGAGCCCTTTTGCTTTAGGGGCAACATTTGTGGTATTTTAAATGTATTGAGTAGAAACATGCAGCAGACTTACAATTAAAGTTTGAGCTCCAGTACCAGGATCCAGAGCGGTGTGAGTGCGTGCTCGTGTGTGTGCACGTGTGCAGCACAGATGTGTTCCTCTGTAGTAACTTGAGTCATGGTCGGAGGCCCAGTTGGCATCGCAGACATTTTAATGGTTAGTAAGAGCTGAGGTGCGCACACGTTAGCACATGTATACTGATAAATACTTAAAGCTTACTCATCAGATATGTGTGTTAGCGTGTGTGTGTGTGTGTGTGTGTGTGTGTGTGTGTGTGTGTGTGTGTGTGTGTGTGTGGAGGGGGTGAAGGAACCTGGGCTCTGTGGTAAATGCGTGTAAAAGTGGTGGACGAAGAACAAGTTCTAACAGGAGACTCGTAGCAAGAGACGCTCTCGTGTCTATTTTAGGCCGAACTGGGAGATTAATTCTTTTGTCACGCCTGCAGCGAGTCTTCACATCTCCACGTTGTGATTATTTTAGTCCACGTCTGGATCTTCTGGGATTTAACCTAGATAAAGGTGGGGCAAGACGTGACTCAGCTGGATCTGGAAAACAAGTCATTTGACTCAGATTCCAGGGAGTTGAAGATTTTTAACAAATAAAGTTTGACTCTAGCTGTGGAGAAGTTTAAGAATATTCTTCACATGTGATCAATATATAGATGGTCGATCCCAAAGGTAGTGTGTGTAGATGACACTAAAAGATGTTGTGTCTAGTGTGTGACTAAACTACCTAATATAACATTTTTGTCTGTTGAACTTTTACTTTTTTTTCTGATATTATAAGTACAATTTCAATTTAATTGACTACCTGATCACATTAAAACCATGTTTGTGAAGGTATGTTTGGACCCCCACAAGTTAGAACCATGGTCATAAGCTCCGCCCATTGAGTCGGAGCAACCGTCATTGGATTAACAAGCTGTCAATCAAAACAGCTGATTAAATTGGGTCGGAAAATGGTCGGATTAAATTTAGAAATGTTGTGTTTTACTGACTCACATGAGTCAAATGTTTAACTCAGTCAAGTCATGACAAAAATATACACAGTTAATTGTGTTGAGTTATACATATTAGCTCTATATATCTATATATAAATACACATATGTTTTGCATTTTTGCAGTAGCTAAATCATTTTGAAGCAGCTCTATTGAGCTCTACTGAGAAACAGTCCTGGTCTAGTTAGTATCCATTAACAGGGATTATCGGTACACCGTTTAAAAATGTAGTTGGACCACCCGAGCTCACTCCTTAAATCATGACCAAACCAAAGGAATGGTTTTGGACGGACTTGTTAGAGAATTGTTAGAAACTACATCAGCTCATCATATATAATTGCAGACGACATATAATAAGTGATACAGTATGTGAACAAACTGAAGGCTCTGGAGATTCCTGGTAAATTCAATAAAGTAGAATATTTTTTATGAATTATTAATTATTCTAATTTAAATGAAAACAGTTGCTTTAATTAAAACAAAGGATTTCCTTTTTATTGAAGCAACTTTATGTTTGAAAGAAATATTTTTTTTAACTTTTTATGCAGCAAATTTCTTTTGATTGAAGAAACATATCTTTTTAAGTTAGTTTTTTCTTAATTATAACAACTTTTTTTTTTCTTTTTTTTGGATTTCATCTCATCTTCTTGTGCTTATCTGGGTTCGGGTCACCTCACTTTACCTTGATCAGGTCTGCAGGTGAGGGGGAGGAGTCACACCAGAATGATGTCACTGCTGGTCATCCATCGTGAATTTTCCCGAAAAAAAACAAAACACAGATTCATACACGAGGCACATTTTGAGTCAGCGCTCAAACAAAGTAGTGCAGTGTCGACCTTGTAACTGAATCACTAAACAGCGTGATAAAGATTCTAAGAATTTTCTCTTCTGACAAAATGGAAACCACATCTGCGTAGAAACACCAATCCTCCCCGCAGATGCACGCCCACAAATGAAACTGGTCGTGACGGTTTCACTAGCGAAACCCCGGTGACGAACGCAAATAAAAGTCACTGTCGTCTTTTTTTGACACGACAATCTCCGACCTCTTTTTTTCTCCGCAGGCGAGGTGATGCCACCATGGAGACGCACAACAACAACCAGACTGCCTTAGACAACCACAAGAGTTTGTACCAGTTACCTGGTCAGGAGGATCAGGTGAGACATTTAAGACTTCAGATGAAATACAAGACTATTCCACGTGTCTGGATTGAAACCAAAAACCTCATGATTCTGTGATTCTTCTTCCACCAGAACAACATGCAGAGCTGTAACTACTGCTGCACCCTTTCCAACTTCCGGATCGAGAAGAAGATCGGTCGCGGTCAGTTCAGTGTGGTCTACAAAGCCACGTACCTGCTGGAAGGACGACTGGTGGCGCTCAAGAAAGTCCAGGTGAGGGAAGAGTCTGCTTGTGTTTTGGTTCTGGCACCATGTGTGACAGAGTTTGACACCCCATGGTCTAGAATACTGTGGCTCCTAAAATGATGTTACTACATATTGTCTGCAAGTCTTTCAACCCAGTTACTTAAGGAAATGAAGTATTTGTGTAAAGAAGTTGTAAACCAGCAGGTAACATGGACGGACTTCCTGTATGGCTACCAGCTGTGCTTTGCCTTTGGTAAACAGGATGACTGGCGGTGGGTCAGTGGAGCAGATTCCAGGCAGACTTGATGTCTCGCCTTCATTTCCTTTTTGTGTATTTTATCATCCATTTATCAGGAGCACTGATATATATATATACACAAACACACACTTTCTACACACTGTTGCATTTAATGGCAGCTGATTGGTTGCTAAAATATTGTATTTTAAATCTATGTCAAAAGTGATTCACAGCTGTGATCGGTTGGCTGGGCGGAAAAGCATTATGGGAGCTGTTCAGGTCATCGTTACTGAGAGAAATAAATGAATGTTCAATTAATTGAGGTCTTCGGCTCCAACCATCATGTCTTTTTTGACCAGAATATAAGATATTTTATCAGTTATTTCACACATATTTTGTTAACTATATCATTGCCATGTGTTCATTCATAGTTTTGACGCCTTCAGTGAGAATCTACAATGTAAATCGTCATGAAAACATCATTAAATAAGAACATTTTTGTCCTGAAAAAACTATAAACCATTAAATAGGGAATAAATAGGTAGAATAAATAAAATACACCAGAATGAGCCACAAACCAAAACATATACAAAGGTGTAGTTACTTCATATTGTTTTTTATTTCTGCAGATATTCGAGATGATGGACGCCAAGGCTCGCCAAGACTGCATCAAAGAAATCGATCTGCTGAAGGTAAACACATGAGTCAGTGACAGGAATGTATTTGTGCGCAGGAGGAATTTATCACAACGCTGGTTTCATGATTCATGCTTTTGATAATCACTCAACGGAGTGTGACTCACAGGTTCTTATCAAGGAAAGTGAATCTTCTTCCACCGTTTATCATTCAACACGATTTCTCGCCACATCTTCAGACTTCCTGTTAGATTTCCCGTGTGAGGGGAAGATTTCACAGAAGGCAGAAGTGATAAAAACTTCTAATAATATTAATAATAATATAATATTAATCAAAATGTATCTTAAGCAACAACCAACAAATGTAGTTTAATGACTTTGGATCAATTATCAGCCTTTTTTGAAATACATTATTTTACTTTTGTGTTGTTTCGTTAACAAATGATTACTAAATATATTCCCATTGATGAAGGCGACAAACTACTTTTACTACTATTATACGCTTACATTTACATGCACAAACACACACTCTTAGACATGCACACACACCAGTCCATCAGTTGACCCACAAACATGCACCCTCACAAACAAACAGGCACAAACACACACTCTCTTAAACACACACACAAAATCAGTCACACAGAAACAAACACAAATGCAGGCACGCACACTCATACATGCAGGCAAACAAACAAACATGCATGCACACAAACATATAAACACAAACACAATCCCTCTAAGACACACACCCACATGCGAACAAACACACACAGGCACATAAACAACCACATGCATGTAGACACATAAACAAACATGCATGCACACAAACATATAAACACAAACACAATCCTTCTAAGAGACACACACGCACACGCAAACAAACATACACAGGTACATAAACAACCACACACATGTAGGCACACAAACATGCATGCACACAAACATGTAAACACAAACACAATCCCTCTAAGACACACACATATACAAACACAAACTATCAAACACAGCAACACAAAAAACACACCTGCAGGAACACAAACACAAACATATAAACACGAACACAATCCCTCTTAGACACACACACAAATACAAACAAACACACAATCACACACAGGAACACAAACAACCACTCAAATGTAGGCCAACAAACAAACACAAAAAACACACTTGCAGGAAAACAAACAAACATGTACACACAAAAAACACACCTGCAGGAACACAAACAAACATGTACACACACAAAAAACACACATGCAGGAACACAAACAAACATATACACACACAAAAAACACACCTGCAGGAACACAAACAAACATGTACACACAAAAAAGCACCTGCAGGAACACAAACAAACATGCACACACAAAAAACACACCTGCAGGAACACAAACAAACATGTACACACAAAAAACACACCTGCAGGAACACAAACAAACATGCACACACACACCAAACACACCTGCAGGAACACAAACAACCATGCACGCACACACAAACAAACACAAAAAAACACCTGCAGGAACACAAACAAACATGCACGCACACACACACACACACACAAACAAACACAAAAAAACACCTGCAGGAACACAAACAAACATGCACACACACAACAAAAAAACACCTGCAGGAACACAAACAAACATGCACGCACACACAAACAAACACAAATGCTGCTAACTTGATGAAAAAACATTCTCTGCTTCATGTAAACCATGAGCTGCACATGATGCAGAAACAGCAGCTGAAACAAACTTCGATGCTGCAGTTACATCAACTGGTTCATTAACCATGTGATCAGGACCCTTGAAGGTCAGAGGTCATCACTAAGACGAGTGTCTGTCGTTGGTCTCTGCAGCAGCTCAATCATCCCAACGTGATCAAGTACCTCGACTCCTTCATCGAGGAGAACGAGCTCAACATCGTCCTGGAGCTGGCGGACGCTGGAGATTTATCCCAGATGATCAAGGTCGGTCAGAGGTCAGAGGTCGCGCGCCCCGTCCAAGACACGTCTGACTCGTGACTTTCCCTCATCAGTTCTTCAAGAAGAAGAGGCGGCTGATCCCGGAGAGGACGATATGGAAGTACTTTGTGCAGCTGTGCAGCGCTCTGGAGCACATGCACTCTCGCAGAGTCATGCACCGAGGTACTGGGATGTCACACGTCGTCATGACGACAAGTGTAACTCGTGGTCTTCTCTCCAGACATCAAACCAGCAAACGTGTTCATCACAGCCACGGGAGAAGTCAAGCTGGGAGATCTTGGATTAGGACGATTCTTCAGCTCCAAAACTACTGCAGCTCACTCCCTCGGTGACCATCTCACTCCTCCTCCGTCTCTCTCTGTCAATCTCACTCTTCCTCTCACTCATCCTCCCTTATTTCTCTGCATCTATCTCACTCATCCTCTCATTCTGTCTCATCCTCTCTATTTTCTCCTCATCAATCTCACTGATCTTCTCGCTCTTTCATCCTCCATTTTCTCTCTCTGTCCATTTCCTCCTCACTTTTCTGTCTCTGTCTATCTCAATCATCCTCATCCTCCCTTTTCTCTCTCTGTCTATCTCACTATTCCTCTCACTCCCTTTTTCCTCTTTGTCAATCTCACTTTTCCTCTCACTTTCCTCATCCTCACTTTTCTCTCTCTGTCTATCTCACTCTCACTCCTCTCACCCCTTCTGTCTCTGTCTATCTCACTCATCCTCTCACTTTCTTCTCATCCTCCCTTTTCTCTCTCCGTCTATCTCACTCCTCTAACCCTTTCTGTCTCTCTCTCATCCTCCCTTTTTTCTCTTTTTCTATCTCACTCACCCTCTCATTCTCTCCTCCTCCCTTTTTTCTCTATCATCCTCTCACTCTCTAATCCTCCCTTATCTCTCTCCATCTCTATCTCACTTGTCCTCTCACTCTCACGCCTCCCCTTTCTCCATCTCACTCTCTCACCCTACCCTTTCCCTTTCTCAATCTCTCTCTTCCTTACACTCTTTCTCTCGCATCCTCTCACTCTCAATTGTCCTCTCGCATCCTCCCTTAATCTCTCTCTCTTCCCTCTTTTTTCTCTCCCTCCCACTTGTCCTTCTCTCATCCTCTCTTTACCCTCACACTCACTCTTCCTCTCACTCCATTTCTCTCTCGTCTTCTCTCATTTTTGAGTGCACTTTGTTTTTTCTGAGTGGGTTTCCTCTGGATACTCTGGTTACATTTGCCAGATTACTGTCAATTTATGACTCTAAATCAGATCTGAACAAAGTGATGCTCCGGGGGTCACCTCCGCCCCTGTAACTGTATCTTTGTCACAAGTCAGAGGGAAAATCTGAAATGTAATCTAACAAACCATTTGTACAATTGTTGTCCCTTTTAGTCGGGACTCCGTACTACATGTCCCCGGAGAGGATCCACGAGAACGGATACAATTTCAAGTCTGACATCTGGTCGCTGGGATGTCTCCTCTATGAGGTGAGAGCGTCAGTCATGTGCCTGGTGTCGTGAGGAGCTCATCGCAGTATTTCCCACTCCTGTCGTCGCTCTTCTCTCCCAGATGGCGGCGCTGCAGAGTCCTTTCTACGGCGACAAGATGAACCTCCTGTCTCTGTGCCACAAGATAGAGCAGTGCGATTACCCCCCTCTGCCCCCTGACCACTACTCTGAGAAGGTAGAGTGACGCACACGTCCTCCGATGTGTCAATGAAGTGCTAATTACTTTTCATTAAATGGAACAAATCAAACACACAACTCATGTCAACATGGAATCCCAGTCTGACATATATGAGCTCAACATTACTTTTAATGTGTGTGATAGTGCTTGTGTTTGTGTGAAAGTGTTTGTGTTGCATGTGTATGTTTGAGAATGTGTGTGCATGTTTCTGTGTTTCTGTGAATGCATGTGTGGCTTTTTTTTGTGTTCATGTGTGCATGCATTTTTTTTTTGTGTGCATGTTCTTTTGCTTGTGGGGTTGTGTGTTCGTGTTTCTATGCGTTCGTGTGTGTATACAATCCATGATTGAATATTTCTATTGGCTCAAAGCAGACAAATATATAATGTACCGATCAGCAGGATGTGATGTCACAACCTGGATCTGGCGCATTCCAGAGTCCTTATAGTGTCTCAAAGAAATGTGGTATGAACAAAAAGAATGTATTGTCGTAGTCTTGAACGCCGTTTAAGTGAAGTTGCTGGTTTTGGTCCTGCTGAGCTACAGTAGTTTCTAGAAGACATACAAGTGAACAAGCGAAACTTCAAATGTTTGTAAGGCTGAACAGCAAAAAAAAGACCAGCGATGTCATTTTCTGCCACAGCTCAGAGAACTGGTGAGCACGTGCATCAACCCGGACCCTGACCAGCGACCAGACATCGTCTTCGTGCATCAGTCGGCCAAACAGATGCACATGTGGACGTCCAGCACCTGATCCTGCAGCGAGAGCCCGTCTGGCCTCGTCTGAGAACCTCGTACCACTCACTGCTAGGTCCAGAAGCGCGTCACAACCTCCAGGTCTGGAGGAGACGACTTACACGAGTGGACTGAGACGTCAACGCCGAACACACACTCAAGTCCACTTAACTGGAGTGACGGTTCTTGTGAGAAGAGTTCTCCAACTCGAGAGAAGTGACTGTTTATATTGTTTTAACCAGACGTCAGAGTCTCAACACGACTCTTCTTACGTCACACCTGCAGGGTAGCATTCCACATTAGACCCCGAGTTGGACGTGAAGTTTGCAGCAGAGCTGAGCTTCTCATCGTAATCTTAAACACAAAAGGTAGTTCTTTAGTTTGTTTCATTGGTCCGGTACTCACCGTTTTATTAGACAGCTGTGGTAAAGGCTGCTATTAAATCTCGTTTCCTTAAACTGGAATGAGTTGTTGCAACAAGATATTGGTCACCGCCTAGTGGCTGCATGCAGTACAGCGAGTTGTCACAGCCTGGGTAAACTGACTTGTAGGTAAAATACAGTGTTAAAAATGAAACTCATCAAGATGGAAATGCAAAGAAGATTCGATTTTCTACCAGGTAAAAAGTACATTTCTCACCAAAATAATGTTAGTTTAAAGGCCTGACTTACAATAAAGACTTGTTCATTTTTAACCTTTTTCTCAAGTTTCAGACGTAACCAGTAGATGCATAAGATATTTACATGATAGCAAGTGGTTAATGAAAGCATGAATTGAGACCACAGCGTATCGTTTACAAACGTTTAGAAGCGCTTTACTACACAATATTGTCACGGTGGAGGGGGGGGGTGGGACTTTTTAATGTGCGATGTTTGTCAAGTGTTACATTTTGTGTACAAAGCCTTTTTCTTCCACCTGTAGTGCTGCAAATGTTGACCATTGTAACTGTGAACCTGCACACTTCTGGAGTCAAGATGCTGTGAAAGTCATTTTGAATTGTTGTACTAAACATATAACAAATAGAGTTGTGTTTTCTTCTGTTGTTGAACATGTATTCTACGCTTGATGCTTTTTTTTTTTCTTATGCGGAAATCTTTCGTTTTTGTTAATAAACTGTTTAAAAAATTAAAATCCGGAGGGGACTGGAATGTGTCACAATTTAGTTCTTGCAAGAAACAGTAACACAATATTTAAGTTGTACACAAAAGCCCATAGACATGTACTACTCAAAGATCTTTATTGTAAATCAGGATTAACAAGCTTTTACCGTCACTTTCTGAGGGGCAGGTACATGTGGGGGGTAACATTTTAGGAGGTGTCCATGGTCTGTACGGTTTCCTCCACCAAGGACAGGTTCACTGGGGAAATCGCCTTAGTCAGCACGCTGGTGGTTCCTCTCTTGTACTTGTAGTCTCCAGTCCTGCAGAATATATGAGAGGATGGTGATGCACTTGACCATTAACCCTTGACAGTACACGACTTAAAGTTTCAGTAGTAATTTACGCAGATCTATGAACCAAACCTAAGTCTCAGTTCAAGTCTTACCTGACTCCCTTTTTGTTGGCCTCGTCGTGAGGTCGGATGTAGTCCACCTTTCCTTTGGAGATCACGCAAAGATCGATGTTGCTGCCAGAGCCCAAGTCATTAAAGATTCCTGCTGCGATGGCGTCGCGCACAAGCTTCTTCGCGTCCTCCTCCTGTCAATCGATCAATACTCAAATGAAGCCACATCTGATCAGGCCCTTAGGAGAAGTGACTTATTTACCTCCATGTCAGGTTTGTATCGGTCTTCAAAAACAGCCATTGCAGCCAAAGAACCAGAGCCTGAGGAAATAAAAAACATTATTGACAGTAATGTACCGTTTAGAAGTCAATTTAAGCGACAGTTAGAGGAAAACGGACCCATTGTGACGTAGGGGAGTTTGTCAGTGGAGCCATGAGGATAAATGCTGTACAGGTGAGGACCGTTACAGTCGACTCCGCCCAGAACAAGCGCTGCTCCGATGTAACCCTGATACCTGAAGATAAAAAAAACAATAAGAATATAGGAATAGAGACAAAAAAAGAGTTATTAAATCAGTGGCAAACCTGAAGAGCATTTGCTTCAACATGCGATTGGCGGTGGCGACGCGAGGCACTCGGCCCGTCGACAGTGCGTGCAGCTCCAGGTTGGAGGAGATGATCTGTGTGGTCATCTCCGTGTCTGCAGCAGTTCCAGCTCCACAACAACTGAAGAACAAAGTTAGAAAATAGAACGTTATACATGATTAAAAAATACATCCTATCACAAACAAAACGCTAATTTGTTGTTCAAGCAGATATACTGAACGTTTTGAGCATCAGGGAAAAAGTTGGAAAATTCAAATCACAGTATTGACTATTTTATTAGCCATGAGTTTTAAATCAAAAAATTAACTTTATTTAAATGTTTTCACGGAAAAAAATACATTTCTCTTCAAGACTAAAATACAAATACAGAGGGATACAAATATATACAGTGCTGTATGAGTCACTTACTAAATGTTTGGTGCAATATAGTGGATCTTTGAGCAGTTCTTGTCTGCCACAATCATTCCTTCTGTGGCTCTGGTGTCCGCTCCAAGCACAACTCCATCCTAAAGGAAAATATAGACATCACAATACTATAATTCTAGTCATCACCTATTTGTTTGATAATAACTATCTTAGATTGAGGTTAAGTTATTCAACGGTATAATGTGAACATGACATTAGATTGAGGCAGGCATCATTACATTGTTCAAGGATGCCATTTTAAAACGTTCATTTTTTTTCCTTCTCCATCAAATTCGCACCTTGAAAACGAGTCCACAGATGGTGGTTCCAGTTTTCCGAGCAGCAGGTAAACTGCAGCCCACCTTGTTAGCTTCTCCTTCCACAAGACCATTTCTGAAAAAAGAACAAACCATAAGTCCAAAGAAAACATGTTTATTTAGAGCCGAGAAGTATATATACAAGAACAACAGATAATTCAATATATTTCAGGAACAGTCATATAACTGTAATCTGGTCTAATTTGTTTCTAGTTATCGGTTTTAAATCAAAATAGAGTAAAAGCTAATGTGAAGATGCTAGCGGGAGGAATGGCTGAGTCACTGTGAAGATGCCCTACCATTAAATATGTCTGATCAAACACACCAAGATCGAGACACAAACGATTATATACAAGTTAGAATCCACCACATGGTTGACTATAATAAGATGTTTACCTTTTGCAATTTTCGAAATTAAAGCCTCCAAACGACGGCCGGCACACTGTCAGAGTAGCCATCTTGCATTACTTTGTGTTTTCTCTCTTCTGTTTCCGGTTTATGGCGATCATCAGCAGCAGAGACGGCTCACTGCTGCCACCTACTGGACCGGCGTCTATGTAGATGCGAAAGTTTGCGTCCGAAGCTCAAACATTTCATTCATTCATTTTCTCCCGCCTTATCCATATCCTTATCGGAGACTGGAGCCTATCCCAGTATCATAGGGCGAGATGCAGTGGATATATGTTAAATAAAAAACATGATCCTTTCACCTGATCATTGAACTCGGTATTACAAAACAGTGTTATGTATGAGTAATAACAAAAGCCATTTGTTGTGTGTTATTCATCTTAATCTTTATTATGTAAACCTGAGGTAGAAAAAAATGGAGGTAGAAAAAAATGTCTTCATTTCGGGTCGCATTCCTGTCAACTGGACAAAGAATATGGTTGATATTTTTTTTTGTTTACGCAATAAAGTAAACATGATGTTTATTGTTTTGTCCATATACATTATACATGTAATTATTTGTGTTGTTAGATGCTGCATCCACAACCATAAAGAAGAACTGTATTATTATTTTATCCTCATTAGGCTTAACTGTCTCATAAAAATGTAAGGTATATTGTCATGTAAAACTGAGAAATGTAATTAAAAAAGAATCCCAAATGCGTCTATTTTATTTTAACTATAACCCAAATCCTATTTTGTTTTTATTATAGTAAGCAAGTATTATCAACTTATTATCAATATAGTTTGTTTAACAATGTTTTCTACCAAAATATAAAATATTATTTTGTAATCCAAATAATATAATAAAGTCAGATAAAATGATCCTTTATTCGTCCCACAGGGGGGAAATGTAACTCTATATTAAAGAAACAGACAAACAACTAAACATATTTAAAAACTAAAATGGATTTAATTTTCCAAGTATGGTAAAGATCCAATACGTTTAGAAGTATTATTCAAAATATCGTTTTCCACAAAATAACCTATTTTTATTTTATTTTATTTTTGGTTCATCGAAAATTAAATAAATGAAACTAATAGGGGTGTTTTGGGAATTCTACGAGGTTGATAGGGAATGAAGAATGAAACCATATTATACATGAAAAGTTATTCTATATAACCGGATTATTACGGTGTTATAACAGTACCACATCCACGCATGCGGGGGCGGTGTTCTACTGTCGCTCTGGTTCTGTATATTAATACAGAGACGAAGAAGACATTCACCGACGCACCCGGCTTCTTGTCTCTCGTAGGAATCATCTGAGATGTCGAGATGTCAATATGACGCTTTCACGACCAGGTGAGGAAACAGCAGTTCGAGAAATCTCCTAAAAGTGGAGACGTTTGGCGAAACAACTTAAAAGAAACGATGTTATAAAAGCATTCGTCGTCGTTTACCGGCTTTATCTTGAATTTTCTTTATCGTGTCCGCCACGAAGCGAGCTGAGCCGGCGAGAGAACTGACCACGAGAACCGGGACGAAGATTCGTTTAAAACTATAATTTAGGACATTCTCCATTTTGTCCCTGATGTGAGACAAGTTCTGGTGGGTTTACTTTTGTGAGAAGCGAGTGAGGAGGTGGAGGAGGAGGAGGAGGAGGGACGAGCGCTCGACGTGTTAGCCGGACATCGCCACCAAAAAAAACATGCACCTGAAGGACCCGCAGGTGACGCCTTTGTTCCCGGACGTCTTCTGCCAGTGCCGGTCCACGGACAGCCACCCGGTCCCGGGCTCTCCCGGAGAGGACGACACTTCGTCAGCATCAGCATCCGAACCGCTGGAGGGTCGGTCTCCCCTGGACGTCCATCATCGCTGTGACGTGTGCGGGGAGCCGGAGCAGGACCACCGGCTGAAGGTTCTGTTCCAGGATCTGGACGTCAACAGAGATGGAGGGATCTGTGTCAGCGACCTTACGATCGGACTCAAGAGGCTCGGGGTCCATCGAACCCAGAACGAGTTGATGGTAGGTGGACACGTTAGTTTTACACATCAAACTTACAAGTACTTTCTTTTAGTCATCAACTGTTACCAGTTACTGAAGTGTTCTTATATACGATAAGATATATTTATTTATTCGTCCCACGTTGGACAATTTTAGTTGAAACAGAAATAACAAATATTAGGTTAGGTTAACTTTATTGATCCCTCAGGAGGTCTCCTTCGGGAAATTGTTTTTTTCCTATTATCCACAGCAAATACAGCAATTCTTCATTAAAAAAAAATCAAAATAAAATAAGAACAAGAACATATAAAGAGAAAGAACAAGATGATACAATCTAAGTCTAAAGATGATTATTATTTTATATTAAACAAATTCATTTTAAATCAAACATATAGTGCAAAAAAAATAACAATAATAGTATAACATAATAATAATAATAACATAACAATAATATCAGTAATACGAACAACAACAATACTTACAACAGTAATATTTGTCATAATTGAATTATAAAGTATAATAGATCTCTCACTGCATCAATATCTTTACAAACAACTATGCACATCCACACTTGCAGACAATTTTGGTAGGCAGACAATCATCCTCTGTACGTCGAAATATTTATTTTAATTGTCTCTTAATTAATAGTAGTTAATGGTCCGACGATAGATTTTGAATTGCTTGATGGAGTTAGTGTGACTTTCAGGCGACACTTGGCACTTGAAAGTGTCTCAGCCAGAAGAAGATAAGCTTCTCAGCAGGGAAACCGAATCAATGACCATTTATATCAGAGGACACTCGACCAACCCTTCTTACGGAGGTTATAAATGTAGCGGTGTTACTGTCTTTTTGCAGTTTGTCTGGCATCATCCTGGACTCGGAGAGTTGCTGCTCAGAGAGAGTTGAAGTGAATTTCTAAACCCAAGGTGAATTTACAGATGAGGAATAAATAATGATCTAAAAATAGTTTCATCATGATGTCACTTTGTTTTGGTGACATTAATGTGTTAAGGGAGAAAATTCAGTAGGAACGTGTTTGTCAAATGTGTTGAAGTCAGAGAATGACAGATTCTCTTTGTGATCCGAGTTGGACAAAATCATACACATGGCCTTGGGTTTGTTTGGGGTGTGTTGCTATGCATGTTGGGGTCGTCACTGACTCTTTACACAACAAACAAATTAAGCGCATTTAAAACATACTTTTAGATATTAATTTGGATCAGCTGTAGCACAAATATTTCTCCACAAACGGAAAATCTTAACAACTTTCCCCAACTAATGTGACATTTATATATATATATATATATATATATATATATATATATATATAAATGTCACATTATATATATATATATATATATATAAAAATTCAGCAACATTTCAACAGCTGTTAAAAAACAAAACGTGTGTGTGATGTGATGTTCTTCCCAAAGCAAGCCAAGAATAGAATCATTTTGGACCATTACTACCTGATTTGAACTAGATCTAAACCATGGGTCCTGTGATGTACACACACAGTCCAGTTATTAAAGTCATAGTATTCTCCCACAAATGTTCAATGGAGAACACAGTAAGAAGAACACAGTTATACACTTCACTTGTTTTTGCAACAATAAAAAAATCTCTTGACAATCAGAAGGATCATGAATCCAGGTCTAATAAAGTCATTTGACATGTGTGTCAAGGATGGACACTGGACATGAGACAACTGCCTTCCTGGAGGAGAAGAAAACTGACTTTAACGACTAGAAAGGGCCAGAAGGTTGAGAGGGAGGTGGAGGGAGTCATTACTCAGCAGAATCTGGGCTGCCATTGAAATGAAGTGAGGGGGAAACCCTGCTCTCCTCCCTCTCTACTGCTCCATCTGACAGGAAGAAATTAATTCTCTCTCGTGTCATCTCCTCCTCCATTGGTGGAGGCTCTTGCTCCATGTGTCGTTACTCTGACCTGCTACCATAAGGCTCCCTGATTGGTCGAAGGCAACTGCAGTGAAGATGCAGGTTTCATGATGCTCTGCTGCATTTCCTTGGATGCTGGTAGTGAAGCCGGCTTCTCCTGGATTTCCTGCACGAGATGAGAACTTTTTGATTCGTGGCGCAGCTTTGTATTACGGAATTGATCATTTTTGTTTGCTGAATTCGACTTATATGGACTTAAACCTGGACTGAGTAAACTGAGTATTTTGAGTGAACATACGTCCGAGTACAAAAGAAGACATTCCGCCTCTGGTTCTCCAAGTTTGCGCATCATCATAGTTCGTCCGCATCCTCGCCGGCGTCAGTGATGCTGAAGGACATGTGGAGCTTCATATGCCGGAGCCTCTACAGTCAGACTCGGTGCGACCCCGCTGGGTTAGGAGGGGACGAGGCGGAGTCAGAGACCGCTGGCGTCAGCACAAAGTTGCCGGCACTGGCTGGAGAATCATCCGACAGCCAAGATGAAAACTCTAGTTGTGTAGTTCCAAAGAAGAGTGTGCTCATGATCATGGTTGATCCATCGCAGGATCATGAACAGGTAACACATATTTCTAGGTGCCTTCATTTATTTATTTGGCATATTGAAAGTGCTTATGAAAAGAAACCCCATAATTATTTTATTTGGAAATAAAGGTTATAACATATAGACAATATGTAATTTTGTTGAAGGCATTATTAGATACGAATTTCTGTTTTTCTAAAAAAAACACAGATTTTATTTATGCATTTGGGACAGGGACTCATACAAGATTCATACAAGAGAAGTTAACGTTGCGGTGCATTTTGGGAGTTAAGGGACAAGTGATCCAACCATGCAAACTATGAAAATGTTTGTGACATATCAGACGATATTGCCGGCCAGATGTGGCACCAGAACCCTGACTTGTCTGCTCTTATTATTAATTTTCAAAGGTAGAAGATTTGTAAGGTTTGTGAGATGCTGATTATAAGGAGGCACCGTTGGATTTGATCTGGTTTGAAATTCATTCCAAAAAACATTGAATGGTCTTGTTTATTACCTTTGGACTATGTATACGCTTATCATGTCATATCCTTAAGTACTTTTATTTTACTTTAAGGCTGATTTTTCTGGAAATATTATGGGGTCAGAAAAACATCTGCTGGTGCACATCCTTGACGCTTGCAGTCGACTGGGCATCATCCAGAGTTGCCGGGCGACTCAGCACTGCCCTTTCCTGCTGCTAAGTGTATAATCTCGTTTCAGCTCTTTGCTTGTAAGTCCTTCCAGTTGGCTTGACAGGTTGTATTGGCCCGACAGTACTGGATTGTCGGTAAAGTGGTTTAAACTACTGTCCTCAGTGCACAGATGGCAGCTGGTCACGTGACTGACCCCCGAGTGAGTCACCTTGTCACTTTTCTCTTTACAGAAAATAGTGAAAGCTGGAGACAAAGACATGGACGGACGGCTGGACTTTGAGGAGTTTGTTCACTATCTTAGAGATCACGAGAAGAAACTGCGACTGGTATTTAAGAGTCTGGACAAAAAGAATGACGGTGAGGAATGTTGGAATGTTATGGTGTGCAAACATTTACTAAATACGTCTTCACCATGTAACACAGTTGTTCTCAAAACTTTTCTGACTACTCTGCACATAAAAATGCCCTTTGTGAACTACACTATCAGCTTATATTAAAGTGTGTGTATATATTTCTACAAATACATGCACAAATATATGAATATACATATACATATATATATATATATATATATATATATATATATATAAATAGCAAAACAGCTGAAGCAACTTGCTAATTGAAACAACTGCTGCATTCAAAGACACTGGGAAAATGGGGAACAAATCACAGTTTGCGTTCATAAAGTAAATGTCAAACATAAGGTCACTTCTGTATTTTAAGGGCTTTGTCTTCACCATGTTAAGGTTTTTATGCTGAACGTCATCAATTGTTTTCTATAGAATGCAATGAGTGCCACAATTGGGTTATAAAAAGGGATTGGAATTAGAAAAGTTTGTAAAAAAAGGTAGAAAATATACAGTATACTGAATTATTTAGACACATAAATACACCCATCCATGTGTCTAAGGACCACACAAAATAAAATAAAGACACAGGGAAATGTGTATATATACACAAGTAAATGAGTATATATACACAATTCATTTACTGCATTGCCAAAATGCGTATTTCCCTGCTTATTTATTTCCTTCTTTTTTAAATTTCTTGTTTTCCTTTTTAAATTAATGCTTGAACATGTGGTATTTGGATAGATATTAAACCACGGCCCCGCCGGAAAATAGTTTCCCAATCATTTTGATGGAGGGACGAGATCTTCTCTCAAAATGAGACACAAGTTCACAGTATACTGTGTTACATTCCTGATTTAAAAAATTGTAACTTTTCAGCTCACTTTGGCGCTGCTTGCATTCCAATGTTTTCTTCTTCTCTTTTGTTTTAAATTATTTTCCATTTTCCCCTAAACTTGTGCTCATCATCGTTGTAATCTCATTGGACCACTGAAGTTACATTTGAGAACATTGAGGAATGACTCGATCATAAAAGTACAATCATAATAAACTCACCTTAATAACCGACTTGTTAATACTTCAGGTCAGATCGACTCGCAGGAAATCATGCAGTCACTGCATGACCTCGGCGTCAGCATCTCGAAGGAGCAGTCGGAGAAAATCTTGAAAAGGTTTGTAACTAAATCATCACACAGCCCCTCTCCTTTCAACAAACTAAATTAAATTGATTTTATTTAAAAGAAAAAGTGTAAGGGAATGTTAAAAGTAATATAAAATGTGCGGATGCATAGACAACACCCAGTATTGTGTTTCTACTGTTTTTACTTTTATGAATTAATCCACATATATTGATGTTTTATCAACGCAGTCTCCATCAATCTCTGTAGTTTAACGCTCATCTAGTTCCACTAATTCTCTGTCTGTCTGTCTGTTCCTCTCTTTGGCTGATCTCAGAATAAGGAGGGGTCATATCTGGGCCCCTATCTTGTAGTAAGTAGTTGCTGCTGTAGTCTCCTGGAGCAGCCAGTGTCACTGCACGTGCAACGAGGTTGTTGCCATTCAAGGCTCACCGTCTCTCTCTCTTCTTTGCAGTATGGACACAAATGGAACAATGACCATCGACTGGGATGAGTGGCGGGATTATCACCTCCTGCATCCTGCTGGTAACATCCCCGAGATCATCCTCTACTGGAAACACTCCACGGTACACACTCTTAGTCTTCACTCTGCCCTAAAGGCGTGCCTTACGTTAAAGGCCCAATCTGTAGGACTTAAAGTGGTGTTTCTGGCTACCTCTTGTGTCGGAACAGTGTAATTGCAATGTTGTAAATTCTCTGTTGCGCCTTTGACACGTACATTTTTAACTGAAGATGACAATATATACTTTATTGTAGTCATCTTCCCCTTGTATCCTCCTGGTTACTGCAACAAGTCTCAGTACTTCATATGAAAACACTGTCTCTGACCCACTGCTGTCGAGTAGTTTGGTGGTCACATGACACTCAGACTCTCCAGGCGGGTCTTCCAGACAAAGTTAATTGGTGAAAACTGTGACGTTTTTAAATCTTAATTTAAAAACCCACATTTTTAAACTGGCTTATACACACTGTGATTCATGTTTTGTAGTTTCTCTTTTAAATTATATCTTATAAATTTATGTCTTATTGTTTCATTAGTCTTGTATGGTCATTCAGTGCTCCGAGAATTAAATAAAATGTATAATAATTATTAAAATAATGCCTACCTGATCAATTACCCATAAAATATGGAACATATAAAACGTATTAATGATACATACTGTAGGTTAGTAGGTAGGTATGTAGAACTTTATTTATTTGTTGTAGCTATAACAGTGAAACAGAGACATCTGAATGTAGTTAAATTAAAATGTTGGTCACCACACAATGTTTTATAGTTTCCTGTTTGACATGAAAGGACAAAGTAACTTTATCAAACTCTTATCAATACTACAGATTAAACATTCACTTGACTCCAGTTCAACAGGACATTGTATTTCCTTATCGTGTAAAAATACCTGAGAACAAAACCAAACCAAACTTCAAAGGATGTTTTATATTTGTTATGTTTTCACAAGGTTGTAAACCAGGCTCTTGAGCCACAATTAAATAAGTTGTGTGCGAAGGCGTGAAAATAAGTGGATGACAGTTACGTGCAACATGAGGTTGATAAAATATTGACTCGTTTCCTTATTCACCTTCAACGTCTCTTTCATTTTTATGACTCAAATATATATATTCCTAAATAAACTATTCCTAACGCTCATGGTGTTCTCTCGGCAGATATTCGACGTAGGTGAGAGTTTGATAGTACCTGATGAGTTCACAGCAGAAGAGAAAAAAACAGGAAAGCTGTGGCGCCATCTGGTGGCCGGAGGCGGAGCCGGCGCAGTGTCGCGCACCTGCACGGCTCCACTGGACAGACTGAAAGTTCTGATGCAGGTACGACTTGAAGCTCCGCCTTCTGCGTGACACGCCTCTGACGCCTCTGAATTCTCTGCAGGTCCACTCGTCCAAGAGCAACAACATGTGTATAACCGGGGGCTTCACCCAGATGCTGAAGGAGGGGGGGGTGAGGTCTCTGTGGAGAGGGAACGGCATCAATGTCGTGAAGATCGCTCCGGAGTCGGCCATCAAGTTCATGGCCTACGAGCAGGTGCGTGTTTTACGGTCAGGAGCGTTGCGACCCCCGTGTGACTCTGGCGCCACCTGCAGATCAAACGTTTGCTAGGAAGCAAGCAAGAGACGTTGGGGATCTCGGAGAGGTTCGTGGCGGGGTCTCTGGCGGGAGCCATCGCTCAGAGCAGCATCTACCCGATGGAGGTATGAAGTCACACCCGAGCGTCCCTCTGGAGCTCCAACCAGGCGACTAATTGACGATTGTGTTTCTATGCAGAAATGTCCTCATGGATCTTTTGTCTTTTGAGTGGCTGGTTAAATGTTTAGCCTTGAAGGCATCATCTGGACTGTGACCTCTTATCAGGAGGGAAAACAGACCTTCATACTCAAACTCACATTCTGTGTGAGCACCTGGTTTTTTTTAATATGAGCAATAATGCACCGTTGATGTATGTCCGCCCGAAAGATTCCGTCGGCTCCAAGTGCAACTTGACACCATGATTCTGTTCCTCTCAGGTGCTCAAGACCCGGCTGGCGCTGAGGAAGACGGGGCAGTTCTCCGGGATCTTGGACTGCGCCAAACACATCGTGCGCAAGGAAGGCCCGACCGCCTTCTACAAGGGCTACGTGCCCAACATGCTGGGCATCATCCCGTACGCTGGCATCGACCTGGCGGTTTACGAGGTTTGAGCCGCATCATTTCCCACGACGTTGAACGACCTTTGAACTCAACCTTCATCCTCTCTGCTGCTCACGTAGACGCTGAAGAACTACTGGCTGCAACGCTACGCCACCGAGAGTGCGAATCCAGGCGTGTTCGTGCTCCTGGCTTGTGGCACCACCTCAAGCACCTGCGGTCAGTTGGCCAGTTACCCTCTGGCTCTGGTGCGCACACGCATGCAGGCACAAGGTCAGTGGAAGGACTTAAGTATCTTATTATGTTGGATTTTGCGTCTTTCTTGTTGCCGCATTGGTGATAAATAAAAACTCAATAATGTAATGTCTGGTCTAATATTACATTAGAAGAATATAATTGATAATCCATACTAATATAGATATATCAGAAGTGTGTACAAAAGTCATGGTATGACAGTCACATGGCCTTCTCCTTCATGCCTGCTGTCAGATTGAGCTCATGGCTATCAAGGATATTTCAAATGCTAAAAGTGTTAAAGGTTTTGATGATACTGACCTCTCCTAGGAAAGCATCACAATACTTGAAGGGCAACAAATGTGTTGATTTAGGTGCCTCTTAAATTGATCTTGAACCTCGATCGGTCAAGCATCGAGGTTAGTCACCACGCATCATCAATCACCTTGAAGTCTCCACCTCCAAGGGAGTCGTTGTATAAACAAAGCCGGCCGTTATCACAGCTGGCTGAAGGAAGAGTGAAGCCGCTATTACGCCATAACAGACTTCGCTCTTGTAACCTCTCATTCGCTGAGATTTTAGACGGAGGGAAACTTTATAAAGTAATAAGTTCCAAACATGGTCATGATGAGAGAGATATTGTATCTTGGAGAGGAAGACTCCAACATTTGAAACATGTGAGTGAGTCAGGAGAGTTGGTTTTCACATTAGTTACCCTTCAAGGTCAAATGCTGCACATGTTAATATGAATCAGTCTTTTTAAACTGATCGAGAAGAGACCAGCGCGATTAACCCAACAAAAATACAGAGACTTGGAAAGTGACTATGGAGTCAAACTAAACCTCTGTCTGTGGCCCTCAGCGACCCTGGAAGGAGGCCCTCAGATGACCATGTCTGGGCTGTTCAGACACATCGTCAGGACGGAAGGCTTCCCCGGACTCTACAGAGGTCTGGCACCCAACTTCATGAAGGTCATTCCATCAGTCAGCATCAGCTACGTGGTCTACGAGTACCTCAAGATCGCACTGGGGGCTCAGTCCAAGTGAGATGAGGAAATCATGAAGCTCGTCCACGTCCTCCATGTTTATTTCAAGCTGCAGCTTCTGACATTTCCGTAGAATTGACTGACTTTATTTGAGTGACTTGACCAACAGCTGAAGGGCTTTGCTGACTTCCAAATCAATCCTGATGAGTTCAAAATCAACGTCACATGAAAGTATATATGATGAGCATCTACCCTTTAACATGTGTCGCTGCTCCATCTGCTCATCAGGCTTACTTTAGGCACCGACGGATGCATGTTCAGGCCACACACACACCGTCAGAAAAAAAAAGGTTTGCGAACTTTGCTTCCTGTTCTGCCGTGAACTTGCCAACTGCTGCTCGTGATAAATCATCTCTCTTGAAACAAGTGTTTTGTAGTTAGAATCTCTGCTCTAGCAATTGCACACGTCCTCGTTGTATGCAACACTTTTGCACAGTTTGAGAAGCAGCTAAATGGCAATCGACACTTTCGATGGAGAAGATGACTCAACATTATAATCATTTTTGATTCAAAGTAAATGGGTAAGATAAAAGTAAAGCCGTCACACATTGTATTGCATTGTAGTGCTAAACTAGTTGCCTAGATGAGGATCAGCTCCTCGAAATGACACGCTCAAGATCAGTGTGCAGACTTCACTTCATTATAGTTCTGCTTGTACCGTTGATTTATTTAAAAAACACATTTATTTTTATGCTTTTTAATGCTCATTTCTGTTATTTAAGATTCTGTTGACCTTTTTCTAACCATCTGTTCCTTCAAGCGTCATTGAAGCGTCACAGTGTTCGCTGAGGAAGTTGTTTGCACTTTAAGAGATTGTTTTTGATTTTCCTCATGATTATTTTGCATATTTATCTCTTTCATCAACTGATTTTACGACTCTATATTGGTCAGTTTAGATTTTAATATAGAAACAAAAATGGTGCAACCTTTAAACAGCCATTTTTATACATCACATAATTAGATCGTGTTTAATCAAAGAATATGTCATATCGTTTACTCACCCTCAGTTGAGACCCAGTTTAGCTGTAACTTTCTGATGGTCCATCGGAAATATTCGCTGCCTTATCGAGAACCACATCTGCAGTAGAAGCTTTGTTGCGTCTTCGTGGCTGATGGATGTGAAGCTGGAAGACAAACAAGAATAAGATGTTTTCTCATCTATTTTAAACGAGGCCGACCCTCATCTCTCACGTCTTACGGTAGCTGAACTTGATCTTGAACTGACCAACAGGCTTCTGCCAGTAGAACTTGAAATGTATAGTTATTAAACTGTATGGACTGAAGGTTATTGGTGAAATATGTTAGCGACTGGTGACTATATATTTATATTTGTAATTTATTTTATTATGACGCTGTATGTTGCAACAGAGAGTATTATTTTGCAACAGTAGCTGTATGTTTATACACACATCCAATGACAGAATGTGAAGAAGATATATGAATGCTACTTGTATGAAAATTGTCAAATAAATTAATTCAACATTAAACGGTTTATTTTCCTTCCAGCTGGTTTGTACAAACTTGTGCGACCCCATGACGTTATTTAGTTATCGCCAGTTAAAGCAAAGTGCTTATAAAAGCAAAATCAATGTTTGCACTTAAATGACACATGATCCAGTTTTGTTGAAGGATGCCTCCAACTTGTTTTTGTGAACTCCAGGTACTTTCACCGTCGACAGTTTGTTTTCAAAGTCATGTTCCAGTGCTCTCACATGCTTGTGCCCGGGTTACTCAAGGTCACAATTATTGAAGCAGAAACATGTTTGTATATATATATATAATTTTTTTCTTATCTTATTTTGTTATATATATGCTTTTACTAGTGTTTGTGATCATACTTTACTATTTTCAATCTTATTTTAACAGCCAACCTTATATAAAAATAATATATGTTCACATAAAATAATAATACAAGCCTTGATTTTCCTAAAAAGATCAACACACTGTACAAGCCTGTCAAGGAAACAGTTGACTGAATATTAGAATCTGAAAGTAGCCAGTGTTGTAAACACAACATAGAGATTTTTGTACTGGCAGTACATATATATCTAATTTATACATATATTTATTTATAAATCAGAGAATTCATGAAAATTATAATGTAATAAGTACATATACATGTATACGAAAATATGTATACTTATATTATTTTATTGTGGTATTTTAATGTCAATTTAATAAAGATTATGTGGAACTAGATCATGCAAACTCAATTATGAGGAAATATTTTAACTGGAACTGCTTTGTAGTTTTATATGACAGCTGACTGAGCCATTGAAATCTGTTAAAAGAAAACAGAATAAATCATGTAAATAATGAAATGATAATAACTGGTCTAAACCGCTGCTTGGAGGGGGGTCTGAATTCGCAAAAGGTTTTTCTGGTCATTTATTTTTTCGAAAATGAAAACAAATAGTTAAAAAATATATATATTTAAAACTCGAGACGATTGTATTATAGATGGTTTGATCATTAATTTTAAATAGAAAAATAATCAGGAACTCTTTTAAAAATGTATTTTTTTTTCTCAAGTTGAATATGTGTTCACATATTTTGATTATTTTAAACTTTAGCAAAAACATATATCCATTTTAAAACTGGCGCCTGCGCCTTTAAGAGCCTGTGATTCATAAAGTTGTGTTTTTATTCGCACGTGACTGACGGATATGAAACGCGCTGACATCAGCAGTTTCACTGACGGGAAGACTTTCGTGGACCAGAAACAAAGTCCAGGAAAAAAAACCGGGTCCTGCTTTTCTCACTCACAGACTCGCTGGTTCTGTTTCGTGAGACGTTCACTTCCTGCTCGCCGAGGACTTTCAGGCAAAAATGAGTTCTCTGGAGCGGATCCGGGAGGGTTTGGACCGAGCCGGACAGTCTCATGTGCTGCAGTTCTGGCCGGAACTGAGCGAGGAGGAGAGACAGGCTTTCCTGCAGCAGCTCTCTCTGCTGGACCTGGCCGGGCTCAGGGCTCACTGTGAGGGGGCCGTGAAGGCAGCACAGTCCTCGACCGGCCGAGTGGACCAGAACATGGAACCGATACCAGCGGATTCTATCGGCAGCGTCAACAAAAGCGACGTCAATTCTTTGAATGCGTGGGAAAATGAAGGTAATCCTTTTTAAAAGTATTACGGTAATAATGTATATTACATATGTTATATGTTATAATACATATTTTATATAATTAATATATAATAGAAGGTGTGTTGGAAATAGCAAGTGTAAAAGAAAAATACTTTTTTTTTTATTGGACAGGGCTTTTGCAAATCTCCCAGAACCGGGTGGGAGCCCTGCTCCTGGCTGGTGGTCAGGGCACCCGACTCGGGGTTCAGTACCCCAAAGGCATGTACAAAGTGGGCTTGCCAAGTGGTAAAAGTCTGTACCAGATCCAGGCGGAGCGCATCCAGAAGATCCAAAGATTGGCCGACTCGAAGTTCGGTTCTAAAAGCAGCGTTCCATGGTAAGGAAGTTAGAAAAGTAAGTAAGTAAGTAATTTTCATTTGTATAGCGCTTTTCCAGACCAGGGTCACAAAGCGCTTTAACAATCAAAACAATATTTAATAAAGTATATAGTTTAAAAGTCAAGATACAACTGATAACACAACAGGATTTCCAGAAAATCAAGGAAAAGCCTGAACAAATAAAAATGTCTTAAGATGTTTCTTGAAGGAGTCAGTAGATCATCAAACACAAAGAGAGAGGAAGATCGTTCCAAAGCTTAGGAGCAACAGCCTGGAAGGATTTCTCTCCTCTGGTCCTGAACCGTGTGCGAGGAACCATCAGTAGATTCTGATCCACAGACCTCAGAGCCCGAGCTGGGGTGTAAGGCTGGATCAAATCACTGATGTAAGGAGGAGCCTGTCCATGAATTGTTCTAAAAGTAAGAACCAGAATTTTAAAGTTGATCCTGAAAGAAACTGGAAGCCAGTGAAGAGTTTTTAAGGATCGGAGAAATGTGAGTTCTTCTACTAGAGCAGGTCAGAATTCTCGCTGCAGAGTTTTGTATTAACTGCAGACGAGACAGCTCCTTCTTGTTAAGACATGAAAATAAACTGTTACAATAGTCCAGACCGTAAGACACAAACACATAGATTACAAGCTCCAGATCATGTTCCGACAACATTTTCCTAAGTTTAGAGATTTTTCTCAGTTGAAGGAAACAGTTTCTGGTCAGTTTTCTGCAGTGTTGAACACAACGTTGTTATCAAAAACAACACCCAGGTTTCTCATGCTCAGTTTGACAGACTGACTTAAGTCTGGAAGCGTGGACGTTGGATTAAAACTGCTTCCTGTCGCCACCAGGTACATCATGACCAGCGAGTTCACGCTGACGCCCACTCAGAACTTCTTCAAAGACAACAACTATTTCGGTTTGAGTCCATCCAACGTGGTCCTGTTCGAGCAGAAGATGATCCCGGTGGTGTCTTTGGACGGGAAGCTGGTTCTGGAAAACAAAGGGAAGCTGGCCATGGCTCCAGGTACCAGTGCGGTCTTGCGCCCGACATTTTCCAGACCACTGATGTACCGTCTGTGACCCGTGCAGACGGCAACGGCGGACTGTACCAGGCGCTGGAGGAGAACAAGGTGCTGGAGGACATGAAGAAGAGAGGAGTGGACTTCCTGCACGTGTACTGTGTCGACAACATCCTGGTCAAGATGGCCGACCCGCTGTTCATTGGGTTCTGTGTGAGCAAAGGAGCAGAATGTGGTGCAAAGGTATCCAAAATATTTAATTAATTATAATGTACTTATATGATAATATCATTTTATTAGTAGATCTTAGCAGATGCTATTGGAAAACTATTCTAACAGGGACAAAGTACACACCTTTACTCTCACGAGACCAACCACAGCAGCTAAAGATTACTCAAATTTTACCTATTTTTGTTGACCGGTAGAAATACAAAATATTTGCAGAGTAATACCACAAAACCTCGCAGAGTAATACTACGAAACCTCACAGAGTAATACTAGGAACCTCGCAGAGTAATACTATGAAACCTTGCAAAGTAATACTACGAAACCCCACAGAGTAATACTACAAAACCTTGCGGAATAATGCTACGAAACCTCTTCGATTAATGCTATGAAACCTCACAGAGTAATACTATGAAACCTCACGGAATAAAACTACGAAATCTTGCAGAGCAACACTATAAAACCTTGCAAAGTAATACTACGAAACCTCACAGAGTAATACTATGAAACCTCACAGAGTAATGCTATGCAAGTTTTCGTAGTATTGCTCTGCAGGGTTTCAGAGTAATGCCAAGAAACCTTGCATAGTAATGCTACGAAACCTTGCGGAGTAATACTAAGAAACCTGTTAAGTAAAACTCGCAGTTTCCTAGTTTACCAAAGTCGTATGAAAACATTTTGACAGTTTTCCGAGAGTGTATCACATCAGTTCGAGGTCAGTAAGTAAAACAAGAGTTAGTACATAAGACACACGGTCAAGCTTTGAGAAAATTAAAGGATTTTAACTGCACCTTATAGTAGTAAGAATATGGTAAAATAAAATACAATTGTTAGATCAGCCACACCTTTGCATCACAATCAACATGGCCGTCTTTAGAAACAACAGTTCCTCATTAAATGTTGACATTTGGTTCACGACATGAAGACCTCACCTGCTCTGAACTCGACCCACAGGTGGTGGAGAAGGTCCGTCCGACGGAGCCCGTCGGGGTGGTGTGCCGGGTCAAAGGTGTGTACCAGGTGGTGGAGTACAGCGAGATCCAAGAGAGCACGGCGGAGCTCCGAGGACCAGGAGGGGAGCTGGTGTACAGCGCCGGGAACATCTGCATCCATTTCTTCACCCGAGCTTTTCTGGAGGACGTGGCACAGTAAGGACGTTTTTTTAAAGATTAGTCTTCACTCTGTCGAGCTAAAGAGACGTATAGAGCTCATAAGATACCAACCTATAATTAAAAAAATAATGTTATAGTCTTTATAAGACACTGTTCGTATGGTGTGTGATGAAAGGAACTTGTCTCTCAGGAACCACGTCACTAAGATGACACAACACGTTGCTAAAAAGAAGGTTCCGTGTGTGGACAAGTGTGGCAACCTGGTCAAACCGACCGCGCCCAACGGCATTAAGATGGAGAAGTTTGTGTTCGACGTCTTCACGTTTTCAAGGTTGGTCCATCATATTTTCATACGTCATTCAGTGCGGCAACAATGTTTAGACAAACTTCTCTGTCCAACTCTTTGCCTGGAAGGAACCTGGTGGTGTTCGAGGTCACGAGGGAGGACGAGTTCTCGCCTCTGAAAAACGCTGACAGTGCAGCCACAGACAGTCCCACCACAGCCAGGAACTCTCTGCTGAGTCAGCACTGTCGCTGGGCCGCCGCTGCAGGAGCGTCAGTGCTGGACCGGCACGGGAACGTCCTCCCGAACCCCGTCAGGTCAGACGCATGACACTCGTACTGCTTTAGAAGATCTGGAAGTACCTGCCGTCAGATCTTAAAGTCATACAAAAGTGTGGATGATTTAAAAACAATGTCTCGACCCGTAGAAATACAAAATATTTGCAGAGTAATTGTACAAAACCTCGCAGAGTAATACTACGAAACCTCTCAGGGTAATGTTATGAAACCTTGCAGAGAAATACTATGAAACCTTGCAGAGTAATACTACGAAACTTCCCAGAGTAATGTTATGAGACCTCGCTGAGTAATACTACGAAACTTCCCAGAGTAATGTTATGAAACCTCGCAGAGTAATACTACGAAACCTTGTAAAGTAATACTACGAAACCTCACAGAGTAATACTACAAAACCTCGCAGAATAATACTACAAAACCTTGCGGAATAATGCTACGAAACTTCGTAGATTAATGCTACGAAACTTCGTAGATTAATGCTATGAAACCTCACAGAGTAATACTACGAAACCTTGCAGAATAAAACTAATGAACCTTGCAGAGTAAGAACTATGGAACCTCACAGAGTAACACTATGGAACCTTGCAGAGTAATACTATGAGACCTCACAGAGTAATGCTATGAAACCCTTCAGAGTAATACTACGAAACCTTGCAGAGTAATGCTAAGAAACCTTGCATAGTAATACTACGAAACCTCGCAGAGTAATACTATGAAACCAGGTAAAGCAAAACTTGCAGTTTCCTAGTTTACCAAAGTCGTATGAAAACATTTTGACAGTTTTCCGAAAGTGTATCACATCGGTTCGAGGTCAGTAAGTAAACTGCACCTTATAGTAGTAAGAATATGGTAGAATAAAATACAATTGTTAGATCTGCCACACAATTACTTGCCGTCAAATCTTAAAGTCATACAAAAGTGTGGATGATTTAAAAAAAACAATGTCTCCACAGTGGGAGCTCTGCAGACGAGCCTTCGACACAGTTGGAGATTTCACCACTAGTGTCTTACTTTGGAGAGGTGAGACGTTTTTAAATCACAAGATCCCGTTTCTCCTTAAATATATTGCTAAGCATTTATACGTCTAAAAGTCTTACATAGATGCTAACGTTGTTTACACGATCATCAGGGTTTGGAGCAGCTGGAAGGCAAGACACTGCAAACTCCTTTGTTCCTGGATGAAGAAAAGGCCAAAGAGCTTCTTGCTCAGTGATGTTCCATCTTTCCTGTCGGGATACACCATCAAAAGATTCTTTATTATTATGGTGTGGATGAGAAGTTGTATCCGTCAATGTGACTTCATTGCCTTAAACTAAGATTAAGAGCAAGAGACTTTTTATATTCTTCTTTCTGCTTCTTTTTAATATAAAAATATATATTTCTGATCAACTGAAAATGGTTTGATAACAGGGAAAATTGTTAAATACAAAAAAAACTGTTTAGTTTCAGGTTATAATCTTCGATTGATCTTTATGATTGTTTAAAAACTTACAAACGTACTGAAACTGATGTAAAGAACAAGAAAGAACTTCTGGTGCTACAGACGGACGTCTGGAGGAACACATGTTTGTTCATATCTGACTGAACAAAGATGTTATTTGTTTTAAAATCAGTCCACGCCTTAAAGATTAAACAGTTCTCTGTGACCTTTTAAATTGTATCTCATTATAATATCTGCTGCTTTAACCAAACAAAATAAAGACGTTTACAGAAGATTTCACTTCATCAGTGTTTACTCCTGAGTAAAAAGGGTGAAAAAGGGTTCTATCCTTTATCTACAAATAAAATAAAATATATTTTGCTCAGCTCCAGTCCTCCTGATGTTTAAGTGTCATCCCACGGGGTCATGAAGTCCATGTGTGGAATCTTTCTGGCAACTTTCCATGTGCCTAAAACTGCTGCCCAGCGGCACTTGGATAAATCAGTACATTTGTTAATGTATTTTAAATAGGATACACTCTCAAAAACATTATTAGAAGCTGCTGATTCAGAGATAAAATATAATGTAAATTTAATTTTCTGTTGGCAGCATGCTGACCGATACATCAGACTCAACCTTCAATCGTTTGCGAGGGAGTGGGAGTGGTCATGGGCAAGGCTTTGATAAGCCAACATTTATGATGTATGGAGATAAGATGATAGTATTTAATAATGCACGTTATTTTACGGCACTGATTCAGTCCAAAAGAGCAGGTTAGGGCCAACATTAGACACAGCAGACATAAATAACAAATATCTTCAATAATATATATCTTTTTTTAACTGAAAGTAAACATGGATAATGTCTAAAAAAAAAAACGAATCAAGAATATAGATTCACTTTACTGTTAGTATTTATATTAAAGATAAAGAAAACAACTTTTCTTTTGCCAAAAATAAGATTAAACTGTAGTCCAGGGTCAAAGGTGAAAATGCGTCTGATCCCTGCAGTGGACAGTGGCAGAAGGAGGAGGACAACTTACTTTTTAGGTATTTAGCTAAAACTACAGTTCTACACTTTTGATAGGCTTTTCCAGCAATAACACATTCATAAATAGTACGAGGTTATTAATTTTATGTTTTATTATTTTTTCAATTTTAAAAAGGGGGGGAATTTGACACGCTTTAAATACATGGATCACGTGACTTTGAGCGGCAAGTCGAGCGGAAGTTAAGCGCCTTAAAGGAACTTCCGCCTTTCGCGTCACGTGACTAGCGTGAACCAATCGCCGTTGAGACACGAAAGCGACGGCAAACGACACTTTGTTTTCCATCAAATATCTTCCTCCATAAACAAAGAAACCTCCTTAAACTCGCCTCGCTGTGCAGATCTGGACGCATCAGTTATTTCAAAGGTGTTTTTTTTATTTCAACCGACTCATTCGTGGACGACGTCACAGCGGAGGTATTTGTCGCGCGCGCCTCGTCGGGGGATGTTGAGCTCGCGGGCAGGATCGCTTCGAACCCTTGGCATGTGCGATCTAACATGCTAGGACCATGTTCAAGAATGTCTTCGGCTCTGGATTCCTGGTGAGAACCGCGCATGTGATCCTGACATGGGTCGTCACGCTGATCCTCTTCCTCTACGACACAGGTGAGTGTGGCGCGTGCTCGCGGCTCCTCAGGTGCAGGTACGCTGACGTGAAAAAAAACCCGCTTGTTTGGTCCCAAGAGTTGAGGAGGCAGGAGGAGACGGGTCAGCTGGTGCAGCCGGTTCTGTTCGTGCTGCTGGTGCTGATCTCGGTCCTGCTGTATTTCGCGGTTTCCCTGATGGATCCTGGATTCATCGTCAGTGACGTCAGCGACTTACAGGTGAATCTTCTCCTGCTTTTCCATTTGTTTTTCTACTTCTCACACGTCAGCTCTTCATCCATCATCTCACTTAAATTCACTTTTTCTAGCAGTTAAATATACTTTCTCTCTATAATAATAATATAATAATGTCCCTCAAAACTTGATTCTCCTGCAACATTAAACATTGTTTTTAATCAAGTTATAATAATCTCTAAAATGAATTAATCTTTTCTAACCTTTGTCAATAACCTAATGGTCAAAATTTCTGTTTATAATTATCGTGCTTTTACTAAATAATTGAACAAATTATTGATCAAATTATCGTTCAATGATCTGATAAAAGAACATTTATTCACATTATAAAAAATAAAAAAACCCTGTGAAAATATTGTTTATAGTTGACAATAAAACGGGTTTTTGTCGATGGTAATAAGTAAGTCATTTTTATTTATATAGCGCTTTTCCAGACCAGGGTCACAAAGCGCTTAAACAATCAAAACAATATTTAATAAAGTAAATACTTTAAAGATCAAGATA
This sequence comes from Callionymus lyra, assembly GCF_982586985.1. Lineage (NCBI taxonomy): Eukaryota > Metazoa > Chordata > Actinopteri > Syngnathiformes > Callionymidae > Callionymus > Callionymus lyra. The sequence continues at coordinate 16,598,225 of NC_141822.1, read as the reverse complement.
ACACTGATAACACAACAGGAGTTCCAGAAAATCAAGGAAAAGCCTGAACAAATAAAAACGTCTTAAGATGTTTAAATAATAATAATAACTGCCTCATGTCGTCCCAGTTCACACTCGGCGTGACGGAGGAGCAGCAGGACATGATCCCGCCGACATCCAAGTCCCTGAGGCAGCGGCGCTGTGGCCACTGTCTTCTCCAGGTACTCCACTGTTCGCTTCTCGCTTTCAAGCGGTTGTTATTCGAAAAAACACTTTAAGTATCACGACGTCATGCGACACTCGTACAGTCGTTGAAGGATCCTGTCGCAGGATGGAATAACAGCTACTGTCGAGTCACTCGTGTTTCACACCTGAGCGACAGCATCGTGTGACGCATGTGTTTTTTTTATATCAACACTTCTTAATTCTACTGACCTGCATGTTCAAATGTAGCTTTTTTTCCTTGTTTAAAAACCGATAACATCCAATTCTTTAAGTTTGGCTCCAAAGCTCCACAATATTGACAAAGATGTTTGTGAATCAGAAAAAAAAGTTCTAGTTTGTGGTCACAAGAGATCACAGGTTTATCAAATTCATAAATAAATCTTAAAAAAAAGAAATGTGTGGAACAATTGTGTTAAAATTATGTGTATCTTATGAAAATGTCGTTGGTTACATGTAAAAAGGCAATAACCAGAAACTGGTATCAAACAAAAGTTACTTTGGGAAAATGGATTTAAATTATTTAAAAAAAATAACCTTTAAACTCGGACTGAAAGAAAACATGAACAAATTAAGTTTATTTACCATCATTATTCAATTTCTTTGAAATGTAAATTGCAACCAGATTGTTGTTTTTTATTGTTATTTTGTTTTTATTTTCTTCTCCCCTCTTATTTTAGGTGGAGATCCCATAATTGTATTTTTTTTTTTTTTTTTTTAAATCGCATAAAACGAAGAGTATAAAATATTTAGAATTAAAAAAAATGTCTGATTATCTCCTTATCTCTGCGGTGACTGACGAGAACATGATATATAAGTTGATACGCTATAAGAAGTCTGTATGTCATATATTTTAGATAAAAATAACAAATGTAAAGAAAAGTCACATTTTCCAAAGAAGGCAGTAAAAAAAAAAAAAGATCCAAACTCACCAGACCGAGAACATTATCCTCTTGAGATCCTAAAAGATGTTCCCGTTTCTGCCCGAGCAGCAGCCGATGAGATCCAAACACTGCCAGACGTGTCAGCACTGCGTCCGCCGCTACGACCACCACTGCCCCTGGATCGAGAACTGCGTCGGCGAGAGGAACCACCGCTGGTTCGTCCTCTACCTGGCGGTCCAGCTGCTGGTGCTGCTGTGGGGGCTGCACATTGCCTGGTGAGTCCTGCTTCATTTGGGCTCCATCTATGAAGCAAATGTTTAAGATATTATACATTTTTAACCCTTAAAATTGTTGGCCACATAAAAAAAAGTTGGGACCTGCACTTGACCTGCAGGCGAGTGACGATGACACTTTCTTTGGCGTCCATCAAACAGGACGGGGTTCAGCTACGGACCCACGTGGCAGCTGTGGCTGCGGACCAACGGCGTGCTCCTGGGCGTGGCGGTGCTGCTGGCTCTGCTCTCGCTCATCGTGCTGCTGCTGCTCAGCTCGCACCTCTACCTGGTCTCCCTCAACACCACCACCTGGGAGTTCATGTCCCGCCACCGCATCTCCTACCTCAAGCACTGCGGCGCCGACGAGAACCCCTTCGACCGCGGCACCGCCCGCAACCTGTGGGGGTTCTTCTGCGAGTGGGGCTCAGTGGTGTGGGAGCAGGTGTACTTCAGAGAGGGCAGCGACCACGTCTAAAGGCCGCGGTTGTTCTTAGTGGAGATTTTCACAGAGGCTTTTGTGCCAAAGCACTTTTTTTTCATGCATTTTTAAAATGTCTTTTTTTCCTTTTTATCGTTGCTCATGATGAACAGTGGACAGCAGGTCACCAGCAGATAACGCCTGCCTCGCCCTCAACCCGTCTATAGCCTCATGGTTTATACTCCTAACTGCATTAATAACATCTGATATGAACATATGAAAGTATGTCAATGCCATCAGAATGTTGAATAGTTGAATTTTATTGAAATGTTTCATATTTAAGCATTTAATTTTGTTTATTGAATAATGAAATTCAATAATTTCTATATTGAAAGGTAGATTTAATTGTAATTTTATAAATTAATTTTATTTATTGTTGAATTATTGGAATAATATCAAACTGTACAAATAAACAATATATATAAACTTAAATATGATTTAAATCATAGCCTTTTCAAATAAATATACAACATTTTTTCTTAAAAATCAAAATTCAACATTTTAAATACGAATCTGCCTACAATATTCTGATAGCGCTGATATACTTGCATAGTCTTATCACCACCTTGACCTCGTGCCGAGGCGCTCGTCCTTCTCACATGTCGCTGCTTCCGTTCCTTCCACCTCCTGCATCATTAATGTTTTCTTGTATTTCCAAGAGTGAGTGTGTGTGACCTGTGTGTCGCTCAAAAACAACATTTGTTATAGAATAGATTCATATTGTTGATAGTTTTGTATCGTGAGGTCAAATTGTTGAACAACCATTTACCAGATCATTTTATAAAAGCGATAAGATGAGCCCAAGCGTTTCATCCTTTTATGAAAACTCTTATAAGCTATTTTATATATATTTATCAAATATCATTTTTGTACAGATTTTTCAACCGGCTTTGTACGACTGTTTTAATAGACGATCTTGTGTGACGTAGTTTGGAGTGCGATACTGTTTAGTTTAAATGGTAGAATTCCTTGCGACGTGACAGCAATAAAATATCGGTGTTGACCTGATGTCGTTATGCAAAACTTTCTTTTTTTACTCGGTTGACTTGACGTCAATAAATGCATCGTGAACAATCTGTTGCTTCATTTCAGATATACATTTATTTGTTTTTCCCCTTCACGCCGCTTTAAATAGATCTTATGATGATGCACATGTGGTTAAATAAGAACGTGGAGCAAAGGACACTTTCAATTAAGATCATAAATATATAAAGTGTTGATGAAGGCAGAGCTGCGGTTTCGTTTTTATAAAAGGACAAATGTGGCGCCTCTGACATGTTCAAGTGTAAATGGAAAATGTTCGATTTTCCCGGGCGAGACGCTCAGCTGAAGTACGAGAAGTCGAAATCGGCGAAGATCCCCTGCTGGTCGTCGGTGAGGAGGTGTGGTGTGCGTGGGAGAGTGAGAACCGGTTTGAGGCGAGTGAACTCCTCGTCGAAGTTGCTGACGTCCTTCTGCGCCCTGATGGCCGGCAGGAACGGCGGCTTCACCTTCTTCGCCAGCAGAGCTTCCCAGTCTACGCCCTGTGAGGGGAACAGCAGAGGGCAAAGGTCACTAAAGTTGATGCTCAAGTTTGAACGAAAACTACTATTTTACGGTAAATGACGCAAGTAGCATGTCGTGATCGTAAGTTCTGACATTATTATTCAATTACAGATTGTTGTTTTTTATTGTTATTTTGTACTTCACTATTAACTATTTTGTTGTTTTGTATTTAATTTCTTCTCCCCTCTTATTTGAGGTGGAGATCTGGTCATTATTTTTTTATTTAGAATATTCAGAATTAAAAAAATTCTGACCCAAACATATATAATCCTCTTATCTCTGTGGTGATCTGACCGTTTCTGTTGGTTCAATATTGACTGTTACGAATTAAACCAATCATTACAGAAAATCTAATACAAATATCAAAACATTTCCTTGTGATTCAGGTCAGTACGTCATTTTGTGAAATGAAGTTAAATCCCTCTCAATAGTAAAAGTGAAGCTACAACAATTGGGGTTTGAGGTTTGAATCCCGACCTGGAAGAATCTTTGTCTCTTGATCTGCTGGGCGTCGTCTTCTCCTGCTCCGAGCCTCAACTCTGGTTCCTTCTGCAGCAGCTGCAGACAAAAACGAAACTTTTAGCACATTGAGCCGTCTGATGATTTAAAGTGGGGGGGTTGATGTTGAGCTGCGACCTTCTGAATGAGGGAGACGGAGTCCGGAGAGAGCGAGCGAGGGAACCGGACGTCGTCGTTGACGATGCTGTCGAAGACTTCCTCCTCATCGTCGCCGGGGAACGGAGACTGAGGGGATTCATTAATGATCAAGTCGTTGAATATACAAAACAATTAACCCTTGTTCATAACTGAATAATAATATTAAAACAGTTTTACTTCACTGCTCTTTTATGTTGACATCTTACAATATATAATCTCAGGACACGACGGAGTAAGAAAAGTAAAACAAATATCTTGAGGTTAAGCAAGAGATTTTAATCATTATTGACCAACAAACTTGAGGGGGGCTCACCTCTCCCACCAGCATCTCGTAGATGAGGACCCCGAGCCCCCACCAGTCCACGCTGCGAGTGTAGTTGTTGTCCGTCAGAACCTCGGGGGCCAGGAACTCTGGGGTGCCGCAGAACGTGGAGGTGCGATCGCCGTGGCCCATTCCTGCGAGGAGTTCAGTGACACACTCAGCCAAGGATCCGCAGTAACACGACGACGATGATGATGATGATGATGATGATGACGATGATGAAGGTGACAATGATGAAGGTGACAAAGATGAAGGTGACAAAGATGAAGATGAAGGTGACAAAGATGATGATGATGATGAAGGTGACAAAGATGATGATGATGATGATGATGATCAAGGTGACAATGATGAAGGTGACAATGATGAAGGTGACAAAGATGATGATGATGATGAAGGTGACAAAGATGAAGATGAAGGTGACAAAGATGATGATGACAAAGATGATGATGTTGGCTACAAAGATGAAGATGAAGGTGACAAAGATGATGACGATGATGCAGGTGACAATGATGAAGATGAAGGTGACAAAGATGAAGATGAAGGTGACAAAGATGATGATGATGATGAAGGTGACAAAGATGATGATGAAGATTAAGGTGACAAAGATGAAGGTGACAAAGATGAAGATGAAGGTGACAAAGATGATAATGATGATGAAGGTGACAAAGATGATGATGATGATGAAGGTGACAAAGATGAAGGTGACAAAGATGAAGATGAAGGTGACAAAGATGATGATGATGATGAAGGTGACAAAGATGATAATGATGATGATGATGAAGGTGACAAAGATGAAGGTGACAAAGATGATAATGATGATGATGATGAAGGTGACAAAGATGAAGATGAAGGTGACAAAGATGAAGATGAAGGTGACAAAGATGATAATGATGATGAAGATGAAGGTGACAAAGATGAAGATGAAGGTGAAGGTGACAAAGATGATAATGATGATGATGATGAAGGTGACAAAGATGAAGATAAGGGTGACAAAGATGATAATGATGATGAAGATGAAGGTGACAAAGATGAAGATGAAGGTGACAAAGATGATAATGATGATGATGATGAAGGTGACAAAGATGAAGGTGACAAAGATGATAATAATGATGAAGATGACAAAGATGATAATGATAATGATGATGAAGGTGACAAATATGAAGGTGACAAAGATGAAGATGAAGGTGACAAAGATGAAGATGATGATGATGATGAAGGTGACAAAGATGAAGGTGACAAAGATGATAATGATGATGATGATGATGAAGGTGACAAAGATGAAGATGAAGGTGACAAAGATGAAGGTGACAAAGATGATGACGACGACGAACTCGTACCTTCTTTACACAAACCAAAGTCTGCTATCTTGACGAAGCCGTCAGCGTCCATCAGCAGGTTGTCCAGCTTCAGATCTCTGACGGACCAACACAAGATGTTCAGACTGTGGAGGAGGATTCAAGTGAAAACTATGCCAGGAACTGACCTGTAAACTATTTTGTGCTGGTGGAGAAACTCAAGGCCGAGCAGCACGCAGGACGAGTAGAACCTGCGAAAAAAACCCCCAACTTGGTCAGTTAATGTAGCAAAGTCCTGGACGTCTGTTTAAGACCGGATGTGTTTCTGACCGGGTCTGCTTCTCGGAGAAGATGCTGGTGTGGATGTGGGTCATCAGGTCTCCTCCGGGGGAGTACGCCATGACGAAGCAGACGTGGTCTGGAGTCTGGAAGCAGCCGTGCAGGTTCACCAGGAACGGATGCTGAGCGCCGTTGATGACCTCGAATATCCTTTTCTCACACATCAGGCTGAGTAAGAGTCAAACATCAACTAATTATTCGGGGTGTAAGAAAATATTGTATCAATATACACACATTCACATTAAAAAAAAAAATCTGATTTTAAATCACACATATTTTTCATCAAGGTTCTTTCATGGTTTACATTTAAAAAGCGTGTAGAAACTACAATATTTCTCATTTAAATGTAAATATTCACTTTGCTTGTTAATTCCTTTGTAGCCTAAGCTACAATTAAATCCTGCAAGATCCAGGCGCTGACTGAGGATGAGAGGATGCAGATGATTGCAGCAGCTTTTAAAGTTGACGTTTGAACATATTTTGGTTTTAAAAGAAACAAAACTATTATGTCTTCAAGAGTCATGTGGTTGGTAAATTCTGCAAAACTACAAATATATCATTTTTCCTACAGTTTCGCTATACATCGTTTAATCTACCCAGTATCGTGATACAGATCGTATCACCAGATTCTTGCCGATACATACCCCTCTAGTAATTTTGTCATTTATTTTTAACAGACACTCCCAGCATGCCAGGGTCAGAAGCAGCTGGACACCCTGGACCGGCCAACAGTCTGATGCAGCCTCTAAACATGGATAAACCATTTTTAATTTCTGCAAGAATTGTGCAGCAGTGAAGTGACGCAGCACGATGTTCTCTCATGCTAACATCTCTGACCCACTTTCATGTTAGCGGTTAGCCTCGGGGGGGGCGAGTCCAGCTCAGTGAACAGAAGCGTGTTCGTCCACCACAGCGGCGACAAATGGAAAAACTGATGAAAATTGTGCGTGTATTGCAACTACCTGTCCACTTCATCTCGGGTCACGATGTCTCCCTTCTTCAAGGCTTTGATTGCGTACAGTTTGCCGGACCTCTTGTACTCGGCCAGAAGAACCTTGGATCGAAATTAAAACATATTTAGTAATTGAAACCATCAATCTTAGCTCGTTGCCTCGTCGCCCTCTTTGACTTTGTTCTGGGCCTTTGAGCAGAATGTCAATCAACTGTCCGGTCAAGTCCTTTTATTTAGCCTGACAGTCAAAGTATATTAATGTTCATGTTGCTGATCAAAGAACATACAGGTTTAAGATAAGATAAGGGACATCGATTAATGATTGAGACTTCCAATGAGTGTTTAAAGAAAGGGGGACAGATAAAGACATAATTCAGATGAATTCAATAAATCCAATTTACATTCCAAAGACAAATTAGACTAATATTTGACTTTTTTTCTGGGCAGCAAGCTAAACAGCTAAAGGTTTTGACCCCTTGTTCAGCAGAGTCTGACATCAGTGTCTTCGATTAACTAATCCATCTTCAGCCTCCTGACACACGAGAAAGATTCTTTCCATCAATCTGATCCCAACAAACACAGCGTTTCAAACGTGAATCTCTCACAGACGTCTCAGCGAAGCGTCTTTTAAAAACATGTGTTAATAAGTAAACATGTTAAAAGGTCAAGGTCGGTTAAAAGCATCTCTAGGTACCTTCCCAAAGTGTCCTCTTCCCAAAACAGAGATGCAGTTGAAGTCTTCCAACTGAAGCGCCTTGTCCGTCCTGCAGGAGACAAAATTCCCTCAATTTTAAGAAGAAAAATCATTGTTTCAGTGAATATAATTTCCTCTCGTCAGAGACTCATCTCGTCCTCAATTCTTAAAGAAAAAAAAAAGTAGATTTTTTTCTTTGTGACACTTTTAAAAATGATCTCAATTTCTCAAACAAATGTGCGACTTACTTGGAAGGTGAATGGATCAAGGATCGTTGTTTGGGTTTGGGACTTCTAGCAGGACTCTAGAGAAAAGAAAAGGAAGGTTGAAAATGTTTTTTCCTTCAACTCCTGGATGCATCTGTATTCGTGTATATAAACCCAAACATGCTTATGAACTCACACCCGTCTCTTGGTTTAACATGTTCAAGAACCTTAGTTAGTTTGGGGTCACCTGTGGAGCTTCTTTAGTCTTTCTCGTGCTGCTCCTGTCTGGACGCTCGTTCGAAATCCCGTTTTCACGTTCTCTGAAGCATAGACAAAGTCACACTTTATGTTCGAGAACAGAATCAGCATCATGTAGTTTATAATTTATTTTAAAATAAACATGCATTTAAATAAATAAATGCAATTCGCCATATTTTGGTGAGTTCTGATACTAGACGGAAAATTTGTTAATGAAAATATTCTCGTCGCAAACCGGCCACAAACTTTTTAAAATTAACTTTAGAAATCTGATTTATTAATTCTGGAATTTTGTGACAATCCCAGGCCAGGGATGCACTTGTACATCTTCACTTGACCTCATAAGTTGACCCCGAGTTCTCTCCAGCACCCCCATGGACCCACCTACACTCTCCTCTTTTCTCTCACTATATCCTCCCTCACTCCTCCTTATCCATCTGTCTACCCCCCCATCCTTCCTCCCAGCCGGTCAAAGCGGCAGGCCGTCAACAATGAGTCTGGTTCCGCTCGAGGTTTCTGCCTTCAAAAGGAAGTTTTTCCTCGCCATTGCTCACTGTACAGCTCACTGTACAGTGTTTTGTTTCTTGCTCTTTGTTGAATTGCTGGGATCTATTTTTCCTTAATCAACTGTAGTCTTATTTCAACTGTATAGTGTCTTGAGATAACTTTGTTATGATAAGACACTTTAAATAAAATTGAATTGAATTGAATTGAATAAGTTAAGAGTCTCTAAGAGGGACAAACTGGGCACTTTTTTAAAGAACATTGAGAATATTTGCCAACATGTTGTGTCTTAAGTAAAGCAAACCTTGATTCAAAACAGCCTCATATTCATTTAAAAATGGTGACACACATTTTTGGCATTTTTTGTCGCTACATTCTCTTGAGTTCAAAAATCTCTGGAGTCAAGAGACGTTCACAGTTGACTTGTCAGCCTCAGAGAGTTCAACAAAGAGATGTGGAGGGAATGGAAGGATCTGGGTCATGACGTGAACTCATGCCAGCGAGACTCACGGCGGAGGAGAAGTGGTGCCGGGCAGGGGGGCGGGGTTCGGGCTGGTTAATGGAGAGTTGGTGGGCTCCAGGGAGCTGCAGGGGGGCAAGATGCTCATCATCAGACGTCCCCACGTGGCGAAGTTCATGTTCATCTGGGCGGCGCGCAGGAAGTTCTTCCCTGTGAGGCAAATAAAGACAGTAGAGAAAACATTTTATTTTGTCCATGAATCCATATTTTGAAGAGTTATTCATCCACCTGGATGGCTGGAGGACTAGACTACATTTTCTCTAGTCTTTATTTAACATTTAGGTAGACAGATTGTCATTATTTGTGTATAATTAAACACATTTTCTCTCGTCTGTAGAGCACACCCCAGGTCACAGGTGAAGTTTACATATTTTACTAAATATAATAAGGAAAAAGTCTAAGTAATATCACATTTTTATAAACAAAAAGTCCAAGATGATTAAATATTGATGCATTTGGCCAAGAAACTGTTAAACAAAAACATAAAGACTGTTAACACGTAGAGCTTAAAGAATTTCAAACCTTTTTCCTCCTGTAAAAAAACAAAACTAACACAAGTTAGACAAATATCAGATACTGTGGCAACATATGAACCAGTTTCTACAATTTTGACAAGATTACAAGTACTAGATCTATATTCTTCTGTTTTTTAAAGTAAATATTTCAAGATATATCTGTAATAAAACGCCTTTTGATACCTTTTTCTTTCGGAAAGATTCTTCTTTGCCGCTGGAGCTTTGAAGGCCTCTCGATGACGGGGTTTATAAACTTCACCTACAATGGAAGAGGTAAATAAAAATAAGTAGAATTTAATTTTAAATGTAATAGCAAGTCAAATTTGACACAAGATGAAAAGGCGAGCACCTCGATGAAGAGGATGCCCTGAGGCTCCAGCGGCAGACACATTCCGTGGCGCTGATTGTCCAAAAAGTCCTCGAGTCGCAGGAACTTCACGCCACCCAGAGCTCGCCAGTCTCGCCAGTACACAGAGATTTCCAGCTCTCTGGACTGAAAACAAATGCACAACACATTAGAGTAAATCAGCAGCTTCCTGGTCCAAAATGCTGTTGAGTTCTAGGCATTTAACATGAGTATTAATCAACATATATTCAATATTAACCCAGAACATTCTTAGACTTAGACTTAGACTGCACTTTATTTTATACTTTTTTTTTTGTTTTGTTTTGTTTTTTTTGTTTTTTTTTAGACTTAGTTAAAATAAAGAAAGGATGGAAGATAAATGACTTAAAAGAAAAGAAATAAAGACACATGTTTCTGAATAAAAGCTGTGATGATCAAATTTCACAGAATATAGCTTGTTTGTGACCTTGTTTGACCTTTCTAGGCAGCTAATCTTTATGGTTTCAAAGGGTACTAGTTGCTAGATTATTTAAAAATATCCGATTGAATTAGAGTTGAAGTAAATTCATTCATCAAATCCGGTCTTGGAAATATTTTGACTTGTTTCTTCCGAGCTCAGTTCTTTACTGTGACAAATGTGATCATTTGTCTGGAGCTACTGTGTTTGTGAACAAATTATTATTTTCTGACGATCAACTAGAGCAGATTTGTCAAACTCAAGGCACCAAGGCATTTAATGTGGTTGTCGCATGGTTTGCTTCAAATCAAAGTAGATTATCGTTCATGTCCATACGGTCCGGACCAGTAAAGATGGAGGTGATTAAGGTTTACTGAGGTACAGAGGTTATGGATGTCAACCATTAAACAAAGACTTCCAATAAAAGTAAAACTACGGTTGAAAGAAAGGTATTTATATGGGAATTTGACAGAGTTTGGTAAATATGACTTTTGTTCTGTGTTTAAAATAAATCAAAAAGTTATGAATCTGTTGTATCTCATGCATCTTCATTTCAGCTGCTGACAAGTTCAATTAAGAGGAACATTTCTGAGAAGCAAAGGGTATCATCTTAAAAAGCCAAAGTCTCTAAGAAGAAAAAAAACAATCAGGTTAAAAGTTAAAAATCTATATTTCACAGCGAAGATAAAGGCAGGATGTTCCAGGACAAACTACGGTGACCATGACTCGCTGACAGCAGAGAGTTTGAAGGATATTCCGTGAAAGAAGTCTGAAGCAGAGCTGCTGATCTTTCATGGATGAAGCCAGATTAAAGCAACTGTCAAAGGATTAGCAGTGGGATTACAGGACAGGACCCTAAGAGGGACGGATAGATATATTCACAGCTTCATGTTATGGCAGACAACAGATGTTGAAGATTAAACAAAGAAGAAGAAGAAGAGAAAGAGTTAATGACGCTCAGATGATGAGGTCAGAGGCTTCCACACACAACATTACTGCAGTTGTCCGAGTATCATTGGTTTAGGGTGAAACTTGTCAATTTGAATAGCGAAAAACTTACGAAAAAAATTAAGAAATTAAACAAGATATGTATATTCTGAAACATAAAAATCCCAAAAACCAAAATGATATAGTGTAAAAAGGACAGAAGAAATCTACATTAAAATGGACCAAAAACATTCAGATCGTTAAAATCATTGATGACAAATGATATGAAAAAAATATTAATATAATTTGATCAATATAAGATAAATTCTACTTCTATGTGAAAGTAAAAAATGTATAATTATATTCTGATTTAATGAAAGTACATCTATTTATACTTCTTAAGTGTAGACATTTCAAGTATATAAGCAGTAAGAATAAACTTAAAAAAAAAAATATATATTTCTTGTTTACTTTCTGCAGTCGAAGACACTCACCCGTTCAAGTTCGACACTGAAGCTCTGACCCCAGGCCTCTTTGCCCAGCGGTCTCCAGTGTGTGTGGCCCACCACCATGTTGTCCACCTTCAGCACGGCGCTGATCTCCGCTAAAACAAGAATAAAACCGACATGAATCATACGCTGCTGCTGCTGCTACTTGTACCGACTCGAAATCATTCTCAAGAATGTGCTGCTGTCCCTGTTAAACTCTTACAAAAACAAATGAATGAAATGAAGAATAAAAAACCAAAAAAAAAACCCACATGAGAGATCCTCCGTCTTGGCAGACTTCCCGTTAGCACCGCGCCCCGACAGACCGGCTCTCGCTTTGAGGGACTTTCCTTCAAGGTTACCTCCGGGTGACATGATGCTAGGAGGACCGCGACCAGGGACACAGTCCAACAGGTCCTGGCAGCCCATTATACACACCTCCAACCTTCCTGCAAGAATGAAATCACAGGTTTAGCTTCGTCACATCTGATGGATGTGACGGATGACTTTTAAGCGGGTCTGCTACTACTGAGCAGTGGTTTTCCATACTCGCACTGACCACTGCATCATGGTTCTGAGTGAGACTCAAGGTAAACATTGTGAGTCACTAACTCTCCTTCTAACAAAAATAAAATCCTTTCATCTTATTCTACGACCTCAACAAGTGCTGCACCAACACAGCTTTTTATACGTCTCACTACCTCTCATTAAACTCATCACTGCGGCCCGTGTGTTTCACATACCTCTCCTGTGTATATGCATGAACATCAACATTACTCTTTTAAGAATTCTAACATTTATTTATTTAATGGTGACAAATGTTTGAGGTATTGGACTGAGACGACTGTTCTTTGACTGTAATTTGATCTGCACCTTGTATCAAAAGAGGCTTTACGTGACGGTTATTGTGGAAAAAAAAACAACCTTTAACAAACACATATTCATACACTGTTGCCGTACGTCACTCATATCAGATGTCAGCGATCTAGAACAGTGGGGCAGTAACCTGTTAGACTGGCTGCTTTGAAGAAGGAGGAGGAAGAGGACACGGAGCTGGGCTGCTTCTTCAGCGAGCTGTGGGTCGACGAGGTCGCCTGGACCAGCTCCTCCTTGATGGCCTCGTATTTGGGATGATCCGTCGGGAATTCGTTCAGGCGGGTTTCCAGAGAGAAGCGCAACAGGTCCACCTTCTGCGTCGACTCCTGCATCCGAGCCTGAGCCTGAGAAACATTCATAAGATGATATTTAAAGACGGATCTCGAGTTAAATAAGTGGCACGTGATTTAACGAACAGACAAACTAACTGCTGTCGTTTAAATTCTGTAATCTGTGATCGTTCCCACGATCTGACCGCATACCAGGCCCATGTATCACTTTACATGACGACACCTCAGAGAGTTCCAGTCATCACTTTTACACTCTGCACTTTTTGTGCTACCCATCATATGTACTACTAGTCCATATGATGGGTTGGTCTGTTCAAAACCTTTCGATCTTCTGATAAAAAATTATTCTAGTATCAAACTGTTGGACCCACCTCTGCAAGTATGCGTCGGTCCTGGATTTTGCGTTCGATGAGCTGCTTCACCACGTTCTTAGCGCCTTCAGCTACTGCCATTTCAATGGTCATGTGGTGCATCAGCTCAGCAATGCGCAGCTCCAGAAGATTGACCATCTCCATAGGATGACCTGAGAGAAGACAAGACAGTCAGGAAGTGTAGAATAATACAATATATACATCAGGTATCAAGTACATCTATTATTTTGTATAACAGGAGAGATCAATACGCTGATTTATCGGTTGATCAAAGGTAGTGGACCACATGACATTCAAAATACACATCCGCCTATTATCCGACCTGTCGTTCAATTGATGAGACTCACACATCAGTTCACTCAGTCACATTATTCTTTGAATTCTTTGACTCTAATATTTTATTCCATAAGTACATTTACAACTTTATTAAAACCAAAACGGTCACAGAAAACCATATTTGTGAAGGTCCAGCTGATTAGACCCGCCCTCTACAAGGATTTAATTGGATCAGCCAGCTGTCAATCAAAACAGCTGATTTGGGTGTTGTTTTTTTTCAATGGCTGCATTAAATGAATGAAATGTTGTGATTCATCGACTCAAATGATTCCTTCAGATAAGTCATCAAATTAAAGTAAAGTCACCAAATAAAAAATTTGCATGACAACGTGGTCTCACCACTAACGTATTTCAAGGTGTTGTCAGTCACGTGTGATCACTGTTTTCAAGGCTGGACAAAAGAACGCTCGGGAGGATGCAACACCCGGCAGGAAAAACAAGTAGTGTGGGTGTCAGATGTTGAAATGTTGCAGTACAAGAATACAATTTACATCGTGTCGTATGACACAATGATATACGTGATAGACACAGCTGTGTAACCGCTACCTTGTTATTAGAACTAAATTACAATTATATTATATTTATTCACTGTTTGTAACGGTAATGGACAGGAGAGCTTTCCAGGGTTTCCACTGGCGTCAGCCTTGTGTTATGAAGTTGCCAAATGGTGCCATGGATTAATAAACATACACTAATGTAGATTAAAAATTACAACAAATGTTATTTTAACAACGAATCCAAGGTTGCTCACCACATAAAGCATCTCTCACGCCATTCCTGGCCTGGCTGACTTTGATGATCTGCATGCGGAGCAGCTCGATCTTGGTGCGACTGTCCTGCAGCATCTGATGGGCCGTCGACAGCATCTTCCTGTCCTGGATCATGAGAGGAACGAGTTCATTCCATAAGTGGTGTCATGGAAACAACATCATGAGAAGTACTAGGCATCAATAAATTAAAGAAAATGTCATTTTAAAACCTGTAAGTTCATTTTGTTTACATTTTAAATAGTAAGTTAGTAATTTATATTTGTTGAGTTCCTCTCACAGACCAGGGTCACAAAGCACTTAAACATCAAAACAATACAAAGTTAAAAATACATTAAAAAAAACTTTAAAGGTCAAGACAACACAGTGATCAACTCAGCAGTCCCAATATAACTAAGAAAAAGGACAAATAAATAGGTCTTAAGATGGAACGCAGTGTTGATTACGTTAAGACACAAATCTGCATGTACCTTCACTGAGCTGTTGTTGTACGTCTGGATGATGTTCTCAGCTCCCTGCTTGACTTTGGTCTCCATGGTGAGCTGCTTCTTCAGGGTTCTGACCCGCGTGGCCAGTGGAGAGGTGACGTCTTCCCACTGACACGACTCCGACGACTGACTGTGTTCCTCCCGAACGTTGTCTGTGTCAAATAATCACATCTCAAGTTCAGGATGAGTTAAGATGACACTTAGAGGTCAACAACTTTTGACATATAATCTCTAAAATATTTTTGTCTGATCAGATTAAACTAGTTTAAATATGGTTAAAAATGGTCTGATTACAGTTGAAAAATTGTACGATTAAAGTTAAAAATTGTACGATTACAGTTGAAAATTGTTTGATTACATTTGAAAATTGTTTCATTACAGTAGAAAATTCATTGATTATAGTAGAAAATTGTTTGAGTATAGTAGAAAATTGTTTAATTACAGTAGAAAATTCATTGATTATAGTAGAAAATTGTTTGATTACAGTAGAAAATTGTTTGATTATAGTAGAAAATTGTTTCATTACAGTAGAAAATTCATTGATTATAGTAGAAAATTGTTTGATTATAGTAGAAAATTGTTTGATTA
Source organism: Callionymus lyra (assembly GCF_982586985.1). NCBI lineage: Eukaryota > Metazoa > Chordata > Actinopteri > Syngnathiformes > Callionymidae > Callionymus > Callionymus lyra. The sequence continues at coordinate 16,582,646 of NC_141822.1, read as the reverse complement.
CAGTAGAAAATTGTTTGATTATAGTAGAAAATTGTTTAATTATAGTAGAAAAGTGTTTAATTATAGTAGAAAATCGTTTCATTATAGTAGACAATTGTTTAATTATAGTAGAAAATTGTTTGATTATAGTAGAAAAATTGTTTGATTATAGTAGAAAATCGTTTCATTACAGTAGAAAATTGTTTCATTACATTTGAAAATTGTTGAATTAGAGTCAAAAATTGTTTGATTATAGTTGAAAATTGTTCGATAACAGATGGAAACCTTTTGATCACAAATAAAGATTGTTTCATTACAAATTCAAATTGTTTGATTTAGGGTTGTTTTTGTATTTTTAACTACAGTTAACAAAAAATCTAGTTAAAAGCGAGTGAAGTATACAAAACGTGTTTGACCGGAAGTGTACGATTGTTTAATATCTTTACTGAGACTGATGTAAAGTACACTGTAGTAGACTGTACTTTCTGAGGAGGCTTCCATCATTTAACATCTGCAGGGAACTCTGCATGTTATACTAGTCTGTGGTGGCCAGTGTTCTATGCTGTGGTGTGTTGGGGTGGAAATGTGTCCAAGAGGAATGTCAACAGGTTGATCAGGAGGGCTGGTTCTGTGGTTGAAGCTGGACTCACTGGTGACAGTTGCTGAGAGGAGATCACTGGACAAACTACTATCCATCATGGATGATGACAGTCATCCTCTCAACACTGTCATCAGTGAGCAGAGAAGCAGAAGGAGTGAACGAATGCTCCTCCCATGATGTAACACTAATAGACTCAAGGACTCATTCATTCCTTGTGCCATTAGATTTATTTATAATTCTGAGTTTGGGGGCAGGAGTGGAGTGAAAGGATGTTAACCTCTGTATCCTTTTTCTTTGTTATGTTTCTTTGGTCTATGTTCTTTATCTTTAGATTTAGATTGTGTAATCATGCACTTTCCTTTTATGTAAACTTTGTTCTTCTTCTTTATTAATCTATCCTATGTGAGGCTGTGTGCTGACTGAAAAAACAATTTCCTGAGGGAGACCTTCAGAAGGATCAATAAAGTTTTATCTATCCATATATCTATCCATCTATCTATCTATCTATCTATCTATCTATCTATCTATCTATCTATCTATCTATCTATCTATCTATCTATCTATCTATCTATCTATCTATCTATCTATCTATCCCTCTATCCCTCTATCCCTCTATCCCTCTATCCCTCTATCCCTCTATCCATCCATCTAAAGAACTAGATGAGATTTAAATTAAAAAAACACAAACAAAAAACATTTAGCAGGACATGATTTATATCGTCTTATTGTGCTTGTTCTTATGCCTCCTCTCTCTCTCTCTCTCCCTCACTCTCTCTCTTCTCATCTACTTTGAGGAAATGAAAGGTAAAGCATTTCTAAGATTAAAACTAAACCAGGTCCCATTTGAAACGCTGAAGGTCACCTGTGCGACGGTCTTTCTCCGAAGCCATCGACCTGGCGTTCAGCTCCTGCAGCTCCCAGTGCAGCTTCTCCAGTTTACGGCCGGAGGCCTTGAGTTGACCCTCCACATCTGCGGCGCTCTTGCGGTTGGTCACCGCCCTGCGAAGCCTCTCGGCCGCTTCCTTGATCTTCAGCTCCCTCTGGATCTCCTGCCTGAGGACGGTGCGAGCGTCTTCCAGACGCTGCTGGAACTCGGGGTCGAGAATATCTCCCTCGACCAGGCCCTTCAGACCGTCGGCCTGCAGCGGAGGAGAGAAGGAAGAGAGTTTAACGTCTGTATATGTTCAAACCTTTGACTCGACGAGGGCGAAGACATGTTTTTGTGGTGTTTAAAAGGTTGTTTTACAACATTTTGAGGATTCTCCACTTACAGGTGAAGGTGCTGGTGAGACATAAGTGACACTTTCATGACACAGGCTGTGGGCCGGAGACAGACTGAGGACATATTTTCTACCCTGTTCATCACAGTAACATGACTCATGACACAATGAAACAATATTACTATGATAGGATATGATTAGCAACAACATCGACCAATATTAACTGTCTATTTATCCTGAGTGATAATCTTCTACTATCCATGTCTTGTCTAGGGACTAACATTTTTTTCCTTTGTGTTATTTCAAAATATCAACATATAGAATCAATTCTGCAAAGTGTGAAATATCCAAAAGAAAATGAAGGCACTAGCATATCAGATTTAAATACTTTTAGATTAGATAGTAATATTAGGCACAAGTTTCCCCTTTGAAAACATAAAAACTAAACAAAATAAAGTTAAACTAAACTGCATCAAAAAGACAATTATATTGATCAACAGACACAGGATGATGGTTTTCACAGCGATATCTTTCTAACTTGTGGCACTGATTTATTCCAAATGAAACCAAACAAAACAAAAGCCATAAGTAAATGTTTGTTTGTAGTTTATTCAATTATTTTCTTGTTCAATACATTTGTAAGTATTTTCATCAGACAAACACCTTCAATATGTTTGATCTACTAACAGATCACACTCGGGAAAATTAAATGAATGTATATCAGTTTGCTGGTAAGTGAAATCAAACATCAAGTTCTCTTTTTTTTTTTTTTAAGTTTTTTACATTAAAATACATGACACGGTAACAAAGTAACACATGTTTACCTATTTTCAATAAGGATTAAGTAGCATTTCGTTCAATGAAATATTTTAAATCCGTGTTAAATCATGGAGGGAAAAGCTCTGAAGATCAAAAGGCACAAATTCACATTTACCACAGTCTCAAGAAGCATTATGTTATTGTCAACGCCTCAAAAACTTACTCTAGTTGATCATTGAAGTATTTTTGTTGTTGCGCTGTCTGAGGTTTGTTTCCTTTCACTTTTGATATTAACATCAGTATCAGAAACTCAAGTAAAATAACAACATGGGGATGAAAGTATCGTGTACTACTTTGAGTTATACCCTAAAGCGACTTACTCAGTATTTCATTGACACATATATACTAAATTAATAAAAGTAAACAGACCAAAATTATTGATTTTTAGAATTACAGATAAACATTTAGTTACTCATTGAATATATTATAATTTATATTTGTTTAGAAAGCTGTAACAACTTGATAAATTAACTCAAAAAAGTTTTGTTCAACAAAAAGCTGGGCCCAAATAACATTAACATCAACTAGAGTATTTACCATTCAAACAAGTATCAGTAGTATTTTGTAAAGTTCTGTCTGAGTCTGAAAGAAGGTCTCCTAACTCACTGGAGGGAATATTTGAAGCACTTGTGTCACTGATAAAGTTTACCAGGAGAGGCTCAACAGCAGCGACACTAGAGTGAGAAACAAACAAGAAAAACAGGAATGTCCAGAGCAGCAGTTTGACTGGACGAGGATCCAACAATAATAAAAAAAACATTTAAATGTCCATGTGTATCAAAACAAGAGCTTCACGGTGAGTCTAAAGTTAAAAAAAATAAGAATGTTTTTCATTTACCTGAAGCGTTATTCCAGACATGGAGACACTTCCGTGCTGGACATTCAAACGTTAAAACCTCCGGGAACAGAGAGTCAGCGAAGCCGCCTGTCGTGCGAGCAGCTCGGCTACAGTGAGGCCACAAACATCGCGGTGTGAAACTTAACAACTTTCCAAGAGCTTGAAGTTCTCCTGGAGGTATTCCTGAAGCCACCTTTGAATTGAACTAACCTTGATGACTTCTTGGAGTGACGTAGTGAGCGTTAGAGAGATATGATTGGCTGAGAGGGATTGTAGCGTCGACGCATCAGCCAATGGCGTTCGAGTGTCCAATACACCTGTTGTAGTGATGCGTTCACGCACTGCCATGATTTAATGTGCGTCTAAATTTAAATTTAATTTGCATTAAAACAAATCAAATCTTTAAAGATTTTGACGTTTTTAAAATAAAATTAACTGTGACCACTTTATGTGTTTAATTTATTTATATTTTATTTGTATTATGTTGCCATTGTTTTCGTGACTCGCATGTTTTTTTGTTTTTTTTTAAGTTTTTCAGATTTGATTAAAATCACTAAAAATTATAAGCAACGGACTTTTTTTTTGGTTTAAATGGAAGTCTGATTAGAATAAACCGTTTTTATTTTTCTTATGGCAATAGCATATTTTAATCCCGTAAATAAATATTTAAAATACATTCAAATAATTTTACATATTTTCATTTACATTCGTTTCCTCATGTGGTAATACATCCCCTTCCTTCGGAGGAATCTATCTATCTATCTATCTATCTATCTATCTATCTATCTATCTATCTATCTATCTATCTATCTATCTATCTATCTATCTATCTATCTATCTATCTATCTATCTATCTATCTATCTATCTATCTATCTATCTATCTATCTATCTATCTATCTATCTATCTATCTATCTATGGGTTAGAATAGTGTTTACATTTGAATTAAAGAAAAAAGTGTATTTTAAAAAAATAGGCTGTAACTATTCACATATACATTTGTTTCCCACCAATATTATATTTTTTATTAATATTTTTATTTTCAATTCCATTATCCCTGATATTTTTTCAATGCCAACTTAGCCTGGTAATATTCTAATCTTGTACTTGTACACTAACATTAATAGTACCAAACGTGTATTTGGCCATCATTTACATTATTAGATTGTACTGTGTTTTTGTATATTATTGTGTTTTTGCTTTATTTGTATGTGATGTATTATGTAAATCTTTGTTGAGGACTACGTATGGAAAGTAGCATTGTGCTAAATCTTGACATCTTTTTAATGTAACTGCACATCATTGTTAAAAAACTGAATCTGAATCTAAACATTCAATGTTTTCGTACGTCACGTGACATCTAGCTCACGCTCTACTCACCGTGTGGCGGCCCATGACTTTGTCGCCCTCCCTACACCAGGGGGCGCCGGAGTGCGCTCGGCGTGTTTATCCACACGACGTCACAAAGCTAAACAAGCGTGTGAAACGGCGCTCTTATCCGTGCTCGTCGTGAGCTTTATGAAAAGGTGGAACTAACTTTTATCTATTTTCACCCGAAACACTTTTCACAGCCGCCGCGAGCGAACCCCGCAGTCCAAGGAGTCACCTCGCGCCGCAACCATGTCTGCCTCGCCGGCGAAAGTCAGTAAGAAGAATTCAAACCACGATGGAGCGGACGAGACCTCTGGTAAGGAATGGCGCTTATTCTGCACATCGCCATTTTCATTTGTTGTCCTTTTTTGTTAAATGTTGAGCAACTACACTCGCGACACATCAGCGTTTGGTGTAAAGCATTAAAATGTGATCCATTTTAATTTTGCCTTTTTATTTATGCGCATATCGCGACTCTAGTGCGATGTAGCTTTTAGCATGTGCTAGCTGTTTACTGTGTGTGGCAATGACAGGCTGCTCGTCCGCGAGGGGGGTTCGGTTCTCGTCGACCCTCGATCCCGAACATCCACGAACACAAACTTTTGCGTTACTTATTCACACGTGTAAAAGTTCTTCTTATAGAGGATCTCTGGTGTTTTAATTGTGCATCAACCCATTCATTCGTCGGGGCATGCGCAGACACAACAGAGCCTGGACGATCTATTTGAAAACGTCTACGTTCACTACTGAATAAAAACATGAAAACTCTTTTGACATAAACCGTCTTAAAATGTATTATTTGTATTTTATTTTATGTCCATTCATTTTTTTTTTTTTAAACTAAAAAGAAACTCCTAGACCGAGTACAGTATAACATATATACATATACAAGGCAATAAATGTAGTTAAAAAGGAGTCCTTTAAAAAATATATGTTTCTTAAACTATTTAATACAATTGGCTTTTTAAAACTTAAATTTTTCTCAAATGGTAAGTAAGTAATTTTTATTTGTATAGCGCTTTTCCAGACCAGGGTCACAAAGAGCTTAAACAATCAAAACAATATTCAATAAAGTATATACTTTAAAGATCAAGATAAAACTGAGAACACAACAGGAGTTCCAGAAAATCAAGGAAAAGCCTGAACAAATAAAAACGTCTTAAGATGTTTCTTGAAGCCTGTATATCAGTATTGATCTTAAAAGACAGTTTGTTTCTGATGAAAGATAATTTTTGAAACAGTTTAGCTAACGTTATTGACGCTCGAAACCATTGTACTAGTAGTGGTGTTTACATGGCCCCTCACACATCCTCTTAAAGATGCATCCTTTAATATGACAAAGCTTGTTATTTCCAAGTCTAATCTTTTTATTATATTCTGTCATTTTAGAAAAGGAGCAGCAGGAAGCAATCGAGCACATCGATGAAGTACAGAATGAAATTGACAGGTAAGTCGTGATTTTTTCTTAAGTTAATAAAAGTGATTCTTGATCATTTCTGACGCGGGGATGTCTTGTCACCTGCTGAGCAGACTCAACGAACAGGCCAGTGAGGAGATCTTAAGAGTGGAGCAGAAGTACAACAAATTGCGTCAACCATACTTTCAGAAGCGGTCAGAACTCATAGCCAAAATCCCCAACTTCTGGGTCACAACATTCGTCAACCATCCACAAGGTATGTTCAACATTTGGTTCATTGAGAAAATAATATTCCTGTAACTACCTTCTGAAATTAATATTTTCAATTTCCCACCTCAGTTTCGGCTCTCCTGGGCGAGGAGGACGAGGAAGCGCTTCATTACTTGTCACGCGTTGATGTCACGGAGTTCGAAGACATAAAATCTGGATACAGAATAGATTTTGTGAGTATTTGTTTGTTTCTACTTTATTTAAGGTTATTTTGTGACTATAACAACTTTGTTTTTCTTTTGTAGTATTTTGATGAGAATCCATACTTTGACAACAAGTCCCTCTCCAAAGAGTTTAACGCCAACGAAGGTGGAGATCCAGTCTCTAAGTCGTCCGACATCAAGTGGAAAGATGGAAAGGTTTGTTTGATGGTTCACTCAATTGTTTCCACAGTTATAGAAAAGGAAAATTAAATTAAATTTGAGGGTTTTGAATTTGAACGACTGATTTTTAGAGTTGGTTCTATTTGAGAGAAATTCTTTCAAAAGGTACAGGTGGTTTTTTTCCCCAAAAAATATTTAGGGAAACTTTCACCCCATAAATGTGTTTATATGTAAAAGATCTTAAGAATCTGGTTCAGGGATTAGAACTTTCATAATATTATAAGTCCTACATTTCCTTCTATACCAAATGTTTTTATCTCATCAGCTGTTAAATGTTTACTTATGGGCTGTTACCTCCGCTATAATCTCCCAGAAGTTTAGTGTAATCTCTGTATACTATTCATAGTTTTGGTGAAACTTTTTAGAGAAGACGTTAATTTGTCGTTATATTCTGTATTTGCTAATGATGCGACGAATGGCAGCCATTTGCCAACAAACTCTACGATCATTATCAGCTTTTGTTATATTTTTCTCGACACATTAAGTTAAACACAGATGCATTTTCTTTTACATGTATTTTCACCTGTATATAAAAGTTAATAAGATGATGCTGGGAACTTCTCCCATCATTTTCAAACTTAATCACTGCTTTTTCCCTGTCAGCTGAAAAATAACTTGATAGAAATATTATGTATATATTCAAATAAACACTCCAAACTTTATACACTATTTTTTTTTAACCAATCCAAAATGTAGCAAGAAAAAACCTTTTTATCTGCACTTGGCAACATTTGTTATTTTGATTATTTGGAGAAACTAATCTTGTATTTTGGTTTGTTTCCAGGACCTCACAAAGCGTGCCGGCCAGACGTCGACCAAAGCCGGGAAGAAGCGGCCGCACGATGAGCCCGAGAGCTTCTTCACCTGGTTCACCGACCACTCGGACGCCGGCGCCGACGACTTGGGAGAAGTGATCAAGGACGACATCTGGCCCAACCCGCTGCAGTACTACCTGGTACGAGGCCTGCGGAGCAAACACACGGGTCACCAGTGATGGAGTGAAGCAGTTCTCAACACTCGTGAATGTTTCCAGGCCTCAGACATGGAGGACGAGGAAGGTGAAGGCGAGGACGACGAAGAGGACGAAGAGGAGATCTTGGAAGACATCGACGAGGGAGAGGAGGATGAAGAAGGAGAAGACGAGGATGGAGACGTGAGTTAAATTTTTGAGTAGCCTAATCGTAACCGGTGTATATTATACAATAACTTTATTTGTTTCTCAGGAGGACGGTGACGACGACTAAACATTGGGCCAACAACATTTTACCTGTCCTCCCTTCATGACCACCCTACGCAGCCAAGGGAGCAAACCATTTAGTTTTCTTTTTATTTTGGGAGTGGTAGTTGTTTAAAAAGATACTTTTTCTGTGTCGTTGACCCGTTCCACCTCTCCTCTCCTCCCCCCTCTCTCCTCCATCCATAATCCTCGTCCTCCTTCGCATCTTCGGCTCCACACATCGCAGGTGTGACATTTGTTTCTTTACCAAGACACACATCAAAAATAATAAAATCATGAAACTAAACACTTTCTACACGTTGACCTGCATAGACTCCACATGTGTACAAAAGCAATTTTTATGTAGAAATTTGACAAAAAAAGGAGAAATTTGTGAAATGCGAGGCGACTTCATTGATCATTTTGAGTCTCATTTGAAATAAAGCTTTTCTTGGCATTAGTCTCACCGTCCTAAGGATTAAAACCACCAGCTTGTTCATACATTTTTTTTTGTAACGTGTCAAGTTATATAATGTGTAGAAGGAGGACAGCACTAAGTCTCCACTGGAAATAATGTTAATTTATGTCTACCAGCTTCTTTGTTCAATGATATTTGAGGTGATTCAATCCATCTGGGAACTTCAGCGGCAGGTGACCACCGGTGTGACGGACTTGTGTCCAGGTCTGCACCTCTGAGAAGAGTGAACTAAACAAAACAGACGGGTATCTTTCAGTCTTTTACTCAGATCGGCTCACGACGACTGTGCACTTGTTTCTGTCAACCGGGCATCGGTGATCGACCTTCATTCATTTGTTTTCTCTGGAGATTCTATTGAAATGTTGTATGAAACTGATTTCTAATGTGACTTGTAAATCATTACTGTGTATACGTGTGTCCTGTCGACAGCCCCGCTTCCAGTTCAAGTGGGTTTTTAAAATAAACGATTTGGGTTGACTCAGTTCACTGGTTCTGTAGATGAATTCTCCTTTGGTGGGTTATCTGTATAGTTATGTCATAACCGTATGCAAGTCATTCGTATTTATAGAGTGCTTTTCCAGACCAGGGTCACACAGCACTTAAACAATAAAAACAATACTCAATAAAGTATATACTTTAAGGGTCAAGATAAGACTGAGAAAAACATAGGAGTTCCAGAAAATCAAGGCTGAACAAATTATAAGCAAGATAAGTTTGTCTCAAACGTGAATGATATTATCAAAGGACAAACCTGTTAACGTTGATTATTTATTATCAAATCGCGTTTAAAAAACGTCTTCGAGCGCACTTTACGCACTTTAACATTGACACGTCATAATGCGCAGCATTGTTGCACAAACGAACATCCAACCGGACGTGACGTAATTCAAGCGTACTACTGGTTTAGTCTTCACGAATGCATGCGTATTATGTTTGTGTATTTACAGTACAATACACAATTTGTAACAGTGCGTGTAGTATTGGTGTGTTCTGAAATCTATAACCAACAATAAACAACAAGCTTGACATCTTGAACAAAATAAAAAAACTAAAGCGGAAGTCAGAACCTGATTTTTCTCTTGCTCCTCTAGAAGCTCTTCGAAACCATGGTAACGCTAGCTCAATAAAGATGGCTGCCATTTGGGATGCAGTCAAAGGCTGCGAACGCAAACTCGTTTTAAAAGTCAACAACTGACTTTACAATTAAATAAGCCGCTCCTTATGGTAAATATAATCAAAGGGGCAACATTTGTTGCATAAACTATTTATTTATAATGTTTAGTGACGAGACTCTGGCGTCAGTGAGCGTCCAGCCGTCGTGGAGGAAGAGCCATCAGTCTTCTCAGGTGTCAGTAAGTTCTTGAGTTCACTTCTCATAATGTCAGGTTCAGCTCATATGTTGGTTATGTTTGCCTCGTGATGTAAGAGGCTCTACTCCGAGTCTCCGCCGGTCACCATGTGCTGAACAACAAGATGGTGAAAACAGCAGATGCTGATGAAAAATCTCACCCTTTTTTTTTTCTTGTCGTCCTCCTCGATCCAGAAAAGCTGCCAGACCCTGGAAGTCCACAGTCGTGAAGCCGAGGTCCAGGTCCGGTCCACGAGTGCCGCCTACACCCAAACCGAGCCGCCGGCGGGTCAAGCATCATCGGAGCATCTTCATCTCAACGACCCGGATCGCCCGACGCCGCCGGGCCTGAGCGAGTTTGTGCGTCGTGTGGAGGATCGGGTCACCAGGGAGCTCGCCAGGAACGCCCGGACCCACGCCTTCGACGACCTCAGGGTGACCCGGGAGGATGGCGGCGAGCCGGTGAGCCTCAGAGTCTCTTATAAACTTTGTTTATATTTCTGAGTGTGTCGTCGTCTCTGCAGGTGACGTGTCTGCACACGCTTCGCCGCCTCCACGCCGGCCACCAGGAGCTGCAGGTGACGTGCGTGTCGTGGAGCTGCACCGGCGCCGTCGTCGCCTGTGGCTACGGCAGGTGTGTATGTATGTCACTCGTCATCGTTATACTTAGAAGATGAGGACACCCTGGACAGGAAGCCAGTGTTGTCGTTGTGGTCTCTGTAGGAGGGAGGAAACTAGAGTGCTTTTCTGTAAAAGAAATTGGAGGTGCTGATCCTCTTCCTGCTCGATCCAAATAAATCCTGAAACTGACACTAAGAGTGTTAGAAAATATCGATACACTTGAATATCAATACAGTTTGGTCAAATAAATATTGCTATATTTAACAGTACTGTATCAATATATACAAACAATAATTAATAAATAATTTAGGCTTTTTATCAAAGTATATATATTTAATCAGTGCTTTATATTTTAACAAATTTTAACAACATAACAATGCAAATATTTACAATGTTTGTCCATTTTTGTGTTGCAATAAATCTTCTAGTCGCTAGGTGGCAGCAGTCATTATGCCCTCTGAAGCTTATAGAACAATGAAATCCTGCGATGACTGAGGACGAGAGGATACAGTCGACTCCACTAGCTTTTAAAGCTGATGTTTGTACATATTTTGGGTTTCAAAACAAATGAAAGTCAAGTACTCGACAATACTGCAAATATATCCGTGTTACTACAGTATCAAAATATATTGCCCAATATTGTATCGGAGACCCTGGACAGGAAGCCCGACAATTGCTCCCCAAATAAAGTTGTTAAATCACCTCTGTAGGAGGGAGGAAACTTGAGTGCTCGGGGGAAACTTTTCCCGGAATAATCGGAGGTGCTGATCCTCTTCCTTCAGACCCAAGTTTATCCCGAAAAACAGACAACCAGGACGACATTTTCCTGCATCGTTAATTACCTTCTTCTTGATTGACAGGACCTCACATAGTGACTGGAACTCCGACAAGTCCTACGTGTGCACGTGGAACCTGGACCGTGCACGTCTGACCCCCACACAGCCGGACCTGGTCATCGATGTCCCTGCGGCGGTCACCGCTCTGAGCTGTCACCCCGAGTCGCCCGCCGTCATGGCAGGTCTGCTGACGTCGCCGTGGTAACGAAAGGGAAAAGAAATAGTGTTTGATTGACTGACGTGTCGCTCCTGCAGGGGGTCTGTATGACGGACAGGTGGTGGTCTGGGACACCAGCCGGACTCAGGATCTGGTCCTGGCTCAGACGGGAATGTCTGCAGACAGCCACAGAGAACCTGTTTACCAGGTGTGTGTGTGTGCATGTGTGTAGGTGTGCGTGTGTGTGTTTAAAGATCAAAGACATGATGAAGCAGTGACATTACATTAATGGAGCAGTAGGTGGCGCTACTGGTTAAAAAACCTTGTGAGGTATTATGAAGAGCAACACTCAACACCATCTAACTCAATTTCACCTTCATAAGTATATATTTTCAAATAATAGAAATTAAAGCATATATTTTCAAGTGAATATATATATATATATATATACATTTTAAAGTATAACAGTGGTTATATAAAGATAGTTAATTTAACTTTTATTGTTGGCTCTAATATACCAACAGTTTTATATTCAATTTAAAAGGCTACAAATTAAAAAAAATATTAAACTAAACAAATGTTTTTTTCTAAATAAGGGACTTTTAAGCTTGTGGAAAAAGAAAAAAAAGGAATTAATTTAAAAAAATCTTGAGATTTTTGGAATTCAATTATTAAGAAATGAATCAATATAATTATTTTATAAAACAATTAAAATCTTATAACGACATTTCAATAGAGAAATTCAAAGTCTCAACATTTAAAATGTTAAATTCAACCGTCCTGATACATTTCCACACAGAATCTTGCAACTTTTGAATTGAACTCAAATCTGTCACTCATTAGCTTGTTTTTAAGTTTCTAGTTGACTAGTCCAACTTAACTTAAAATAACTTGTAATATAAGTGTTTAAGATATACTTACTGTAAATCACAAGCAGTTTTATAATGTTTCTTAGTGATGAATCTTCATGAAGCTTCAGGAAACATTGTCCCCATGTCTTCACTCTTTGCTGTAAAATACATTTAGATAAAACCTCACATTATTTGCAAGAGCGCCACCTCGTGGGCACTTAAAAACGTGTGTTCTGATGTTGCTTCATGATCATTAGCGAGTCATGTCCAACTGGGGGGAGAACCTGAGGCAGACCCAGGACAGAAACATCTTTATATTCATGAGTTTAAAATCTGTGAAGTAACTTTTCTCTGCTTAAAACTTTTAAAAAAGAACCTTGAAAATAATATCTTTGAACTGGACGACGTGTGCAGGTGAAGTGGCTTCCACTGCAGGAGAAGGAGTTCGGGGTTCTGAGCGCCTGCTCGGGAGGACGCGTGCTGCAGTGGACTCTGGACCGGGAGCAGAACCAGCTGGTCCTCACGGCGGCGTACGCCCTCATGACGCAGCAGGTTCCTCGGAGCAGCTTCAAGGTCAGGAAGGTTTCAACTTTTTCGACGGTTCCTTCTAATGATAGGATCTTGGTGTTGCTCAAAGGCTCGAGGCAGCAGCAGCACGGTGGGCGTCACCTCGCTGGCTCTGTCCCAGTGGGACCCCGACACCTTCCTGGTGGGCTCCGAGGGGGGTCTGCTGCTCCGATGCTCCTTCTCCTCGCAGACTCCGGCGGTGGCGCCCTCTGGAGGCGAGAGCGTGACGCTGCGAGCTCCAGTCGTTTTCTCCTTCAGGCCCGGCACAGGTCCGGTCCACTCGGTGCACTGTTCCCCGTTCCACAGGTGAGACCCACAACCAACTATATCCTCGAATTTAACGTTTTAAATGTGGAAACTTTCCCTGTTTTTTTAATGAAATAAATTATTTTTAGAATATCTTAATTTAATTTAAAATTTTTATTAATCAAATGAATAAATAAAAAAATTAAATATGTATTTTGTTACATATCCTCTATTATTCCAATAATTCAAAAAAACATTTTCTAAATTCAAAAACTTTCCGTAGCACTAAAGTTTAAATAATTTAGCTCAATTTTTATTGAAATTTAAAAAGTGCATTTTTCAAAAATGTATTTTGAATTATTGTTTAAAAACAAAAAGTCCAAGTTTAAATTTAATTATTAAAATTAAAAACAATAACATTTAATTTACATCAATTTATTTAATTAAATTATCCCAAAAATAATTAATGTATTCATAAAATGTTTTCAACATTTGAAACATAAAAGTCAACCATATAAGGTTCTAAAGACACTGATATACTTTCACACCGACTCTGGTTTAAGGAACGTGTTTCTGAGCGCCGGGACCGACGGTCTGGTCCACGTCCACTCGCTGCTGCAGACCGACCCGCTGCTCTCGCTCAGGGTGTCGGACTCGTACCTCTTCCAGGTCCAGTGGTCTCCTTCGCGGCCGCTGGTCTTCGCCGCGGCTACCGGACGAGGTCAGTCTTCCGAACTTTTTATAATCCGTGTCTACTCTAAACGTCCCGACGCCCCCTGCAGGTGAAGTGCAGATCTTCGATCTGGGTCGCGGCTCCTCGAAGCCGGCGGCCACCGTGGATCACGGCCCGGCCGGTCAGTCGTCGGCGGCGACGTGTCTGAGCTTCAACGGCCAGAACCCGCGGCTGCTGGCGGTGGGGAAGACGGACGGGACGGTGGGCGTGTGGCGTCTGAGCGGCGAGCTGACGGAGCAGAGGTCGGCGGAGGTCGAGCAGCTGGAGCGCATGAGTCGCCAGGCGGCGGAATAAGAGTCTCGACCAGAAGATTCCAGTTGTAATCAGGAGCGTTTATTAGTCACTGCAGATACATGTTACAATCAGGTGGTTAAAAGAAGGAGCTAAAACAATCACAGATGCACGAGCCTATCAGCACGAAGATAAATAGTTTGTTAAAAGTGTTGCGTGTGTGTGTGTGTGCCCTTCATGCATTTTCAGCCGTGTGTAAAGTGTGTGAGTGTGTGAGGACAAACGCGTTCCGATTGGTCACTGGGAAGGCGACGGATCAGTTGACAAAAAGCGAGCGTGTGAATTCCACAAAGTCCAGCGCCGTGGGCAGCTCTCGACCCTTGCTGTCCAGGAAGGGCTTCATGTGCGAGAGGCAGTAGTCGGCCTGTTCCTTGCTCAGGTTCTGGAGATTAGAGAAGAGTGATAAGGAGTGAGGCGGAGCCAGAGAGAGAGTGGGCGGAGCCAGAGAGAGAGAGAGAGAGAGAGACGCACCTGGTAGAGTTCTTCTTTAGTGACGAAAGGTTTGTTCTCCGTGCTCAGAGCTCTGAAAGCGCTCTCGATCTCCTCGCTGGACTTGACGTTCTCCGTCTCACGGCTGATCATGAAGGCCATGTACTCCTGGAGCGACACGTTGCCGTCCCTGCACACAAACACACACACACAAGTGAACACACACACACTCGTGGTTGGATAAATTCTACCATGTCACAGATAGTGGTTTGTATTGGCAAGAATCTGGCGATACGATACAGAGACAACAATACGCTATGTTGTATTACTGTAGTAACAAGGATATATTTGCAGTATTGTTGAGTACTTGACTCTGGTGTTGCAGAATTTACAGACCACATGACTCTTGACGAAGTCGTAACTGCTTTCATTTGTTTTGAAACCAAAATATGTCAAAACATCAGCTTTAAAAGCTGCTGGAGTCGACTGTATCCTCTCGTCCTCAGTCACTCCTGTGGTCTCGCATGATTTGTTACTTTAGCTGTGGACCACTTCTGCCATCTAGCGGCCAGGGGTTTAATTACAACACATAAATAAAACATAAAAAGATTTGAAAGCACCGAAAATATGTGTATTTTTTCATGTAAAAAGAAAAAAGGGATGAATATTGCAGTATTTTAGTCACAATATTCAAGTAAGTGGATATTTTCTCACACCACTCGTCGCCGACTGACCTGTTCGGATCCACCGTGTCAAGAATGGCTTCGAACTCCGGGTCTGGTTCTCCCTCCTCCACCATGGGCAGGTCGTACCCCAGCGACCGCAGACAGGACTTGAACTCCTGGTGGTTCAGACGACCCGACTTCTCTTTGTCGAAGTGCCTGAGGGTCCAGGAGGAGACGGTGGTTACGTTGAGCAGGAATAAAGGTTGAATTAGTAAAAAAAATAAAGTTCTGGTCACATACTTGAACATCATGCTGAACTCCTTCAGCGCCTCCTCCGTCACTCCGGTCGTGTTTCTGAAAGAGAAGGACGTGAGATCAGACCCGGGTCAATGCTAACACTATTCCTGGTTCTGGTTCTGGTCCAGACCTGGCCTGGATCTGCTGCTCTAAGTTGTGCTGCATCCTCATGCCCAGCTGGTCCAGTTGGTCCCACTGCTGCGCCAGGCCGACCGTGCTGTGCTCCGTGTACTTGTTGTCCAGGATCAGGGCCTCCTCCATGGCTGCTCCCAGATCCTCGATCTTCTTCAGCTGGCTGCGCATGGCCCGGATCTCCTGGTGCTTCCTCTGCACACGTGGATCACACACACACACACTCAGAACCGCCGCTGCAGGAGAATCATCGCGACCGCAGTCACTCGACAAACCTTTGTGGCCTCCAGCTGGGACTCCAGAGTCCCCGACTCCTCCACCATGCAAGACCTGCGAGGACAAAGTCTGGTCACATGATGGACGACATCACTGTTGTCATGGTGATGAACACACACTGCAGTCGTGATCAAACGCTCAACCACTGATTCTTCAGTCGTGCACAACACAACTCACCGTCAGACACACATGCACTAAGACACACACAAGTGTGCTCTGTAAGTTTATGTGCAAGAGTGTGTGTTGTGTCAGTGTGTTCGTCTCTTTTTGCTCGCGTGCGTCCGTTTGTTTGTTTGTCTTGCGAATGTGTGCGACCGTCTTGTGAGCGTGTGTGCGTCCGTCTTGCGAGTGTGTGCGTCCGTCTTGCGAGTGTGTGCGTCCGTCTTGCGAGTGTGTGCGAGTCTGTCATGATTGTGCGTTTGTCTGTCTGGTGTGTGTGCCCGTTTGTGTGTGTTTGCGTCAGTCTTGTGAGTGTGTCCGTCCGTCTTGCGAGTGTGCGAGTCTGTCATGTGTGCGTTTGTCTGTCTGGTGTGTGCCCGTTTGTGTGTGTTTGGTGTGTGTGTGTGTGCGTCAGTCTTGCGAGTGTGTGCGTCAGTCTTGCGAGTGTGCGAGTCTGTCATGATTGTGCGTTTGTCTGTCATGATTGTGCGTTTGTCTGTCTGGTGTGTGCCTGTTTGTCTTATGTGTTTGTGCGTTAGCATGTTCATGTGTGTATTAACTTTTACTGTACACAAGTTTGTGTAGCAGCAATTGTGCGTCTAATTAAACTCAACAGATTTTGTCAACATGACACACACGAGTCAGACATGAGGCGACAGTGCTGACGGGCAAAGGAGAAGCAACAGAAACCAGAGCTTCATGATGTGAAAGACCTTCCAGAGAGATCATCGGCAACTTGGTACTGATAGACGGCGATAACTCGCCGATATGCTATGCTAGTCGGAGAGAGAGAGAGCAGGAGGACACGGTCATGGACCACACAACAGCTCACACCACACACACACTTGACCCCTGACACACACATAAACACACACACACACACACACACACACACAGAGTAAAAGATTTGATATTGACCCGTCCAGAAGGTACGTCCTGATGAGTGCCAGAGTTCCAAGCATCAGCGAGAAGACGTGAAGAAAAGGGAGGGAGGGGTGGAGAGAAAAAAACATGACTTTCAAGCATCTTTGATTGTGATGATGCAACATCTGCTGCACTGCAGCGTCACCTGGTCTCCTGCAGCCACTGGTGGAAGGCGTTGGCGTGTTGTGCGAACTCCTGCCGCAGCTTGTCGTTCTCCTCCTGCCTCCTCTGCTCCTTCTGCAGCTCCAGCTCTCGCTCCTTGATGATCTTCTGCAGGTTCCTCCAGGTCTCCTCCAGGGCCTCCATGGTGAACCAGGTGTAGGGGTTTGACGCCACCTGGTAGCTCTTGATCTGCTGGTCCAGCTCGGCCAGCTGGTTGAAGTCGGCCTGCGCCGAGCTCAGGGAGGATCTGAAGGCCTCGTGGGCCTCGCGCAGAGCCCGGATCTCCTCCAGGGAGTTGCACCTGACGGGGTCCGTCAGGTCTTCTTCTGCGTTCTCGAACCAGCTGTTGAAGGCGGAGGCCTTCTTGGCGAACGTGAGGAACAAGTCCTCGACCTGACGTGTGGTTGAGATACGAATGAAACCTCCAGCTCGACATCAACTCTGGAATCTTCCCTCACCTTTCTGAAGTGCTCTTGAGCCTCCAGGAGCTTCTTCTTGCGAGCTGCAGAGTTGGACAGCAGATGGTTCCAGCGCTTGATCAGAGAAGCGTGACGAGCCTCGATGGCTTTAGACTGGACGTGTTTGGCCGACAGCAGCTGGTCCTTCAGGGCAGTGATGTTGGTGATGCCCTCTTGTTGGAAGGCCTGAAGACCAGCGTCAAAGGTCTCCTGCAGGTGGACACAGACGGGAAGAGCCTCGGTGAGACACGAGGAACATCATCATGAAGGAGGTCTGGAAGCAGCAAATACCTGCTTGGTGAGAAGAGTCTGAACCGATGACAGATCTCTGCCGTAGTCGTCCGTCTTCAGGCTGTTCTCCTTCTCTCCTGCAGAAGATTCAACATCAATGATCAGAGACGTCGCTTCACTGGTTCAACAGTAGATTCAAGTTTAGATTCAATAAAGAAATATTTGATTTGTATTTATTTATCAACAATATCTCCCAACTAACTCACCAACTCAATGTTTGTAACCAAGTAATTCATTTCTGACAGATTTCTCACCAAGTAATAAATCAACAAATGTATAACTCTGTTAGACATCAGTTACTCTGTTACTTGGATAGTAATCAGGTACTCACCAAGTTACTGACTTCTCAATAAGTAAAAAAAGTAATAGCCAACTAATTTTTATCTCGATAGGTAACTAGCTATGTAACCAAGTAACTGATTTCTTTTTTAGTAACTAAGTAACTGTGTCTAACGGATATTTAACCAAGTGACTGATTTATCAATAAGTAATAAAGTTATAGCCAAGTAACTAATTTCTATCTCGGTAGGCAACAAATATTCCATCTACAGTATGTAACCAAGTAACTGATTTCGAACTCAGTAACCAATTAACCGATTTCTTTTTTAGTAACTAAGTAACTTGGTTAAACATAAGTAACTTGGTTAGACAAACTGTTGGATATTTAACCAAGTGATCAGTAACCAAGAAGTCAGTTACCGGTACTTTATTACTATCACAGTAACCAAGATCTAACAAAGTTACTGATTTCTCACAAAGTAATAAAGTGATAAAAAAAAACAACTAAAAAATAAACTGACTTCTAACTCAGTAACAGTAACAATGCATCCATTCATTTAGTTAAACGGAAATACTATCGGTCTCAAGTTACTCTTGAGCAAACATCTCTAAATCTAGCAGGTTGAAAGCATCATCGCAGCTTTGATGAAGAGTCATGATTTAAAGTTTAGAGACCATGACAGAAGCTTTACATGGTTAAACTGAAGGTGTAAACGGTTCATACCGATCCATGATTCCACCACGTCTGCCTTCCAGTTGAACTGCAGGAAGGCAGAGTTCTCGTCCAGCTTGGCTTTCCTCTGAGCGGCGGCTCTTTCCAGCTCCGACACTTTTCCCCTCAGTGCGGTGATCTTGGCGCTGATGTTGTCTATGTGGTGGTTGTTCTGTTGGACACACGACATTCATCAGCGGACGCTCCACTAGAACCGGGTCACAGAAGTACCTTCTTGATCAGCTCCTCTCCGTTCACGCACACGTCGTTGACTCTGTCCCGGTGCACCGTGAAGTCCGTCTCAAACGCCTCGTGTTTCTTCAACAAACCCTGCGGAGAACACGAGCGTGAGGATCAAAAGAAAAACGCACAACGTTGAACTCCTTAAAATCACCTGCACTGCTGCCAGAGTGTCGCCGTAGTCCTCGCTCCCCACCAGATTCAACTTCTCGTTAATCCACGCTTCTTCTTCTTCCACGTTGGCCACAAACTGCTGGTACTCCAGCGACTCCTCCAGCCTCTGTCCCCTGCGGAGCCACCAGACATTCAGACGTCCTTTCCACACTCGCAAGACGGATCAGGTGCGGCTTTACCTCGCTCCAGACAAGTCTTTCAACTCCTTCCAGTGGTCGATAAACTGGGCCAGCCTCTGCTGGATCTCCTCCTGGCCGATGGTGTTGTCATCGGACAGCTTCCTCCCAGTGTCCAGCACCGACTGGACACACACGTGACAGTCAACATGACACTTTCAATCCATCTGTCTGAACACAGTACCTGTATGGCCGGATCGTGAGCTCCCAGCTCTGCCTCCAATCTCTTGTGTTTCTTCCTCAGATTCTGCACTCCCGTCAAATCACGTCCGTAATCCTCCGAACTCACGAGCAGCTTCTTTTCCCTGTGAAACAGCTTCCGTTCATACTCGACACGTTCACACCAATCGTGACAAGAGTCCGCTCATACTTGATCCAAGACTCTTCGTCGTCCAGGTCCCTGAAGAACTGGTGCAGCCGGTGAGACTCGTTGAGCTTCCCGCGGCGCCCGGCCGCCATGCTCTTGATCTTGGTGAAGCGGCCGTTCACCGCCTCACGCTTGTCCTTCACCAGAGAGGTGTCGAAGGCTTGGCTGCCCATCAGGCTGTCGGCCTGACCGTTGAGATCCTTCAGACGATCCTGAAAATGAAGCGAGTAACGGTCAGAGGAATTCCAATGAACATGTTTAATATAGACAGTTCTTCATGATGATACATTCATTTTGTTCATCAATTGTACCTCATGGGCTGAAATATCAGCCTCCAGCAGCTGGTGCTTCTTCAGCAGATTGTTCACAGATGCAAGGTCTTTCCCGTAATCCTCAGAGGCGAGAAGAGCTTCGACCTGCAGGTAAAGGTAAAAAACTGTCAGGACCTCCATAAGCCCAGGCTGTAGAAGGAAGAGGAGAATCATCACCTCAGAGAGCCAGAAGTCAAAGTCCTTGATGCCCGTGTTGAAGTTCTGCTGCTTGTTGGCCTCCTTCAGTTTCTGGCTCTTCTCCGCAGATTTGTTGACGAGGAACTGCCACTGCTCATCCAGAGCATTGAGGCGAGCCTACAAAGACGAACGCTTTCATTTAATCAATTATTATAGCTGAGCTTAAAGATGGAGAAGTTTAACTACTTTTAAAAGTGAAATTGAATCAGTGTTCATAAGAAAGTCCCGCCTGTGAAGCAGCATCAATAATAAAAAAAATGAAACAAGGAAAATTTCATTAAGAAAAGGTCACTTATCCTAGAATCAAAAATAGTTTTGGTAGTAATATAAAGGCAAAAATAATGAAATAAAATCCAAAAAATTAAATTAGCGACTAAACCAAAGTGAAATGTTAAGGTTAAACTGACAATGTTTCGTAATTAACATTAAATGAATGACTGTATAGATAAAAGCTTAAATTTTAAAACATAAATAAAAAAGCCTTATAATTTGTCATTGTTGGAGTAGAGTATCATGAATATTTTCAAGTTCAAGAAGAGAGAATATAAACATTTATTTTCTATCATCAGAGAAGTGTTAAATATGTGTTATATATTTACCAACAAACATATTTCATAGTCATACTAGTCACTGACCTTTACAGCATCTTCACTGCCAGCACAGGCACCTCTTTGGATGAGAGCGTTCCCAGTATCGATCACTCCCCGGATTCTGTCGGCGTTAGCGTGCAGCTCAGCCTCGAAGGCCTGATGCTTCTGATGTTTACTCTGACGGAACAACAAGGTCACAGCCAGTCAGTTTCTGGTTTAGTTCATTCGACTTTGGAACACATAAAGAACTAAATGAAAGCTAGAATTACACAAACTGCCATTTGAAGCATTATTTTAATGCCAGAAACAGCGATTCTAATAACAGGGAGTGACAATTCAAACAATATACCAACAACATACATGGACGTGGACACGATGGAGGGAACAACATCTGCAAAAGAATTGACTTTTGGAAAAGTTGCTGATAGAGGGGTCCTCTTCAAAGATGCTTCTTTTTCTTCACTTCAAAATGAAGATTATTTTTATTTTGTAAATTAATGTAAAATATTTGCATACATGAAGCAAGTTTAAAGGTGACCCCTCTAATTAAAAAAAAAACAGAAGCCAGAAACTTTGGATGAATACATAAACTATAACAAAATGAAGAGCTACGTCTGACAAAAATTATCAACCCAGGTGGGAAGGAAGCGACACTCGACAGCGCTGATGAGGAACAAACTCAAAAGATGGATGGAAGACTTGTTCTAGTAGTGTCTACACACACAGCACAGACGGGGACAAGTGGAGGAAAACCTGCTTGGATGTTAGTCAGCTAACACTGAAACTTACCAGCAGCTTGGACAGCTAAAAAACATAAGACATCGAGAGACAAGTTGAGTTAAACCTCATACACAGGCAACATTTGTGTTTGTCAACAAGAGTCATTTCTATGTGATACATTAATATGAATATTCATGACATTATAAAGCTAATTTCAGACAAACTAAATAATGAATAGTGAGGTTCGGTGATTGTCAAACCATACCTGGATGTTGGTCGGGTCCTTGTAGGACTCATCGGTTGCAGTTTGCAGCTTCTCGCTGATCCAGGCCTCGATCTCGTCCACATCACGACTGAACTGCTGAAGAGTTTGTGACTCTCCGAGCTTCGAACGCTTTTCAATCATCTGAGCCTTCAGTCGGCGCCACCTGAGAGAGAAAGAGTTTGAGTTACGGAAGTAAACATTTCTTCAAACCATTATAAACCAGTGATCCAATATTCATATTTGTATACTGTCAAATTCTTTACATATATTAAACACTTTTTTTTTCATTTGATGTTCTGCTAAGAGACAAAAAGTATTCAAACCTGTCAAGCACTTCATTGCGACGGTTGAAGATTTCTGGCTTGGCATAATGGTCAGCACCGACCAGCTGGTCAGCGAAGGACTGCAGAGCTGCAATTTTCTCCTCCTGTCGAAGGAATTCGAAAATCATTAGAACATAAGTAGACTTTCTACAGCTTTAACCTCCACTTGCCTGCACGTTAATGGCCTTGTCAAAGTCTTCGTGCTTCTTGATGAGAGCCTCCACGCTGTCCAGGGAGTCTCCCTTGTCGTCACTGGCCAGGAAGGCTTCACGTGCCGCCATCCAGTTCTCAGCCTGCTCACAGTCCCTGTTGAAGAGCTAACGAGAGGCAAAGACGTCCGTCACTCTGAGGATTCTCGCCATGTGATTTCAAGTCTGGTTACCTGGAGCTCCAGGCACTGGTCGAGCATCATGCGGCGCTGAACCCAGGCCTTCTCCAGATCAGCTCTCTCGCGGTCCAGAGCCTCAAGCTTCTGCTGAATCTCTGGACTGGCATAGTGGCCTCGAGCCAGGAGCTGCTGACCAAACTGTTCAAAGGCCTGGAAGGTTCCAGCACGAGCGTCAATCTCAGTGCGATGCTCCTGAAAGTGAACACAAGGAGGTTTTAATAATGGTTTTTGAAGGATCCAAAGAATGATGATGATTGAAGGGTGAGTTTTGTACTTGATGTCTTTCGAGAAGAGCCTCTGCTCCAGTTACATCCTTCGCCAACTCCTCTGATGACACCAGTCCTCGAATTCCATTAATCCAAGACATCAAATCTCTAGAGACAGAAAAATGAGACGGTTGAACATGAGACTTCTTCAGCAGGGATTATACATTAGTTTGAAATACCAAACAGTCCCAATCATTATGTAAGTGATATATAGAAGCTGCTCTCACCTGAAGTCAGACAAGAAGCGTTGCAGGTCATGGGAATTTCCAAGTTTGTCCTTGCGTTGGTCGGCGCGTCCTACAAGACTGCTCCAGGCGGTGTTGAGCTCCGTGCATTTCTCTTGAATATCATCCACCGCCTCGGGGTGAGACTGGATCAGACGCTCGGCTGTCTCTCCCAGGGATTTCACCTACGATGTCAAAGACACATTTTTAATCTCAAGCTATTAAAATACAACTAATAACATGAAGTGGAAAAAACTATACCTTATCTCCCAGAGCTGCCAGGTCCCTCTCAAAGCCTTCGTGCTTGCGCTGCAGAGCCTGAACACTGGCTAGATCATGGCCGTAGTTGTCCGTGTTTAGGGCCTGGTTCTTCTCCTCGATCCACTCTTTGGTTTCATCTGCATCTCTGTGGAGAATCAACAAAACAATTCAGCCACTATAGTTTTGTTTAGGATCAAAATGTATCATTAAGACAACAAACTATGTACTCATGTATGAAGTGAATATTACAGTTAGTAAAATATAAAAGTTTTAATATGAAGCAGAAATACTAAAAGCCGTTATTCTCTCAGATTCTCCAAAATATGTTTTTTTTAACAGCTGGAAATGGTTTGATTAGAGTTGAAACATAAAATAAAAACAAATAAACTTAAAGCTTGTCCTGAATGTTTTAACATCAAAGAATATTTTGTCAATTACAAACTATGCGTTGACAGATTTGACCGTTCTTGAGGACATAAAGGGCTCTTGAGAAGGTTTGGGTTAAGAAGAAGCGCTAAGATACGGATGTTTTCCAGACGCGTTATTAACTGTAGGAAGCCATTAGTGTGAGCTGTCCCCCAGAGTGGTTCCGACACATGCGAGTATTTACATGTAGTATTTTTCACTCATACAGCATGTGCAGCAGCTGTGTGTAGAAAACTAAAACGTTTTAAACAAAACAAGTTCCCTTTCTTCATTGAGCATCGTTTTAATATTTATGAAAGTGGACGATGATCACTGAGAATTTGGTCGCCAAGAAGGCTGTCAAAAGTGGATCAGCTCGATCTTACATTTCACTTAGTGAAAGATCTTCTTAAGCCAAGAGCAACTCTTGGAAACACATCCTACTTTCCCAGCGTTCTTATTAGAGCTTCTAGTAAGAGCTTCTTAACCAATCTACGAAACATAGGCCAATCTCTGAGCCTAAAAGTTAGACTTCAGTCAGGTGTTTCTTACCTGTGGAAACGCTGCACCTCGTGTGCACTGCCCAGCATGTTACTTCTGTCCTCGGCAAGTTGCTGCAGTGATCTCCAGCGGTTGTTCAACTCCTTTAAATAAAATCAATAATTATTCCAGTTCAATCAGATTAGGAAGATTTAACTGTAAACGAGCCAAGTTTTTGACAGCTTTTTGATAAAAGGAAAATAAATTATCTATCAATCTAACACACTTGACAATACAAGGACAGAAGTGCACTGATTCATGCATGATCATCTAACAACAGGACAATAACAAGACCAAACAACAACTAACAGGCAAACAAACAACACTATTTATGCTCACAAGCCATGTTAATAAAAATAGGACAAAAATAAAGACAACAGGGTTAGTTTTCTAAACAGACCATCATTCACAAGGCAGCTCAGACGACTCATTAACCTTACCTTGATGGTATTAAAGTTAGCCGTCGTTTGAACAGCCAATCGTATATTCTACGGTTGCAAAATGTTGCAGAAAGAAAGAAGAGAAAAGACCACACCAGTCAAGAGTGTTATGGAAAACTTCTGATGTGCAATCAGGCCAAGATCAAAGACCCAACACTTGTTTGTGATTTACTTGAAAAGAAAAACATTTCTATTTGAAATCCAGTCCCACTCATTTAAATCAGTTATCTGAGACGACTGAATATTATGTCATCATATAAATGTATGTTAATTCCACACCAGTTGAACTCAAATGCTGGACAGTCATGCAAAGTCACCACATCAGGACCTGCTCAAATCTTAGTTACATCCTTCAAACACCATTAATACACTCATGTGTAACAACAGTAAAAAGAAGTTTACCTTCCATGGAGATGCAGACTTTGAATCACCTTCATCCTGTTTCAAAACATTAAGACAACGTATCTCACAACATGATGACATAAAGCATGTTCTGAGGAGATAATGTAAAGCTACATACCCTTCCAGGTGCAGATCCCAGCATCTCTTGTTGCTATAAAATCAAGAATTACATCCTTTTTAATATGACTGCAAATTAATGAGCCACAATTTTTGAAGTTACCTGAGCTTGAACCATCGGGGCTTCCTCGGCCATAAGACCTTCAGACTCCAATTCAGAAGCCACTTTATTGATGTCCCTCAGACGAGACTCATTAGCCTTCAGGTCCTAGAAAGTGACAAACAAACAAGATTAAGACAATGAAACTTAAGAAATAAAACAATCAACACGAAGCGTTGACATCGATTATATCGTCAGATCTGCATTACCTTTTGGAAGTCGTCAAACTTCTTCTGCAGGACCTCCACCTGCTCCAGGTCAGAGCCCATCTCCTCGTTAGTCAGAGTACTCTCCTTCTCGTTGATCCACTGCTGAAGCTCATTGGCTTCCCTGAACAGCATGAACTTCTTGCAACTCTTCTCCAACATGTCCTTGCGTTTCTCTCCAAGTTCAATCAGAGTTCCGTACCTGGAAATAGAAGCCTGCATTAGACCACTCAAGACATGAACCGTGTTGAACGAGGACTGAAGATACTGTTGCTTGTACACATAGAACATGAGAACGAAGCCCCCCCTCCCAAAACTGATGAAAAAAAAGAAGAAAAACATCAGTTCAATGAATGCATGAATCCATGGGTTCATGATGCTACAAAAGGATCCAAGACCAGAAGTCAGATCCAACCATGTTCGAGACTTCCTAAACTTATATTTGTACTTAAATTTGAGACAAATTTATGCAAAAAAAACAAAACAGTTTTGCTTGTGAAACAAAAATGAATCTCTAGTATGTAAGTAAGTAATAATTTTGATGCCTAATGAAACATTTTTAATCCTAATAAATTACATTAATTCACACTACTCTTTCATCTGTTCCATACATATAATAAAAATGCATCAGATAATTACATATTTGGATCTGGTACATCTTGGTATAAAAATGAATTTGCAGAATTAGCCGCAAATGACATGTCATGGTTTATGTATACAAACAAATACTTGAAAAGAAACATTCACAGTCAAGCCAGGAATGACAAGGAGGTGGTCTCTTGAGGACTTCTATCCTGGGGTTAAATAGAAGTCAGGGGTGAGCAAGACCAAGCTCCGCATTCCCTCCGATGTTTTTGGATGGGATGGGAAAGGATGTACATCAGCTGATGGTCGTACAATCACAGGGACATGGAGATGCACATCAAGTCCTACTCACAGCTCTTCCACCTGTTTCATGCGCACAGACACGCTGCAGGCTTCTTTGGTGGACAGCCTGCCCAGTGGCAAGGCAGGATTAAAGTGTTAAAAAGAGACAGAACAACAAAATACACAAAAAAAGGCCTTTAGAGGTTAAACCAGGATCAAGCAAAGAGAACTGTTAAGAGCAGAATGAGACTAGTAAAGTAGTAAACTGTAATAAACCACAGAAATGAATAAGCCTCGTTTCATCTTTCTTGATTCTTACTGATTATCTATCTGGTCCTGGCGCAGAGCAATGCTTCCATGTTCATCCAGCAGGTTCTCCCTGGAGGACGACTGGGTTGGGTCCAGCTTCTTCACATATGCAGCGGGAACAAAGCCCTGTCGGTCATTCACCTCCACCTTCCACCAGTCCTGCAGGAGAGAGCCAAACATTGATTTATTTGTTTTAAATGTATTCTGTCCTGTTGTTTGACTAGATATCAATTTTCATATGTCAAAGACAACTTTTAATTTAAAATAATCTGCTAGGTTAAACTGTGTGCATTAATGAAGTTTAAATGTCGTACAAAAACCCAAAAGGAATGTGAGTTTTCCAATTCATCCAATAGTGCTCATCAATAGCGCTGAGTCTCGGCTAAGTAAAGCTTGCTTGTGTACCTTGTTGGTGCTGTTCAGCAGAGTCAAGATGTCTCCTTTCTTCATGGTAACTTCTCTGGGACTTTTCTCCTGATAGTCATACAGGGCGAGAACCAGTTCTTTTCCAGTCTCGTCATCAGTTGGGGCCACTTGTTGCTGTGGGGAGAAATGAAATGTTAAACTGAAGTGTCATAGTAGAATTTGGAAAACATGTTAACAAGGTCATAAACTCTGCAATAAGAGGGCTTATATTACCCTGCAGGACTGAGCCTGTTCCTTCAGAGAATTGATGCTGCTGCCGTAAGCACTCAGGTCAGACATCAGGGCTTCATGTTTCTTAAGAAGAGCCTGCAGAAGAAGATGTTTTGATTATCTTCTTGTTGACACAATGAGCAGTGGAATAATACGAGGCACATTCAAGATCCAGTAAATAGATTGATTGATTGGACAGTACCTCAGCAGAATCCTCGTCCTTGCCATAGTCTGGACTCCCAACAATGGGCTCCTTCTCCCTCATCCAGGATTCTGCTTCATTTGCATCAGCAAAGTACTGCTGAGCCTGCAGAGAGTCCTCCAGGTCTTGTCTCCGCTGTCCAGCTTTGGCCTTCAGAGTGTCCCAGCGTCCATGCAGTTCCCCCAGCTTCACTTTCACTTCCTCGCCAGCAAAATGACCTACGAACACATTTTTATTTAGTCTTGAAAGGCGTTTGATGAAGAACAAATTTATTTAGCTTCAGTTTCTGTACCTTCCTCCACCATGGCCTCTCCTTTTTGGGAGACGGCTTTGATGCGAGGTTCATGTCCAGAGATCTCAGCCTGCAGAGCCTGATGCTTCTTCAGCAGATTCTGAACACCAATCAGGTCTTTTCCTGAAGAAAGAAGTTTAATTTTCATTAAGCCCACATGAACCCATCATAATCTCACTTGTGGAAAATAACTCACCTCTGTTCGTGGATGAGGCAATAGGCTCCTTCTCACGAATCCAAGTCTCCTCATCCTCGATATCTCTGAAGAGCTGCTGGAGGCGAAGAGAGTCGGACAGTTTCTGCTTGCGAGCATTCATCGGCTCCCGAAGTCCATCATAACGAAGAACTAGAGCCTCTTGTTTCTTGCAGATGTTGTCGGCATCAAAGTGTCCAGCTTCTTGGAACTGACGAGCCTGGATGGTAATTCCATCAATTCGATCCTGAGAGATGACATGAGAGGATTTGTTATGATGCACTCTCACAAAAAGACCAAATTACAGTTAAGTTCAACACATCTTAACTCACCTGATGAGCAGCCACATCTGCCTCCAGAAGGGCGTGTTTCTTCTGCAGGTTCTGGACGCTTGTGAGATCTTTTCCAAAGTCGTCTGAAGCCAAATGTCCTTCAACTTCATACAGCCACAGCTCAATATCTTCGACATTCCGGTTGAACTGCTGTTGCTGGTTGGCTTCTCTGAGCTTGATGCCTGAGTGAGACACATCGTTTTACCTTTTCTTACTCAAGGCAAATGTGATTCCACAGAGTTATGGAAGTATACGAGTGCCGTCAGGATGTTGAATTTAACATTAAGTTTTGAATATACATATCTGCACCATTATATTCATTTGAAATTCAACCATTCATTATTCTAATGGTACAGATATACTTCCATACAGAGGCTTCTTGCATTTTTACCTTTCAGCTCAGTGGCTTCCAGCAGTTTCTTCCACTGTGAGCTCACTTCCTCCATACGACCAGCCACTTCTGTGGCAGCGTAATGCTTCCGATCCAGGAGCTCTTGACCGGACTTCTGGAGTGCATCAATGCGGCTCTGATTAGCAGACAGCTCTGCCTCAAACGCCTGGTGTTTCTGCACTTTGCCCTGGAGGTTTGAGGGATCCTAGAGACACAAACATTAGATATGAGCTGATTCAAAAAAACATTTTATCGATGAGACAACAATGTGTTCTTTAATACCTTGTAAGCCTCATCAGTAGCAGTTTTCATTTTCTCGTTGATCCAGCTCTTGAGCTCATCAGAGTCCCTGAAGAACTGCTGCAGATGGAAAGAGTCCTCCAAGGCAGCACGACGAGATTGAGCTCGGTCATGCAGGGCATTGCGGCGACTGAGCAACTACAAATAATAGAAGAGAATTTCTTTTAATTAAAGCATCAGATTTAAAGATCTTCTCCATTCAAATAAATATTATCTCCATCATTACCGCATCTCTTCTAGTAGCCACGTCCTCTTTAGCGTAGTGATTGTTCTGGATAAGCTTGGTAGCAAACTCATCCAAAGCCTGGAAACAAGACACAAAATTAAAATGTTATCTTGAAACAGAAAACATGACAGCAATCTTATTTAGAAATACAAATTAAGGAACTAACCGTGATCTTTTCTTCCTGGGCACTAAGTGACTTCTCAAAGTCCTCATGTTTCTTCAGCAGAGCTTCCACACTGTCCAAAGAGTCACCAAGGTCTTCATTCAGAAGGAACGCCTGTTAACCAAACGCAAGTAATTTAGTAGTTTGCTTTTGTAACAAGAAAACATCTTTGCCGTTCGTTTACCTCCTGTTTGCTCATCCAGTTGTCAACCTGCTCAGTGTCCCTGTAGAAAAGCTGCAAGTCCATGCACTGCTCATACTGCTGCCTGCGAACCTCCCACAACTCCAGCAGAGACTCCTTCTCATGTGCCAGTATTCCGAGCTGCATATTAAATGTCATCATGAAAAACAGCTCATATAAAAATGCCTATAATTTTAAGTGATTACCTTCTCCTTGACTTCATCAGAAGCATAATGTCCAGTATCAAGTAAAGCCTGTCCAGCTTCAGCAGTGGATCTGAAACTGTCCTCATGAGCATCAATCTCCCCCTAAAATAATACACAAATTGTTCATTAAGAGCCTGGTCACCAGTTGAAGGGTCTAGATTGGTTAATTCAAAGTGTTTAATAATTGACCTTATGTTCTTGGTGACGGTCAAGCAGAGCCTCGGCACCGGCCACATCATTGGCCAGTTCATCAGCATTGATCAGAGCCTTCATCTCAGTCACCCAGCTGGTCAGATCCCTGAAGTCTGCAGTGAAACGCTGCAGCCTAAACGATACAAAGAGAACTTGAGCAGATACTCTTAACACGCAGTGTAAATCTTAAGAACAATGCTATAATGACTCTTGTGAAAACTTTATAAATAATGTATTTGCTTATTACATGTAGGAGTCATTCAGGCGAGCGCGGCGCTCGGCAGCCAAAGTACGAATTTGCTCCCAGTTGGTTATCAGCTCGTCTTTCTTCAGGTGGATTTGTGTGGCGTTCTGTGGGTGTGTCTGCTGAAGACGCTCCGCATCTCCACCCAGGGTGTTGACCTGACAGGTGAACACAAGTTGATGATATATACAAAAAACTCCATGATTGATTCAACTTCAGTGGGTCCCCTTTCACGGTGGGGGATTAGCTCCTTAAATCCCCCCCCCCCAACCTCGAAATTAAATAAAATAAAGTAATGACTGTTTAATTTCATCTATTCAAAACCTGTTGAGGCCTCTTAATTCCTCCCTCGCACCCTTTTTAAAACCCAAACTGTCATTAATATTTTCCACATTCTCACACTACATACACTCTCAAAAACCTACATCATTTTAACAACACAATAAATGATTGATTATGAAAATTTGATGGAAAAGTTATAAATTGACATTTTCTTTTTTAGCTTACAACTTAACATTGCCTATGAGGGGCATCCCTCTCAACAACCCCCTAATGTTGACATTAACAGCTCCAATAACGCTTTGCCGCCCAGCAAACCAATCACAGCTGTCAATAACTTTTTACATTGCAACTTGGCTGTACAATACAGTATTGTTATCACTAAATAGAGTATTGTGTAGAATTCATTATTTGTTGGCAACATAAGTAAGATGGTGTGGTAACTAGCGCCTCCCACCAAGTCATAATGTATTATTAAGTTAAACTGCTGTTATAATAAATCACCTGCTTGAAACAGTGTCAACAAAGACAAGGAACTCTGACGCTCCTGACTGCTACTTCATTTTAATTAAACATGCAGTACCGTCTGCACAAACAAAAACACAAAACAGGTCTACAGTAAAATTGCGAAGGACCAGTATATTTTTATTTTGAAGAGTTTCTCACCTTATCTTCCAAAGCAGCCATGTCTCTCTCCAAGCCTTCATGCTTGCGCAGCAGAGCCTGCACACTGGCCAGGTCACGACCAAAGTCATCAGAGGCCATCAGCGTCTCCTTCTCCTTGATCCAGCTGATGGTCTCGTCCACATCTCTGTCGATTCAAACAAACAGAAGGCTCAACCTTTTGGTAAAAATAAACAACTCCAAGTAGCATTGAATGTGGTTATGAAGCATTCAATTTACTACATTTTTGTGTCTTTTACCTGTTGAAGCGTTGCACCTCAGCAGCTCCGAAGAGCCTCCCCTGCCTCTGCTGAGCCAGGCCCTTCAGACGCTGCCAGGCTGCGTTGACTTCGTCTTGCTTTTTGACTATCAACTCAGCCTCAGGGTGAGCTTCCTGTATCAGTTTTGCTGCAAGTTGGTTTACTTCATTCACACGTTCTTCATGGGCTGCTAGATCCGTCTGGAACTCTTCAAACTTCTTCTGTAGCAGTTCCACATGCTCCAAGTCCTGTCCCACCTCCTCAGATGTTGCCATAGTCTCCTACAGAACCAAACATAAATGGAAATTGAGATTAAAAGGGAAGTAAAAAATAACATCCACCATAGTTTGTTTTAATCACAAATGTATAATTCCCAGCATGATGTGTGTATTTTATATTAATTTCTGTAACTGTGAAACTGACCTTGTCACTGATCCAGTCAAGGGCATCTTCACACTCACGCAGGTACTGGACAAGTTTCTGGGCTTGCAGAAGCCGCATGCCCTTCTCCTTGGTCCTCATCAGCAGGAGGTCCCAGAGGCGATGTAGCTCCTCCAGGCGAGACTGAATTACAAAGAGAAGGAAGAAACAACGATTAAAAAGAGGAAAATTGCAAATATACCTTTTCAATGTTTTTACCTAATATAGAAAAATAAAATACCAAGTTTATTGAAAGGAGTATACAAGATTCTTAGAAATATAATAGATTATCTCAAAGACAATTGGATGCAGTATGGAATTATATCAGTGCCAGCAGGATATTGAATGGTTGAATTGATCATTTTAAATGTTGGCTTTTTTTTTGTTTTATTAGTTTTATTTTTTGAATTAAATAAAATAATTTGTATTTATTATTTTTACATATTTTATATTCCAATTCCAATAATTCAAGAATAAATGTTCTAAAATAGTGGCACTAGACTATACCAAAAGAGTACCGATCTACTTGATTGAACCATCAGCCAATCATAGTGGCGCATTTCAATACATTTAATTTAAAAGGCTACGAATGAATGAGAAAAAAAGAATTAAACGTATATATTTTTTTCAAATAATTGGAACAAAAATATCAAACTATGTTAAAAAAAAAAAATTAATTCATTTTAAAAGATTCTATTTTGAATTAAATTATATGAAAAACAATATCACTCTTTGGATAAACAAATTATTGAATTAAATTATTTAAAAAAAATTAAAATAATAAATAAAAAGTTTCTCAACATTTGAAGCATTAAGATAAAATATTCAATATTCCAATGACACTGATATAATTCCACAGTAACACTCTTAAGAAACAAAAAGAGGAAAACCAGCTGGTGGAGAATCCAGAAAATGTCACTCAGAAGTCACGCGGCAGGTCAACACCTACTTGTATATATTCAATTAAATTATGACTAGTAACTATGGGTCTCTGCTGTGTCCGGTAGGGCGTGTAGGACTGAACCAAAGGGAACGTTAACACATTGGCAGCATGACATACAACATTTTACACAAACACATTGAGGTTTTATACAGTCATAAATTCTTTTTCATACCCGGATGGTCTCGGCAGAGAAGTGACCCTCGGTGATCATGAGGTTTCCTGTCTCGTCCAGTTTGATTATAGCCCTGGCATTGGCCTGAACTTCAGCTTCAAAGGCCTGATGTTTCTGCAGCTTACCCTGTTGTTAACACAGATGATGAACAAACACACGTGAGTGATCACTCAAAAATCCTAAAGGGATTATAAAAGGATCTGCTTAATCCATTAAAATATTCTACCTACTCTGGGACACAACACTATTCTAAACATGAATATGATTTTTTTTAATCCAGACCTGCAGATTGGAAGGGTCCTTGTAGTTCTCATCAGAGGCGATCTGCAGCTTCTCCTGGATCCACTTCTCTAACTCATCTGCGTCCCGGCGGAAGAACTGGAAGCGGTAAGAGTCTTCCAGCTTCTGCCGGCGCGTAATGGACAGGTCCTTGAAGCGCCGATAGCGGTCCAGCACCTGCTGGCGGCGCTCCTGGATGTCATCGGCTGTCTCCAGCACCTTGGCCCCTGCCGTGTCCATTTTCTGCTCCAAAACACAACAGAAATATCATGAACATGTGGCATTCAGTCATTAATGATCTCTACATTCCATTATTTAATGGAATTCTGAAAGGAGCTTGATTTAGTACGCCCATCTTAACTCTGCTTAAATATTCACTGCATGTAAAAATGTAGGGGTTTGATAAGAGGATACAGATGTCAAAGCTGTAAACAAATCCTGCATCCTGAGTCGAGCGGAGCAACCAAAAGGCCAGCAGCTGAAACACTCCACTTGAATGTCAAAAGGGGGTCGGGGTGGGAGCAGAAATTCCACAGGCCCTCAAACAGTAACTAGGCTGCGCCGAACAAATGATTTGCTTGAGTCAACTTCCCTCTCGGTTTTGTTTGGCCCCCATTTTATAATGTTAACCATCTTCAGGGAGGAGATCAAACTATCTAACATTATTGATTTTCGTGATTCAGTTTTAATGGTTATTATTAAGAATTTGTTTACACTCAACACAATCCTATGTCGAACACAAAAAAAAAAAGAAGACAGCTAGACGTTGACTTGTCCATCACCACCAAGGTCGACTCCCTCCAGGCAGACTAGTGGGTGGGTGAGGGTAGGGGGGGGGCGGAGCATTTTTGTCGATAGTGCAAATTGTAGGACAATGAGCCATGGATGCTTGTGACATCATCCATGTTTGCACTCAATGTGAGGATTAGAGGCGTCAGCAGTCCAGCTGTAATGGGGTTTTCAACCAGAGCCAGAGATGCTTTTATCGCCAGACAGACGTGTATGCCATTGGACTGACCTTTTGTCTCCGCAAGGTTCAAGTCCTGACCAGCCCTCAGGCCAGTAGCCATCCCCTTATTTAAATGCACAAAGTACAGAAAGTGAAAGGACGAGGTCTGATGTGCAGTAAGAAGATTAGTCCTATCAAACATTTGCTTAAAAAGACTGTCCGGGATGCAGATAACCCTCCCCCACTGTCGACTTGCCCCAGTTCACAGAGAACTTAAAAAGATGGGACAGACTGAAGTGACCTAGCCAAAAATATAGACTAAACTATAACTATTTTACTGCATATATGACTAATGCAACGTAAGCATTATATTGAATTACTCATTGCAAAATTTCATACATTTATTTAATAATTTGTATTATTATCAAATACATTGTTGGTACATGAAGTTAGCGTGTGATTACCGTTATTAATTTTAAATATTATTATGCTCAAAGCAGAATGACTGTCAGACGCTGCTAAAGCTGCGACTGCTGATAGCACGTCCACTCGTCATGTTGCACGAGTAGATAACAGCTTTCTCTGTCTTCATCTGGACGACGCTTCGCAGAGCTTTGCTCCCTTTGGCAACCACCCACACGAAGACCCACCAACGCAGAGTGCAAAACATAGAGAATGTTGCTGTGCAGATTTATATCTTTTTTTTTTCCTCCACAATGCGAGATGTAGTTTCGAAGCTAGATGACGAATGGATAATGGACACCAGTTTCATAAGAGTTGCTCGTTCTAAACGTTTTTGTCTTTTAATAAATCATCTTGACACATTTTCACCTTAAAATTATAGTAAAAAATAAACGGATTAGATAAATCTATTACTCACAATTGTATAATTTCCCGTCTTAATAAGTGTAATTGTTCGGAAATTAATAAAAAGGATTGAGGAACAGTTAAACCAAACGACTGTTTCTTGGGTAAAAATAGCAGTGGATCCTTCACAGAATAACTGTTACTAAGGGAAACCATCTGTTGTTTGTAACCAGGGGCCACAGTGACGCCAGCGAGGAGGATGGAAGCTAAAGGAATTTGCAGGAAATGGGAGAGGCTCTTGGGAAGTGATGGAGGGAAGGCGGTCCGATGAGATAATGCAACAACAATATCTCTGACCTAAACCTCAGAATTATTGATTTAATTTACAGAGCTACACCCAATATTCTTTTTAAACATGAGATGAATAAGACATTTTCTATGAAATGACATTCCATAATCTAATTTACTGTATATATTATAAGGTTATGATCATAGTCTCAACTCTGAAGTAAATACGATTTTATGTGACCAAAACGTTCATCTCTTTACACAAATATTCTTCATGAAGCAAACATCTTAAAGTTTGTACCTCCTCTGCTTAATATTACACATGTATTCAGTGGCATGTTAAGCAAAAACTCACCTGACAGATCAAAAATAATGCAGCAAACGCAGACTAAATTCAAGATTACTTATGGGACTTGAAGAATAATGAGGACAATACATGCCAAACTAATGTGTGGCAACTGAAAGGTAAACACCTAGATGAGGGAAAACACGGTTTAAGACTAAAACATTTTCCAACACAATATTATAAAAAAAATCTATTGCACATTTGAATTTCTGAAACGATATAAATGTTAAAGGGTAAAGGAGTCACTCTTCTGACATGCAAAGATAAACACCACAAATAGATGCATTCAAAAGTATAAATGAACAATAATAAGTTTCAGAAAAGATACATCTTCTATTTTAAAGATTAAGTCTGAGAGAAGAAGAGAAAGAATACTTGAGCGAGATTCTCCGTCCAGATGATCTCGTTTAGCCCCTCGCTCGTTGAAAATCTACACAAGTCGCAGCGTCATCCTGCACCCCACCCCGGCTGTAATGCACTCCTAAAAAGTCTGATGGCGTGGAAAAAGACAAACTCATCTAGCACGCAGAGATCGACGCAATGCACCTGCAGTGACTGTGCTGTATTGAGAAGAGAAGCAGGAGCCCGGCCCACACTGCCCTCTCTCCCCACTTCATCCCTCCGCCCACAAACATTAATTATTATAAGTGTGGAAAAAAAAAAACAAAGCCTGTTGATAAGTATCTGGAATCTTCTACGAGTTCATATTTGAAGACAGCAGCACACAGAAGGCACTCAGAAGAGAACGTCACACACTTGTTACCTTGAGTTTCGGTTTAGTAAATGTCGACATGTTGTGCATCCTTGTCGGCTTGCTAGAGATCATTAAACATGGACCACATGATCAGTGAGAGGCAATCAGTGATGGAGCTCAGAACAGGCGTTTACAGGAAGAGGATGCTTTATAGATCGAGTGCTTTACAATAATAAGTCAATTGTCAGCGCAGATAGACATTGAAGAACAACTGAAACTAACTTCCCGAACCCTTAAGCAATAGAATAACCAATTTCTAATGATCAGCACAGAAGCAGCAGTGATAAAAAGTTTAGTTTTAAAATCTATGAAACAATACGATTTTAAAATATACAATTCAAAAATGATCACGTGTATTTTGTATTGAGACTGCTATACAATGTTAACCCAACACAAAATACAAGAATCATGTTAAATTATTGCCAGGTTACATTAAAGAACAAAAGGGAGATTAAGAGACAAATGGGGCAATATTATTTCCATTGGGAATATTGCAAGCAGGTATTTTTGTCAGATGAACTCAAAAAGCTGTCCTACTTTGCTCCTTTCTGGCTCACACTACCATCTACTTGTTCTTCCACGATATTTAAACACACAGACATGACACTTAAGATTACATAAATGACACGTTTTGGGAACATAAATCATTTATATAACCATCAATGTTTTAACTTGAAGTTTCTAAAAAAACTTTATTTTTTTGTCATAGAGTCATATGACTAACTAAATAGTTGACATCGTTTCCACGCAACCCAATTTACCTTTCTCTTGTCAACATAACAGAAATGAACAAATATTAACTCTTTTTTTGTGACTATTGCACTGTGAAATGACTGTGTACAAATATTTAAAACGGATGCATTGTAAAACCGCTTAGACGCTCCTCCTATTTACAATTGAAATACTTTATGCGTTCTTGAATAGGGTTTCAAACTACTTACATTATACAAACACTAATAAAGTGATAAAAAGGGAAAAACAACACCTAGAAATCTTAATTTAAAGTCTATATTATAAAATGAATAACAACCCTCTAGCTAAAAAAAGGGTTTGATATAATCAATGAGAGTGTTTAAAACATATGGATAGTGGATCCTTCTAATGTTCTCGAAGTGCTGCCTGTGCCCATGTGTAAAACCTGACACCACACTGAAAAGCACAGATGCAGAGGCAGAAAAGAAGCGGGGGTGTAAAATAGCAGGGGCTTGTCATTATTGCTGCCCACACATTCCCTGCTTTCAGGATATATATTGCAGGCTCTGTTCACAGCCAACATGAATGGAATTACAAGAATGATTCAAGAAATACATGTCATTTTTACAAAGATCTAAACGTTGTATGGAGTGTATGAAAGTATGCAGTCAATCCAGTGACATTAAAAAAAGGATATTGGCTAAAATATGGGTCAATAATTAACTGTAAGGACTTCAGTGGGGACTGACAGCTGGAGTCCTGCTCCGGCCAAAGGTATGCAGGGCGGCTCCCATTCAACTATGGCCGACATGCTAATGAAAGCTACACGCTTAGCACGGGGGGGATTCACAGCAAAGCCATCATTGAACTATTACTTTACAATTGTAGCAAAGCTATTTCTGCAGCACAAAAAAACAACATCAGATCAGCTTCTCTATTATTTATTCAACACTTTTTTTAAGGAGCTCACGGACAAGCTAACGGTCTCCATCTCAGAAAGAAAAATGTCCTTCACGTAATCTTGAAACCCCCTCAGCACACAATGCACTTTTTAACCTAAACTGTAGCTTAATATTCGTCAAATATTTTATGAAATATGAGTTAAACATGCATTTGTTTCTCGGGTCGTCCTATCACACCACCCTGGTGGACAACAAACGCAATTGCAAGCTGTCATCTTTGGGAGGCTAATCGGAATTTATACATCTTTATAAACTTAAATATCTCCTCCAGTTGGAAGTGAATACAAGTGATGCGTTTAAACATCATTCTGTTTTACTGCATTCACTCGGATTAACTAACACAAAAGAGGTTTTAACAAACATGCTAGCGTTAGCATCAAGCTAAGCCAACAAGAGGATAATTGAATGAAATGGATTCAGCAAATAAAAAAACAATACTTTGCATCGTCTATACGTTTAAAGATCTCAAATGGTAGTTTTAAACGTGTTATCTTACCTAGGTTTTATTCGAGAGCGTTAGGGAAGTGGTTGTGTGTCCAGGCGACTGAGCGACGGATGCGAGGTTGTTATCTAGTGGGCTGGCTGTTTTCTTTTTTTCAGGCACGTGACGTCATTTTCTGCAGGCTGCCGGAAAAAGACGGAAAATGTCGAAATAGAAATCGGAACGCTCGGTAGGCCAAACGCAGAACATTTTATTTTATCAAGAAGTATTTGCCCTTTTGTGGTAAAATGTCCAATATTCCTTTAACTTAAATATATATATATTTTAAATAAAAATACGGACAGTAAATATTTATTACGACAGACGTTTCTTGTTTTTACTGGAACATTTAAGCAGAAGAAATCAAGTCTTTCTTTTTATTTTCAATTTAAGATAATTATCCATTTTACCTTGTATATGATGGCGTACCAAATTTTTTTTTTTTTTTTAAATATATGTATTTACACAATCTATGGGAAAGGCATCTGCATATTAAAAAATAAACTGAATTTTCTTTTCCAAGTGATTGTGTCTATATGTAAGACTTTCATATGAAGACACTGGAAGTCTAACACTGATATCAATATCCGTTTGTCTCCAGGAAGGACTTCCTCAGCCGTTTTATCAGCTGACTATCTCGAGGAATGTTGTACAACAACTCATCTATTTAAGGAGTTCAAATACAACAGACTCTTCATCCTAAAGCCCACTGGCGGTGTTCCTTGTGTGACACTTTTTGGACGAATCATATGAAGCAAAGTTAAATCATTAGATTTGCTCTAAACCGAAAGCACAAGTTAAGAACTTTGGGACTGCATTATTTGAAAATAATGTTCTTAAAACATAACAAAATGCTCAAAGAGTTTAACAAAATAAATCATTGTAAATTAAAAGTGTGGGTTGAATTTATTGAGGATGAGAAAATATGCAGAATATTGAGGTAAACATCATAACAATATACTTCAAATGTTACAGTATGTGATGCTGCCTTGTACCAGCCAAGGAATAAAAATTGAAACCATTTTGTGTAGATGAGAAGATGACTTTGCTTGTAAACATCCTCCTACCAAACCCATTTACTGTCAGCTAGGTAAAAAAAAAAGTTGATATTTAAAAACTAACTCATAAAGCATTTGTTTAAAAACTATAACTCTGGAAAACTTACAACTTTGGACACAAAATACAACCATATAACAAAGAACATCTACTGTAGCACCAGATATATGTTCAAGTGAACGTTCAAGTCAAAACAATTTCAGTATTGATTTCAAACCATTTTTTTTTAGACAAAAAAGTTCTTCCGAGACATCCGACTGGATCCTGAGTTGATTTTCACGGCAAGTGGAATGAAATAGTGATCTTGAGGTCTGATGTGGAGGCACTTAAACAGGCGACTGGTCTCTCAAAGTACTTAGAGAAGTGTCTCCTATCACGCTGTACGACGACTTAAGAAACTGGACGTAATTCTGCAGGCTTTTGTTGGTTCTGTCCGACTGCAGCAAGCGGTCCTTCAGGTCCTCAAGTCTGTTTTTGTACCGCCTCTCCACCTGAAGATCAGAACAGACATCGATCAACAGATTCCGAGTGGAGGGCCGAGAGCCTCACCTCGTCCTTGCAGCGTTGCATCTGGTTGATCTCTGTTGTGGTTCTGCTGAGCTGTGTTTCTAAGTCTAGAATCTTAGCTTGTGTGGTACGTTCTTTGATGGCAGCACGCTCCCTGGTTTGAGACATCTGGAGGAGAATTACAGGATTATGACGTCAGCAATGACTCAGCATACATTAAATCTTTAACCATGACAGCCATGAAGTTATAGTTTTAACCAACACCAGTAAATCTGCACTCAGAAAATAAACATCAAATCAGTTTAGATTGTATTTTGGAAAATGGTCCCGGGTTTTAAAACAGATAATTCGAAAACATGTACCACTAAATTCCTAGTTTTAATTATGCATCCTGCTACACTTGTTTTTGTCAATAAAGGAGAAATCATTGTTCAATATTTGCCAAGAGGTTCACAGCCCAGTCCTGGAAGAATCCAAACGTACATGAAGTGACTTTTTATAAGGCTCTTGTAAGACTAAATTATTTCACAAAGAACAAGCTGGACTTCTATTTCTCTAGTGTTTTTCTAAATTTTGGCAACCAATAAAAACATGTTCAACAAATGAATAAAAGAAGAAGAATGTCAGTGGAAACCTGCTGTTGAGCTTCTTCCAGAGCCTCTTCCAGCCGTTTGCTCAATAGCGAACATTCTCGTCTTTTGTCTTGAATCTGGAACTGATTGTTCTGGATGATCTCGTCACGTTTAGAGATGACAGACGTGAGAT
Organism: Callionymus lyra; assembly: GCF_982586985.1. Taxonomy (NCBI): domain Eukaryota; kingdom Metazoa; phylum Chordata; class Actinopteri; order Syngnathiformes; family Callionymidae; genus Callionymus; species Callionymus lyra. The sequence continues at coordinate 16,541,550 of NC_141822.1, read as the reverse complement.
CGCCGTTCAGAGTAACCATCTCATCAAGTTTCCTGAAACGGTTTAAACACAGTACGCCAAGTTCATTACTGTTGTTGAACAGTAGACTATCTGAAGTGACTAACCTCTCCAGACTCTCTGCTTTCTGCTGAAGGTCTTTGTTATCAGTCAAAAGGACCTTGTTTTTCTGTTTGAGAAGCTCCATTAGGCTGCCCTGAGACTCCACCTTCACACAGGAGGACACACAAAATAATTAAAAGACATGTTTTGAATCCAAATTGTCAGTTTTGTTGAAGGAATGCAAATCTTTGCAGGCTTGTTATTATGTATATATATATATAAAACAATTTGGAAGATATCCTTAAGATTAAATTCACATTTGAAGAATTCCTCTATAAAATACAAAACATGTATTGCAATCTCATCTTGTAATGTTTTGCTACTTTAAAAGATTCTTTAGATGATCCCTAATGCAGGAGTTTAACATTCAAATCGCTAAAAGTCTGAACAAAATGTATATTTACTAAGCTGTGAGGAAGTAGAAGCCTGATATCCTTTCACTCTTGAAAACATCACAATTATCTGTTTGATCTTTTTCACCAAAGTTGACATCCATGTGTAATTTATCTTAAACACTAGCATATCAATAGGTCACAATATCAACAAACAATATTTATCTAACCACGCATCCTTAAAAAAATCTAAAACATTTTTGTTAGGTATTCGTCATAATTGTTGATATGAATCACATCAGTGCCATAGTTTCATCTTTAAACCGACAACTTAATACATCTGCTTGGATTTTATTAATATATTTTCAACCATCACATGAAATAACTTGGCCTTTTTTTGATTGACATGTTTTCGAGCAGGAGTCACCTTCAGCCTCAGCTCCGTCATGGTGCTGCTCAGCTCCAGACTGCGTCTCTCCTGATGGAGCATCTTGTCCTGAGCCTCCTGCAGCCGCTGCTCGGAGCATCGCAGATTGTCGGGCAGAGATTCCAGCTCCGTCACTCTGGTCAGCAGCTCCCTGCGCACTTGCTCCACTTCCTGCTCCACCTCCCTGCGCACCGCCTGGGCATCCATCTCTGCCCGAGCCAGTTTGGACCGGTATTCATCCGCCTCTGCTCTGGTATTTTCCACCTGATCATGACCGATAAAAAAAGCTCTCAGAGCATCTCATGACAAACTCCTCAGTCAGTGTTCCTCACCTGGATTTTATAACTTTCCAGCAGATCTTCATATTGCTTGATAGAAACTTTGACCTGCCGGAGCTCCGACTGTGACTGGACCAGCTTCTTCTCGGCGGCGAAGGCTTCGGCCTGAGACATTCATTAAGTTAAGTGAATAAAACCAGGGGCTTCCTGAGACTAATGTGATCTAAAGCAGTGACAAGAGGAACAAGAAGAACTTCTGATGATTGACCTTCAGTGACTGGTTCTCTAGTTTGGCTGCAGCACTCTGGGAGGTTAGCTTCTGCAGCTGGTCCATCAAATCTCCTCTTCCTCCATCCCCCCTGCTCAGCATCTGCTCGTTCAGCTCCTTGACTCTCCTGCAAGAGACGACAGTCATCACTTATCTGTTAACGCATAGATAGATAGATTGATAGATAGATACTTTATTAATCCCCGGAGGAGAAATTATTTTGTCCAGCAGCAATAACACATCCATCCTTAAAAATACCATTTATACATACATAAATACAATCAAATAAATACACAAACACAATAAATACAAAAGACAAAGTTGCCAACAACATAGACATGAGCTGCTACAACTGTGAGACATTTGAATTAAATATCAATACACTTTAATCTTTTTTTTTTTTTTAAAACCTTTAAGACCCTATGAATATTTATCAGTACTGTGTCAAGTAAAACATATATATTTATTTAGAATAGGATTTTTTTGTCATGGTTCTTTTTGTATTTAATGACAAGTGGATTAAATACAGATGATTTTTTAAATGTACATACATTTTAAAAAGTAAATATGCACAGCATTTGTTTATGTCTGTGTTGTAATTTAACGTCTAGCCACAAGGTGGAAGTCACCCCACAGCTAGAGTAACAATGAAATCCCCTGAGATCCCAGAGATAACTAGGGATGAGAGGATACAGTCGACTCCAGCAGCTTTTAAAGCTGATGTTTGGATATTTTGGTTTCAAAACAAAATGACAGCAGTAACAACTTCATCAAGAGCCATGTGGTCTGCAAAACCAGAATACAGTTCTATAAATACAGCCTTATTTCTACTTTACTTTTTCCAATATATCATAATGTTGCCCCTGCATCATGATATATATTCATATATATTGCCAAATTCTTGCAAATACATACCTCTAAAAAAGACAAGTGACAAAATGTAAAAAACAAGAAGTTCATGGGAACTGCTCAAATTTCAAAGTGTCTTTCCCATCTTCAGTTACCTGTTCAACACGGAAAGCTCCGTCTCCAGTTTCTCCTTCTCCTTAATTTCTTCAGCATGACGGCTCTGCCACATCTCAGCTGCACAGAACGCTTCCTCCACCCGCTTCTCCTGTAAATATAAACAGTATATACACACATTTAACTAAAGTTGAAGTGACAAAGAACATTTTTGTCAACTCACCAGGTCTAGCAGCTGAGCACTCAACTGTCCTGACGCGTCCTTGTTGCACTCCGCTCGCTTTTTTTGGAGCCTTGTCGCCTGCTTTTGGGCGTTTTTGTCTGCATCGACCTTCAGCTTCAGCCTAGTCTGCTGCTGCTGCAGACGATCCATCTCTGCCTTTTGTCGATTTGCTGCTCGCTCCAGGTTCTGAGGAGGGTTGTGAAGAAGATGCAAACAAATAAACCTTTTCTGCTGTTTCATCCCATTTCTATTGCTGCCATTTTTTAAAAAAAATCTCTTTAAATCTCTAATTATTTTTAATGTGTATACCATTTTAAAATGTGCTTGTTCGTGTCCAGGTAGGTGCCTTTGAATAAAAGACTCACCTTTATCTGGACTGTCAGTCGGTTGTTTTCCGACTCTTTGCTGCGTAGCTGTCCTTGCAGATGGGCTCTGGTTTGCTCCAGATTCTTGGACATATGAGCTGTACTCCTGGCGTTTTCCTACATTTCAATTGATATCATTATTACAATGGTAGTTAAGAAAAAAAGGAACAATTTTCCCAGAACTTTTACCTTCTCATTCTCTAAACGTTTGGAAAGACGGCTCATCTCGAGTTCTTTCTCCTGAAGTTTCACCACAAGATGCTAAAGACAGAGGATGTGTGTCAACAAACATCAACCACAAATTAAGAACGATTATGTTTCTTCTGAGCTGATGTTTCCCAACAATAAGACTTAACAGGAATTTACGACATATTTCATCACCGTCATCAAGTGGAAGGTCCTATCATTGATTCGATTGCATGCTGGGACATTTTTATGTTTTCTGTATAGGCGTGTGTGCAGCACCTGCTGCTAGAAGCCAAACAAGTGGATGATGATTAATTTAAACATTCTTTATTTAATATGAAACTTCAAAACATCACCAACATACAATCATCCATTCTTTGTCCCAATGAAAGACTATGTTGGACATTGAGTTTTACATTTGTTGTGGCATTTAGAGCACCAGAAAAATAAAAAATAAACTGATACAGAACGGTCATCTACTTGAAAAACTTCAGATAGTACTGCTACACTCACTGCGTTCTCCACCTCCGTTTCTGAGAGTCTCTTCAGTAACGAGTCCTTCTGCTCCGACAGGTGCTTCAAATCCATCTGTTTTGAACACATATCAGTGCAAGCCATTAAAATGCACTAGTTTCCATGTGGGTCAGCTGACTTATTAATTCATGAATAGCATAAATAAAAGGAAAAAACATTTAAAAAAAATGCTTTTCGTGTACTCGCAGTGGAATTTAACTGATATGATTCGTTTTTCAAGAGATACAAAGAAATAATAACACATCACACCTGAGATCCTTCGTGGTCCCGAAGAAGATTCCTCAAACTCTTGTTTGTCGACTCGAACGTCTCAAGCTTTTGCAACAAAAGATCATGATGATGCTCCAGAAGTAACGACTCGGAGCCTAAAACCTTCTTTAGCTATAAAGAGAAAAATATTATTCTGTGATTTCTTTTTCTGAAGGAGGATTTTTGTAAAAGAAAATGAACGACTGTGTCACTCACACTTCCAGGACTACCAGGCTTCTTAGAAATGGACTCTCTGAGGGCCTTAACTTCATGAACAGCAGCTGCTCCGTGCTCTTCTGCTTCCATCAACTTTCTGAGCAGAGCATCAGTCTTTGGACGCGTGTCCCCTTGTGTCCTACAAGTGAATATGTAAGTTTTTAAAATTTAAATTGAGCTTCAAGACAATACAATTCCAGAAAACACGACGTTAAAATAGCTCATGAATGATCATCAATTTATAATAACAACGCTCCAACAGAAAAGCATGTTAAGGTGTAGTTTCAAACTTAACGAGTGAGTACAGTTTTGTTTGGACTGATATTTGCCTGCTGTGATCAGATTCCTGCAGCATCTTCTCCACGGTCTGGCGAAGTCGTACATTTTCCTCCTCCGTCTCCCTCAGCTCTTCCTCCTTCTCGAAAATCACACGCTGGGAAGCATTAAGCTTCTCCGACTGGCGCTCCAGTAATTTGACTTTCTTTTGCAGCTCGACCTGGAAACAACAAGATGTTTTTTGTCACTTAAACAATACAACTAGATTACAATTTGAACCAAAAGCAATCTTTTTTTGACATTAGGTTTACCATACTATAGTCTCACAGACCTCATTTTTCAGAGAGCTGACCCCAGTCATCAAGTTGTCAATCTTCTTCTCATAATCTGTGATTCGACTATTAAGCCCCTCATCCTGTTCTGTAAGGTCGGCCAACAGCAGTGCACCTTGGGAGTGTTCATGTGTCGGAGGAAGAATTTCCAGCTGGTGCCTTGGACCCTTGAAACAAACACATAGACGTCTGACGAGATGCACCACCAAGTGCGTCAGAGCTAACGTGGACGTTACCTCCCACTTGTATGAGCCATTAACTAAGGTGGTCTTGCCCGAAGGTCTCCAGGGTAAATGGGTTTTATCCTTGGCAGAGGGGCATTGGCTCTGTCCATTCTCTTTGACCTGGAAACAGAATATGGATCATGAATCTTTTCAATTTGGTTCGACAACATAATGGTGCTTAAAAAAAAACACTTTTTTGGCAGAAAAAAAATGACAAAAGTAAACTACGTACCTGGGGTGTAATGGGTGTACTTGCCCTTTGTTTTCTTACATGCACGTGAACAGGTGTCGCATCACTGACATGCACGTGAATTGGAGGCGAAATCAATGTGTTTTTCATTGATTTCCTCTAATAGAATTGAAAAAGAAAACATGTGAAAATGATTCAATTAACACATTTGTTATCAACTCATGAATAGTTTAAAAAACTACAGCCACACATTTCGGTAAAACCTTATTATTTTATTAAATGGTTGAACAACTGCTTTTCAATCTGAAACCAATTTAAACACATTTTGTCATCTGCATATGGTTCACAGTCCATTTTCAATATAATAATTAGAATCTACTTCGTTATTATCAACATTTTGAAGTTGTTTTGTTTCTTATTTAACTGGAAAACAAAGTCATGGGACAGTAGATGCCTTTCACTGGTATATATAGTAATATTGCTGTTACATAGTTATTACATTGAGCAGATAATGCTTCAGAGTTTGGGAATATGCTTGATTCTCTGTTTTTGTTCAATTAATAAAAATATCCTCAATAATAATAATAGATAGCCAGAGAACATTAAATTCTCAACTACAATGATTTAAAAATGAATAATATGTCAACAAGGTAAACGGAGAAAGCGAGTTGAAAAAAATCATATGTAATTATCAATATTTTTAGCCAAACCACACACAAAAATTTGTTTAAAAAACAACTGCAGGTACAAATATTACAACTTGATAAGAGGTTGAAGGTAGTTTGTTAAACGGGCACAAACAGTAGTTTTTATCAGGAAGCTACTTTAGCTTAAAGGCTAACTCGTTTGTAACATTTACTCGAATCACAGAGAGACAGATAATATAGAGGAACTTACCATTAAAATGTGACTTTAACTCTGTGTGTTTTTTATAATCTTTCTTCATTTATGATCGTAAACTCGGTGACATTATCGCGACATTCAAAAATAACCACAGACAAGGTTTCAGTCAAACATTATGGTTGTCTCTGTCTGTGATTGGCCGCTTTTATATCACGTGTCACACTAACTTCACAGTAATTGGACAAGAGCCGAATTCCCGCCGTCACCAAGCAACGACCAAGCGTAGGGCGGAGCTTTTATCGGTTTCAAAGATACTCAAGAGGGACAAGATGACTACCGGTCTGTCCTCCAGTGTTGCGTCGCTTTGACAAAAAACAAAAAACATTCTCCAGCCAAAACGGCGCATTTTTAAGTGGGCGGTGCTTAAGCGTATTTTCTAATGTAAATATTTTTTATTAAATGAGAATTTTGTGAAAAAGAAACATACTAATGAGTATGATAGAGGTCCTAGAACAATTTAAGAGACACTTAAATCGTCACATTAGGTGCCCTTTAATTACATACTGTATATATGACTAGTCAAATGTAGTTCTTATCCAGCTAACAAAATATTTAAAAAATATCTAATGTACATTTTTTACATACATTTTATAATAACAGTAGTTTTGGCTTCCACTGCAAATAAGTCTTAGATTAAGATGCAAACTATTCACCAGGATTTGAAGACTCACTTGTCAGAATAAATAGTGAAGGAGGAGAAGGAAAGAGTATGATCAAATCAATAGGAAGTCATTCAAAAATGTTTTTCATCAGATTTCTTTTATTGGCTTCTTCTGGCAACACATAAAAAACACAATTGATACAACAATTAAATTGAATCGTCAGGACAGGACAGTAAAGTACACCCGTCTTTGGCACTTTCTATTCTAAACAAACATGCTGCTTTTTAAACATTTGTGCATTTTTTCACCCCTTCTAAACATAAATATTTGAAATCCATTGACAGTTTGACACTTTGAAAATCGCAAGCAAGTCACACGCATGGCTTAAAAATGATCTGTCAAAAGTAGAAAAAGGTAGAAATGACTCCTGGGTTTCAAGGAGGGCTCGATATTGATCGGTAGGCAGTTGTGATGTGAGGTGAGTGCATGTGAGCCCGGGACACAGAGCAGTGGAAGCTTGTGCTTATGTGTGGAAGAAAATAAAAAAAAATCCTTAACAAAAGTTTATTTGCTTCAGCAAGATATCAAAGACACTAGTGATGTTGTTTTGCACATGTCAATAAAGAATACTTTAATTAAGTTTGCAGTTGTAAATGTCTTTACACTATACTCTATTTAAAAGAAAAAAATGTCTCTAGACTCTCAGGCTGAAAAACCTGATACAACAACAACAAACAAAACATTTTGTAAACATGTTTTTTTTTAAAGTTTCCAGCAGCAAATGAAACCAAATTCACATTCAGGTATTTGCATCTGCATGCGTCCATTTATCAGGTCCCGAGGCTACCATCTACACAAAGAGAAAAGAAATGATACAAAATCTTCTTCTGTCAATATCTTAGTACACACTTTTTTTTTTTTTTTTTTACAACACCACAAGTTTGTCCATGCGAGGCTCATTTGCATAATGGATCTTGTCTTTTTGTTTTCTGTGCTCAATCTTCACGAGTAACCGACACTGTGCAACGATGACCTAAGAAAAGAAGAGCGAGAAATATCCAAGTAGGAAAATAAATCAACAAAAATGTCGCCCACGGATCCTTGAATAATCCTTCTTTTAAAATGAAAACAAAAAGAAAATGATGCGCCTGATTATATGTAATTTTCCACTTTGTGTTGCATTCTAGACACTTTCTCGTGATACAAAATCAAACGAGTTCAAATGTTTCAGAGTAAGCACCATTTTGAACAACACATTAAAAAGTTTCTCGTCAACTGCCTCATAGTTTACAGAAATCACCAGACATTTAAAAACATAGATGTGACATGCAATACCACACATTATTCAACTCTGCCTGTTTTTTGTTTTTTTTAAAGTCACATTTCTTTACGTAAACAAATCTTGAATGGCTTTCTTACACATGGGTTTTGAATTATTCAGCACACAAACGAACAGAACAGTCAGACAGAAGCGGTCGATGTGGTAGAGCCGTGTACAAATAAATAAATGAGTCAATTAAATTTTAAAGGTCAAATATAAAGGCCAAGTATTTTCATAAGGATCTTTTTTTTCTTTTTCTTTACCATAACAATACAACAAACAAGATCATAACAATATCAAACAGTTTAAAGTGCAATTTCACAATGTCAACACCGGGGGAATGTAGAGTCTCACAATGAAACAAACATGCTCACACACACACACACACACACACACAAATGTAAACTGCAATGAACCTCGTGCCACTTCCAGGTGAGGCCGGAATGTTGATCGTTAGAAAAATGTTTTCAGAAAAAAAAAAGGAGCAAAACACACGTGGCCTTGTTTTAACATGATTGGTCACTTTTTCTTGACGTCAACGCCACATCAATCAATAAATAACAATAAAATGTAAAGATCCAAAAACATATTTAACGTGGCTACATCAGCATGCTAGGATTCTCTTGCCATCAAGGCCGGTGACTCGTACGACACCGGAAAACAATGAAAGTAAATATTTGTTCATCAAAAACAAACGGGAGCTTTTCCAAAAAAAAAATATATAAATACAACTCTTCCATCATCCACTATGGGGTAAATTTGGCACCGAGTCCATGCGATGCTACATACTCTGCAAAACCATTAAAAGAGCAACATGTGAGCGACGCCGTCTACATGCGAAATAGAACTTTAAGGAGGAAAAACATCAAAAACGTAAGATCAAACAATCCTCAATGGCCGTGATGCTGTTCTTCATATCGTTAAATTGCTAAAAACCTTCTTTCAGAAAACATGATCCTAAGATTGGCGTCTTTAGAACCCAGAGACTCATGGGAAATGCCTCCGTTAACTTGCATCCCAACTTTTTTTCTAACATGATCACTTACTTTAAATATGACGTAAAATGTTCATTAGTGCTGAGGGAATATATTTATGATCTGTGATTTGATTGACAGGTTTTAATTTTGTCATCTTGAATTTGACATTAGCGTTCGTCTCTTCTGACCATTAGATTGTCTTAACTTTACCGAAACCGCTGACATACTGGAGAAGCTGCACGCATGCACACCTTGAGTAAAAAGTGAAGGTCACATGTGGTGGAGATGAAGGATTTAAATATATACATGCATTTATAATGGATCCATCAGGAGATTCAACAGGCATCGAAAGAATAAACTGAGCGTCTCCTGTAGCTACAATGTCAACATTTCAATTGCTAATATTCAATAATCAAGTAAGAAATAAAGTGAAAATGGAAAGTCAACTTAAATCCTAATTTATTTTTCCTTAATTTCCTTCACATCATGCAGTTAAAACCTTCATAGGACTTTAAAAAAAAGGTCAAAAGATCGACGAGTGAAGGTTGCATGAGTGGAGGTTGCATTTAGTTGGAATGTAAATAATGTTATATATTTTTTTAAATCATGTCCTACATGATGCTGATGCTCACATGGCAAAATGGGGAATTTACACTGAATTTCACTCCAATGTGTTTAAGTAAACGTTGCCATGGTGCGCTGCATCCAAACAAATATCATCGTCACACGAGGAGGGAGTTTGTGCAAAATTACGTTTTTTTGACCTATAAAGTAAAATCAAAAAACTGCAAATCAAAAACACAGGCAGTGTGTTGATGTGTCTGTATGTACACGCTTCCTTTGTCCTTGCAGCGACGTCAGTAGCCTTCCAGAGAATCATCCCAAAATAGACTCTGAACATCCAGCATGACGGCCAGCTCCAGGACATGCCTCTGCAGCGAGCTGCTCTCCACCGTCTCCTGCTTGGGGAGGTCCGGGTACGACTCTGGGAAGCTGTGAGCCTCCTGCAGCGACACACACACCACTATAGTTGACTAACAAGTGATAGCACTGACAGTCAATGCAATATATTCATCCAAACACATGCAGAAGTCACATCCAGCAGATGAACGAGTCTTTAAAAACGAATCAAAGTACAAACAGTGGTAGCATCGCAGTGTTTTCCTATAGGATCATTCAGACAGGAAACGAGTGATAAAAGTAAAGTGCGTTAGGTGAATGTACAAAATGAACAAACATTTGACGTTAAATCACCTTTAAATCATAGTAGGGTTGTCAAAAGAATCTAAACTTAAGTATTGATATGACACTCATTTTTAAACGTGTCAACACCACCCGCATTTATTTTGTTGTTATGTATGTAAAGCATAGCTAAGATATGAACACTTAAAGTTCAACTAATGTGTTGATTTAAGTGTGTCTTAAATAGATGTTGGACTCTATTGTATCATCACAGTATGTGTCCGTTTGTACAAAACTCTCTTTTCATTTAAATATTTACATTAGAAAATGTGCTTAATCTCCACCCACTGAAAACACTGTTTTTCTGGAGATGAAATCTCGTTTACCATAATCACACCCACTTTTCTCGCGATTGGTCAAACATTGATGTTTGTCACTGAGCTTCATCAAACTTTCTGGTGTCAAAAGTGGTATTAAGTATCTAATATTTTTCCGAGTATCGATATTGAGTTGAAGATGTTAGAACCGTGATAACCATAATTTAAAGAAATACTTGATGACGGGCACGTGTGCATCAACACGACTTCACTACTTCACAACATTTCCGTACTTTAATCCAACATTTTCCCAAAGATTGAAATAGTCTGTTTTAATTGTCAGCCTACTGATCTATTAAAAGCTTTAATGCTCCAACTGAATGGGCGGAGCTTATAAAAAAGACAGCGACCCATTGGTTCATTTTCTAACATGCGGTGGCGCTGGTCCAAACAGCTTGACCATCACAAACATGGTTTTACGTGACCGTGTAGTGCCGATAAAGTTGAAAATGTACTTATTTTTAATTTTATTTCAACATATTACATTTAACTAAGGTAAGGTAAGGTAAAACTTTATTGATCCCTCAGGAGGTCTCCTTCGGGAAATTGTTTTTTTCCAATAGCCAGCAATTTTTCATAAACAATAAAAATAAAATAAATAGAAGAACATAAAGAGAAAAAGAACAAGATGACACAATCTAAGTCTAAAACTACTAGATTAATGTGACTAGACACAAAACATCATTTGTTTTTTGTGCGGTTGTCTTCTTACAATTTGAGTCCAAAGTTAAAGGTTAATATTAGTGTTTGTGTTTTTTGGTTTTAGAAATGAGAGAAAGCAGAAATCAAGATTGTCTAAACAAATGCTTGAGCTTCCTAAACAATTTACTCACCACTGGATCTCATCAAATATAACACAAATATTTGTCATGACATAAAAATAAAAAATTTAACGTGGATCACAAAAACAAATATGTTACACTTCAGTTGCAAGTATAGACAATTTACACAACCATTAATGTAAAGGTGCTGTTTGGACTGAGGTTCTAACATAATTTCTCTGAGCTTGGATTGCTTTTCCAGAGGATCATAATTTATTCTAAAAGATAAGTAACTGTGTGTAACGATGACTTACCCGGAAGACTTTATGCAGTCGCAATGTAGCGGAGCAAAACACAAAGCGTATCAGGAGCAGTCGAAGAAATTCATCACCGAAGAATTGCAAAAAAGCTTGATCTGCAAAAGAAATGATCAAATCAATAAACTATTAAGTTTGATTGATGTTTTACAAAATGGCCGAACATTCATCACCAAACAAGATACCTATAGTTCTTGATCTAGTTATGAGTTGGCCAATGTCACGGTAGACATTTTGAAGAAATTCCTGGGCCCTTTCCCAGAGTCCTCGTCGCACGCTGGTCAAGCCGCAGACCGACAGGAACGCCATGAGCGGATTGTAGAGGAACAAGGTGAAGAGACTTCCACGCTGGGATTGATCTGATCACAGAGGAGAAGAAGAAGAAGCCAGTGAGGAGGAAGCGGAAAACTCGATCAAGCAACAAATTCATTTTCGGAAAGAAAAACTACCTTGAATGTTCTTGGGATAGACTTTGGGCGATAGTAAGCAGACCAGTGGCTGACCAAAAAGATTTGTGAATTTCTGGAGATGAACCAAGAGCATGTCAGCATCTCAACAACACTCGTATATCATCGTCGAGCCTTGTGTTGGTACCTTGTAAGACGAGCTGTTGGTGGAATCTACGACAACAAATAGAGGCTTCCGGGTGAACGGGAACAGGTCGCCAGGATGAAGGCTGCGAAATAAGACTTGACTTGAGACAATGAAGCTGTAAATTCATGGCAGGAACAACCGGAAATACAGAAGTTTTTTTTACCACATACATCTACTGACGGTGACCAATTCAATATTTAATGAATCTCAACATGGTTTTCCTGACTCAAAGTAGAACGTGGCAAAAACATTTAAAACAACTAATCATAATTATAAAATAAATACTCACCAGTGCATTTCCTTCTGTGCCTGATTCCTTTTCTGTACCGTTTCACCATTAATCACGTCTCTATTTGTATTCGTGAGGACTCCACCAAAGTCATATGGTCCTGCCAAGAGTTTTTTATATATTGTTTAATTCTTTTAAATATACATTTATTACACAAAGGTTATTTTCAAACCATTAGTATAAAAGATATTATGTTATTGCATTTTAATTCAATTTTTCACAGCTTCTGATCCAACATGAAAACTCTGACATTGTAATTTCACCTTCATAATCCGAATGTCCAACTGGGAAGACTCCAGTTGCCGACATGTAAACGAGCAGGACACTGTTTGCAGGCAATTCCTATGAATTACAAAGACAAATATAAAGTTGTGCATCATTGAATAACAAAAAGAAAATGAATAAAACATATTTTTTAAAGAGAAGTATATTAGAATAATGTTTTTGTAGGCAACTGAAATGAAAAACATGACCGTGTGTGAAGGTCTTTTGACACCAAAACTTTAAGATTACTCCAAAGACGTTTAAATAACTTTATGATTATGAACATGTAAATATAACTAAGGGCCAATATACATTCACAGACTATAATAGTTTGATTTAAGTTCAAAAGCGATCGATTACAGTTGAAAATAGTTTGATTACAGTTGAAAATGGTTTGATTATAGTTGAAAATGGTTTGATTTCTGTTAAAAAGCGATCGATAACAGTTGAAAATGGTTTGATTACAGTTGAAAATGGTTTGATTTCTGTTAAAAAGCGATATATTACAGTTGAAAATAGTTTGATTACAGTTGAAAATGGTTTGATAACAGTTGAAAATGGTTTGATTTCTGTTAAAAAGCGATCGATTACAGTTGAAAATGGTTTGATTACAGTTGAAAATGGTTTGATTTCTGTTAAAAGGCGATCGATTACAGTTGAAAATGGTTTGATTACAGTTGAAAATTGTTAATCGGGTATAATTGTATAAATAAAAAAAGTTGAAAACATACTTAAACTGATGTAATGGACAAATAATAAGAAGATAAAAGATGGTTTCGATATAACAATGTTCAAATATTTATATTATAGTACATTTTTATAATGTAGTGTATATATAAACAGACTAACAAGACATATTCAATTACACAACTCTGTTTTGACAACAGTGCATGTGTGTTTGAAGTGGTTCCACTAAAGGTGTTTCACTGACCTTAAACGAGGCAGACAAGAATGTAAAAAGTTGGCTAAACGTTGGTTTGTACAGAAGATACTTGTGAGGGTTTTCCCTCTTAGCTGGTTTCTCAGGGGGTTCCTGTGGAGGAACAGACACAATTGAATTCATCAACATCACCCAGGACTACTTGTGACTCATTACTACACAATTTGATGGAGACACGTCTGCACATGCTCAGCTCTCCTCACACACAAAACAATCCCATGATTTTCACAATAAAGGCGAACAGCTTTGACCTTTATACTAAAAACTAGACTACTAAACATAACACAAATAATGAAAATAATGTGACAGGTTATTGTTGTCGACTTTCAGTAAAATCGATTTAAGTATCATCCAGTGATGCACTTTTTACATTTTCATTAAGAAAAAAACATTAAATTATACATGAATAGATATACATGACACAAATACGTGGAAAAAAAATACCCATTTATCATGTATGAAGTATAAAAGAAAATTACTCACAAGTGTTGCTTGCTTGGAGGTCTGAGTTGCAAGATTGACTGGTTCCCTCTCCAACGCTTGAAGCATTCGGAACATGTCGATGGTCAACTCACTGAACTTTACCTGAAGAAGAAGAAGAAGAAGAAGAAGAAGAAGAGGATAAATACCTGTATCAGTCACATAGATACTCTTTACTATTCTCAGTGACATGTTAAATCTCAGGCTCTTCTTTTTCTCTGAGCTCTTTTGTCGATAGGAATCCGAGTAGGTGAGTCGAACCTGGCTGTTACAGTTGCCGATGATGAGTGCGTCTGCGAGGACGAGCTGCCCGACCACCATGCCTTGCTCGAGGGGAGGAACGCTTCCCTCCTGCAGGCGATTGCTGATGACCACCACGGAATTATTGTCGTTGAGGACCAGAGCCGGGTCGGCCTGTGGAACGAGACGTTCAGAACATCCTGTACTTGATGTACACAACACGTGTGCACAACACGTCGATGAAATATATTGATCACCTCGATGAAAGTGGCCACCTCCTGCAGCACCAGGTTCCACTCCAGCTGGTCCTCTGTGTTGAACCTTTGTGTGTAATCCTCGATTTCTTCAGATAATTCCTGCAGGTGGAACAACAGCAATGTAACCAATCCAGAGACCAATTTAAAGGGAACCTAATGTAAATGTTGTCCTCTCGTTTTCCTCTTCAAAATGCAGTAGGTCATACATCATGGCATTGCTCCGTTTTTAAGTTATTACTTAATAAAGTTCTGCGGCAAATCTCCTCCCCTAGAAACCCTTAACACGCCCTTGTATTATCGTTTGTTGTAGCATTCATTTATAAAGACTACAACAACAATTTACTAATCGGTTAGGTACCTAAATGTTAATCGTGCAACAAAATAAATATGTTTCAGGTGTTTGAGAAGTTAAAATATTTTTGTGGTGTTTTCTTTCAAAAGTGGTTTTAATGCTGCACTAAAATAAAAAGCAATTTGAACCTCATTAACTTCAAGTTACTGAGGGAAACTAAAGTGTAATCTTGTGGATGTATCACTTTCCTTGTCACAATATAATTAGGAGATATATTATTTAAATAGCTTGAAGTTTTAAGCTCTCCCTGGCCACGTATTGTCGTATTTTAGAGTTTAACTCATGATATACTGCATGTACAGAACACAAATTTAAACATTTCAATTTGAACCTCAGACCTGAGTGAACCGAATGAAATCATTGTTTTATTTATGTAAACACGGTGAGAGTTACTTCTGCCATTAGGTGTTTTTGTAATGTGTACATTAAGAAGCAAACCTTATTTTTATTATTCGTTTTTAATGTACAAAACAGGAGTTTCAGGGCTGAGTTTAAATTTACGAGAGTCCTTGAATGCAACTCGTGTTTTTGTGACCAATCAGAGCAGAGTGGGTGTGGTTGCTTGGAAGAGATTTCGTCTCAACCAAAACAGAGCTTTTCAAGTGGGCGGGGCTTAAGCTTTTTTTCTAATGTAAATATCTTTATTAAATGAGAGTTTTGTGCAAAAACAAACATACTGATGAGTATAATAGAGGTTAAGCCGGTTGACTTTTTTCTTTCTGTTCTACACAACCTTCTGTTTTCACAGTTGGCGTTTGTTCACAAATCGGTGAACTTGGGCAGTTGAAATTTTTCCTGAGCACTTTCACTATAAAAAATCGTTCCAGTTGAATAAATTAACCGGAAGCACTTTACTTTTATAACTCATTTCCTGCCTGAGCCATCCACCATATACGACGATAAAAAAAGAGATCAATACTGTTCATGGAAAACGGTGTGAGTCCAGTGATGGACTTGCATTAGTTGTAATTTACTGCACAGCCTGGGACTGTGTTCGGTGGCATATAGGTGCTAAAATCAGCAAAGAAGTCACTCGGATATTTGGTTTGTACACCTTCAAATGCCCTGACAAAACGGAGGGACCGTGCAAATCGTAACCGGCCGAAAACACTCTAGGATATTCTTCGCCTTTTTAATCTCGCCTCGTTCAGTGACAGAAGCTGCATCTCAGCCGTAGTTTAGAACTCATAATCCCTTCCAGATTGTACATTAACACTTAATCTGACTAGAGTCCTTTTCACCACACGGGATTTCGTTGTAACAGTGAATACTCTCATATATGGAACATTTGTCAGAAGCTCTTGGATTGGTCCATACCTTCACCAGAACCTTGACGAGGTCCATCTTGTTGAGGAGTAAACACACGACGATGTAGCGAGCGTAATATCGAAGCTTCTTCACTACTAGCTCAGGTCTGCAAAAAATAGATTAAAAAAAACAAACACAAGATTACTTGTTAAGTAAGTAAGTTATTAAGTTGTTTTTTTCCACAGACCAGGGTCACAAAGCGCAAGACAATACAAGGTTGAAGTGAAAAACTATTAATAAATAACTGTGTAATTGTTTATTCTGCAACAGAAAAAGTTTACAAAATGTTTCTTAAGTAAAAAAACAATTATCAGACAAGAAATGCAAACTTGATTCATTTGACTAAAGCGTCTTAAATAACAAAAGGGCGTAAAAAATATAGACCAAGTTCATTCAAACAGTTATGAATAAATGGACTAATGTTATGTTGTTATTCATATTCTAGTGTTAATGCCATGTCTCAGTGTCAGGGTAAGGTTTATAACAAGTACTGACCTGTCCTCTTTGTTGACCTGGTAGTAATAGGATCGCTGGCGGATGGCAGAGTAGAAAGAAAAGGCCTCATTCAGGTAACTAGTTTCTGAGGTCCGTAGGCTGTTGGAAAATTCAATGCATGTTATAACTTTAAGGGAAATTCTCATTTGACTATGAGACAGTTTGAAAGCGTGTTTTAAGAAACAAAAGTCTTCAAGACTCCACCTACTAGTAGTGGTAATAAAGCTGTCCAATCTTCGAGGCGACTTCCCCGATCTGCCATCTCTTCAATCCATAGCGAGTATCCAGAACCTGCCTGTCAGTAAATGAGGATGAAACATTAAGAAACTGTCAATTGTTTTAACAGATTTTACTTCCTACTCGAGAATCAAACTGAGGTGACCTGTGCTGCTGCTGGAACTTCCACAGTTTGGTGTAGACGTCGAAGGTCCTGCCGAAGTAGGACTGCCACTGCTTGTGTCCGTACTGAGGAAGATCTCTGTGAAGAAGTTGAAGAAAAACAGCTGAGCTTCTTTTTGCATCCATTCTTTTTTATTCTACTAAATAGGGTGTCAAGATCTATCGAACATTTTGGACATTTGTCATCTCAGATCTCCTCCAAACATATCAGCCTTTTAGTACATTATGTTCATTGGACCCAGATTTATTAGTTGTACCACAAAACCCTAAATGTAAATATGGAGCCAGGGCCTTCAGTTGTTAAGCTCCTCTGTTGTGACACCAATACAAAAAACTCTGTCCAGAGGGCTGACATGTATATTTAAAAGTATTTTTTAAAATATATATTTTTTTAATAGAGCTTAAAGTAACACAGACTCTGCTGAACCAGTCCCGTCGCTCCTAAGTTTGGTTCTGCTCAAGGTTTCTGCCTGTTAAAAAAAAGGACGTTTTCTTCACGACTGTCGTAAATTGTGATTTTCTGGGATATGCATTTATTTTCTCTCATCAAGTGTATCACAAACTGTAAACTTTCTTTGTTAGGTTTGACACTTTCTGTGTTTAATTTATTTTACATCCAGGGTCTTTAGATTGTGCGTTAAAATCTCAATGTGTGTTGTACTAATGTATTGTATTGACAAGACCATGGAAAACAAGACAAGATGCAACATAGAAGAGATGAAAATAACACATATTATAACACATACATACACACTACAAATACACTATCTCCGCCTCTGATTGACAGGAGGAGTGTGGTGTGTTCAATACTGCATGGGACAGTCATAGTGTTTGCACAACTAACAAACATTTACTAAATTAAAATAGACACAATTTAAAAGATCCAAATGTATTTGTGTGTGTTTTTTTTTTATTGAATCCATCGTTATTTTTCTAAAACGTTAAAATAATAGAATTTTGTGGTGTTTTTTTGTCAGCCAAAAGCGGTTTTAATGCTGTGCTAAAATTAAAAAGCAATTTGAACCACGAGCAACACGCTGCAGAGAAACACTGTCGCCTTCAAGTTACTGTGAGAAACGCCAGCCTGGTAAAACTCAAGTGTAAACTCGTGGATGTATCACTTTCCTTGTCACAGAATATTTAGAAGATGAATTATTTAAATAGCTTGAAGTTTTACTCTCCCTGGCAAGGTGTTGTTGTTTAACTCATAATATACTGCATGTACAGAACACGAATTTTAACATTTAAATTTGAACCTCAAACTTCAGTGAACCAAGTAAAATCATTGAAGAAATGTTTACTTAGATATAAAGTACCATCACTTTAATTAAGAAGATCGTTTCTGTTTAATCAGTTTTAAAGATTATGAATTGAAACGTAATCAAATACACACACAGTCAGCATTTAAAAGGTAAAAATAGAAACTGTTATAAACTAAATAATTCACAATAAGAACTGGATCTCAGCCAGTTTAACGTGGAGCGGTAGAACCCGAGGTGTCGGATATTCTAGTTTGAATTCATCAAATTACTTTAACAATCGTATGCAACCATCCGACGGTTCCTGCTGAAAAAGCTCTTTTCGCTTTCGTCCCTGGCAGTGATGAGTTGTTTGGCTCACACTTGAGTAGGTGGCAGGTTCACTAACTCAGCGTGAAAAATACCAACACTCCAGATGGTCCCACAGTTTGTTTGTCCTCTACAGTCTCTCATCCCAACAATATTTTGCAGCCTGCGCCATTTAACTACAGGATTTTAAATAACAGTGAATCTTATATAAACGATCAGATCTTACTTTGTTCACGTGTATAATATTCAAAGGACAACTTTTGTTCAGTTCAGTTGAGTTTATTTTAAAATGACATAAGAATCATAGAAGAGTTGTATTTAGGCAAGTTTAATAACTTTGTAATTTAATCATCTGTGTTGCTAAAACTACACCAAGACTGATGATTGACAGAGACTAATGTAAAAAACATTGTTGTTTTATTCAAAGCTGAGGAAAGTGCAACTGCATAAAACAACAGTCTTTATAATAAAACAAAAATGGTTGTTAGTTTTCTGAAGGACTTTTATTGTCATTTGAATCAATATAAACAACTCAACTCAACTACATGCTTTAATTTTAAGTTTATATTGATGACATAAATCAATGTTATTGATAAACTCAAAATGAGATTCAAGTATCCCCTCATTTTTAAACTAAACACTGTTGATAAATGCCTTCATGCACTGATTTTTATTTCATTTTAGGAGAACTACTATTAATACATCGGACAGCAGGAGGACTGACTGACTTCCTGCTGGTTCTCTGAGGACACTTTCAATCAAGTCTCCTCAATTTACCAGTGAACAGATAGTTAAGGTAGTAAAAGGTAGAATTCCAGGACAGATGATCTTTAATATTGTATTAAAATAAGTAGAAAATAATAAATGAATATAATACAAGTAATGTTATATATCCAAAATCAGCCACAATAATACACTTTAGTTCAGAATCTGCACATTTTCTAATATTAAATTAAAACTCTTTCTTTTACTGCAGCTCTCTATGAAAGTGCGATTAAAATTGTTTTCACATTTCAAACTGGAAGTTTTGTACAAGATAAATGCATTTTAACAAGTCGACAATGACGTACGTGGATTTAAATAACTAATTAACAGTGAATTCTTCCTCCTTCATATCCTCATGTACTGCTTACATACTCCTGAGGATTGCTACTCAAATGTATCGTAACAGTACCAGATATGATACTCAATTGCAAAATGATTAAATGTTTCAGACCCTGAACTTTTTCATTTTAAATATTTAACGAGTGCTTCTGTAAATTGTTAAATGATGTAACAGAGTTTATTTTTGCATTTTTCTTGCTAATAAAAATATTTATTTTAAAATTGAAGGTTGTTTTTTTTACCCTTGTGTTATAAAATAATAGTATCAAGTATCATGCATCATCTTAAGTATTAGTATCGTGACAACCTTATTAGAGACACTAGAGTCAAAATAAAATCAAATCAAGACAAATGATGGGAGTTCAGAGACAAAAGAATCTGGTACCTGAGTCCATTGAAGAGCTGCTTTGACTTGTCCAGGAGATAACAGAAGTCAGTGACCGTCTTCCTCTCACCAAGTGGAATGTCATCGTCGTTCTCAGCTCCAGTCATGGCAGAAACCTTCACCCACGGAATAGAACGCAAGTGTCAGAAGAATGTAAACTGCTAGAAAACGAGCAAACACTTGATCAGGTTTAAGATCCTGTGGATCTATTTTTTGTTTCAGATTTATATATTTATTTATATATACATGTTTAACCCTGGACTTATAGAAAAGCCATGCAATTAAGATCACTAATGAAAGGAGGAGCCTGACCATGACTAGCTCCTAAAGTAAGAACCAGAATTTTAAAGTTGATCCTGAAAGAAACTGGCAGCCAGTGAAGAGGTTTAAGGATCGGAGAAATGTGAGTTCTTCTACTAGAGCGGGTCAGAATTCTCGCTGCAGAGTTGTCTATCAACTGCAGCCGAGAAAGTTGCTTGACTTCTCCTTCTACATCTTCCATTTGGGATTATGTTATGTTGGATCTGACAAACTCGAACACTGATCACCATGTTCTATCAGACTTAAGTTGGACACAGAACTTTGATCGTGGCACTTTTGGTTGGTCGCTTTACTACATCTGGTATGCGATTAACAATGTGTTGTATTATGTCTCCATTGTGTTGAACTTTCAGTTCATCATTTCGGTAATCGACAGCAAACACTTTACTTTCATAACCTATTTCCTGCCTAAATGCTAATCGGTGGAGCTGCAGTTTATGCTGAAAACATTTGTATTTAATTTTAGTTTGGCAGCACGTATAGTAACGTGAACACAAAATATAGTAGAAGAGGTCAAGCAAGAATAAGATGTAGTTGAACAGGTTGACTTGCTTAAAACCACTTGACCATAGAGCAGAGGAGTCAAACTCAATCACGAAAGGGGCGAACTTTAAAATCACTCTCGGTAACAAATCAAACTACTTTATATTGACCAAACCTTATCGGCAACACTCTTCATAGGTCACCATATCAACATGAACATTCATCTACTGTGATATTGAGTCAAGCGTCCAGCCGGCCACGTAAAAAATGACCTGGCGTGACACGTGTCTCGACTCATTCATACGCTCGTGTCGGTGAAAGAGTGACGCTAACAAAGAGTCCGGTGGAGCGTGTCACTACAGGGACGTCCAGGGAAGACTGAAGATCCTTTCAAACTTGAGCACTGAGGGGGAAAATTCAGAAGAAAAGCTCGAGATAATAATAAACACTGGCGCACTGGAGCGACGTAACGACTGCATCGCATGCAAGAATAATAAAACACGTTCTAAACATCTATGAAAGTCCCGACAATTAAACACGTGACACAGAACAGCAGCGACACGATCGATAGACTTCAGAGTCCATGATTGCATGACAAGTTTAGGTGAACTTTCTTCTTTCAACTATCCGTAGGCGTCATTCAGCCCACTTTAATAAGAAGAACAACAAGGAACTTGGGTCACGTGATCGCCCTGTTGAGACCCGAGGTGTCCCAGATTTCACTTTCACCGCGGAGCCAAGATAGACGTGCAATCAGGTCAAGGTGAAAACCAGTGAGGTCAGCCTTTCAAAACTTTGTCAAGAAAACACTGGTGTGTGTCTGAGAGCAGGTGTTAATATTCACTTTATTTAGTGTAATAAATTAGAGAATCTATATTGAGCTTGCATGCAAAACACTCATCGATTAAGTCAAGTTGGGACGATTGAAATGAGAACAAATACTCAGTGTTTAGGAAACTTTAAACTCTGTCGAAATTAAGTTTGACAACTCACAACCCGAACAATTCAGTTTAAAATAAGGAATTTTTATCATTATTTATTCAAGAGGGAAGATGATACGAGTAAAAAATATTAAGCTACAGACTTTTTAATGTTCCTGGTACACAACAATTACATAAGAAATATGATCGAATCATATTTTTGGTGTTTACCTTAGTTATTTTATGGTTTATATTTTAAAAAAACCTTGTGGAAAATAAAATTATGAATCGATTATTTTTCAATTACTATTAAAATGCACGTAGTCACAGTGTTACAATTAAATGACAGCAGTCATTACGTCGGCGGCAGCTAAAGCATCGATGAAATCCAGCCGGACCCGGGCAATGACTGAGGATGAGAGGATACTGTCGAGTCCAGCAGCTTTTAAATATGATGTTTGGACATGTTTTGGTTTCAAAACAAATGAGTTATGTGGTCTGTAAATCACGCATGTCAAGTGCTCGAACAAATATATCCTTGTTCCTACAGTATGTATATATATAGTATATATTATTCATTGCCCCTTTATCGTGATATGTATTGTATCGAAATTATAGCTCAAACTAGAGAAAAAATATAAATATAGATTTAAGTTTGATGACACATCAGTGAAAGTTGAAAATAATATGTGCATTTTCTAATATTGAACACAAGTATTTTTTTAAAAAACTATCCACATCTTCTCTTCTCAATGGTTGCCATGTTTGTTATGTTGCAGGAGCAGGACTTCTTCTATGGCATTAAAACAAACACACTACTGACCCCTGCAGGACCAGAGGTGGAGTTTCTGGGTCACTTTGGCAACGATGGTCTAAAGTTCTTGTACATTATGAGGAAAACAGGCAACAATGGCATCAACACGACTGATGTTTACTAAACGAGGGTTTTTAACGTGGACGTAGAAAAAAAGGGTTAAAATCCGATTATAACAAAGTTGTTTACTTCAGGATGAACATTTTGAT
The DNA here is from genome assembly GCF_982586985.1 of Callionymus lyra. Lineage (NCBI taxonomy): Eukaryota > Metazoa > Chordata > Actinopteri > Syngnathiformes > Callionymidae > Callionymus > Callionymus lyra. The sequence goes on along the minus strand of NC_141822.1, from coordinate 16,518,526 downwards.
TCACAAGAAGAATGTGTCGTGAGGTTGAACCAGACAATGACAACATCACTGGTACCTTGTTATTCCAGAGATGTCACACACACAGACCCCGTCATTTCAAGACGATAAAACATCTAAACAGGTAATAAAAAGGTGAGACACGATCACATTCCTGGACTCGTCGCTCCTACCTTGAAGCCGCTAGCGTTGAAGCTCGGCGCGGACACGAGAGATGCTGCTCAGAATTCACAATAAAAGCCACACTGAGCTGCGTCTGGTGAAGCTCACTTTTGTTAGCATCTCCCCGCGGCTCGCTGGCGCCTGCACTGCGGTCTCTCTCCCGGGGTCTTGGGGTTTTGGTTGTCGCGGGTTCCAGTCGTCCTGTGACGGGCAAGGTGGCAGCAGGGGACGGCGGGGTGAAGAAGACAGCTGCTGGCCCGACTACCACTGGCTAGCTTCATCCGGGTCGAGGGTTTCAGAATAAAAGCATCGGAAGTTTAACTGATCTCTTCATTTCTTAATGGAAGTTTTTTTTACCCAAGGGGATGTCTTAGGGCCCGAGGAGTTTAAGGACAATCATCTTTTCTGAATCGATTTTAACTATAAAAGTATAATTTTCACAAGAAGGAGCTGTCTCGCCTGCATTTGATTCAGAACTCTGAGCGAGAATTCTGACCTGCTCTAGTAGAAGAACTCACATTTCTCCGATCCTTAAAACTCTTCACTGGCTTCCAGTTTCTTTCAGGATCAACTTTAAAATTCTGGTTCTTACTTTCAGAGCTATTCATGTTCAGGCTCCTCCTTACATCACTGATCTGATCCAGCCTTACATCCCCAACTCGGGCTCTGAGGTCTGTGGATCAGAATCTACTGTTGGTTCCTGAACACGGTTCAGGACTAGAGGAGAGAAATCTTTTCAGGCTGTTGCTCCTAAGCTTTGGAACGATCTTCCTCTCTCTTTGCACTTGATGGATCTACTGACTCCTTTAAGAAACATCTTAAGACGTTTCTATTTGTTCAGGCTTTTCCTTGATTTTCTGGAACTCCTGTTGTGTTATCAGTGTTATCTTGACCTTTAAAGTATATACTTTATTGAATATTGTTTGGATTGTTTAAGCGCTTTGTGACCCTGGTCTGGAAAAGCGCTATACAAATAAAAATTACTTACTTACTATAAAAACATCCAAATCTTACTACAAAAGAATAACAAATGAAAATAACAAGTACAATGAATTAACCTTTACATCTGACTGAAGACAACTCGTTGAATGGCATTGTTAACATACAACCGGAAATTAACATGTATTGTAGGTGGTTGTGTTTCTATTTTAACATGAAACTATAATTCAATAGCATAATGATAAAAATAATAGCCTTTGCGGGCCACATAAAATAAGATGGCAGGTCGGGGTGACCTAATGCTGGGAGAACTAGTCTTTGTTTTTTATAGAATAAAAAGTTGAGCTCGCCCTGCGACAGACTTGCGTGCTGTCCAGGGTGTCCCCTGCCTCTCGCCCTACGACTGTGGGATAGGCTCCAGTCTACCTGCAACCCTGGGATAAAGCGGTTGTCAATGTATGAATGAATGAAAAAAGTTGAGCTCTGTATAAGATAAGATACAAATTAGTTGATCTGTTTTATTTTGTCTCATCCTTGACTTGAATGGTTTGCATCGATCCTTTGCTCCACATGTTTCAGTACATGTTCACCGGACTACGACTTTAAACTTTTTTTTGAGCCATTGACTGCAGTGATAAGTGATTAAGTTAAATATAACATCACAGTAAGTTAAAAATAAAAGCAAACAAAACAAACAAGCTTAACCACAGCTCTCACAAACCCTAAGAAGAAAAAGAAAATCAAGAAAATCACAAGAATAATTTTATTCAGATGTACAAAACAGAGAAAACATCACTTAATTAAGTGGATCTAATGCATGCCTAGAGCTAAAAATGTTCAAACCCCACTTAAAATGTTTAGTTGAAAGGTCACTTGATCTTTTGTGAGCAACGTTTGATACTTCCAGGTTGTTAAATATCATTGGCCAGATTTAATTAAAATGAAAATAGTGGGGAAACTTAAGGCCGAGTGTTGCTGACAGAGGGTTTGTCATCATCGTTTGAAAAACGTGAAAAAGCCAACAAGGAGCCAATTAGATAAGAAAATGAAAGAATCACTTTTATTTGATGCATTATTCAGAACAAGCTAGTTCATGATGTATCAGATATAACCACGTCTTAATCAACACTTTTTTAATCTTCAATTTAATATGAATACACTTTTAAAACATTTCAGCATAAGAATTTAAAGAAAGAACGTAAGGTAGTGAGGTGCAAACAGACTTTAACCCCTGAAGAAAGACCTCTCAGTACAGAAAGCAGATTAGCTGAAAGGCGTTTCCTCCGGGTCGTTTTAAAAAGTGTTGCATATAAATAATGTGGGGGTGACGAGAGCGCCTCGTTAAAGGAAGTAAGGGGTGGTCGTTCGGGGAGGTATGACGCGCTCGGAGTCGGGCACGGCTCGGAACAGCTTGGCCTCCCTCGTGTTCACGTCTTTGAAAACCATGATGGAGGCCACGTTACCGCACCGATAGCAGTAGTTGGGCGCCGACCACACGGTCACCAGCTTCTCGTCAAACATGTACTTGTAGCCTTCGTGCACCAGCTGGTGAGCTCGGCAGATGAGCTTCAAGTTGTTGATGTGCACAAACTGGAAGACAAAAGGAGAGATTTATCAACTTTTTAAGCCTAGAAGTTTCACTTCGGTCGGCGCTGAAAACATCGACGGATATTAGTAAGTCCTGCAAGATAAAGATCAGGGGTCGGCAACCGTTTTCATTTAAAGAGCCACCTAGGACCATCCAATTAAAACACACTCTGAACCACAACATATACTGTAACTGAAGCCTACACAGTTACAGTAATAGTCCTATAAAGTCTATTATTAAGTCTATTAAACAATTTCCCAAAGGAGACCCCCTGAGGGATCAATAAAGTTCTATCTATTATACACAGTCTGAAAACAAAAACTAAAAAATATTTGCCATTTAATGAATGCTGTAACAATTAATGTGTGTTAATCTTAAAATAGTTAAGGTGCGTTTGAATCTTCTATGGAAAGGTTTTACTCATTATTCTGTAGAAACAAACAAAAAAGATTACACTCCCTCAAAAAGTAAAACCATTACAATAAGGGTATTATTCACATGATCACCAAAGTCGAGGGGGTAAAGGAGTCACATGTAGCTCTGGAGCTGTAGGTTGCAGGCTCCTGATATCTATATACTTTTTCATCCATTGTGTACGTAAACTCTCCTGCTCACCATAATCCTTGGTTTACATTTCATGAAATACATAAACAATCAAATGTTCTGTTGGATCACAGATGTCAAACTTAAAAGTAGTTTATTTCTCTTGGTTGGGGCCGAACAAATGTAATATTTTACCAAACTCTTGATAGCAGGGATTCCTTTCCTTCAACCCCAGGTTTACAATTATTGAAAGTCACAATATATTAGTTTACTTCCATATATTAAACACTGGTATCTCTACAGGTCGCCATATGCTTTGATTGACAACCAAACAGCAGGCTGTCTAAAATTACTTGAGGATGTTCTTGATACAAAACATGATCCATATCCATGAGTGTCGTGTAAAAATGAGCTAAACAAGACTTAAAATTAAACAACAACTATACAACTGTATTGGTCTGTTTTTTTTTAGAAAACTCACTTCATTAGTGACTTTGGCACCAAACAGCCAGCCGGCTCCTCTCGGACTGAGCGCCCAGGTATCGACGTCCTCCGGGTCGGACCACACGAGGTCGCAGAAGGCCCCTTTGTGAGGAATCTCTTGGTTTCGCTCTATTGTGCGGATCTGATCCAGGGTCTTGATGTCGGGGGAAAGACCACCGTGAACACAGAGCACCTGCTCGTCTATCAACTGGCGTAAAGGGAAAAACGACACATATTAGTTTAGGAGTGATTTGGTTATGGTGCTTGAATTTTGCCAGTAAAAAAGTCTACTTGGTTTCAAATTAATATTCCCAAGACAATTTAAAAAATGCATATTTAGTCTTAAAAAAACCATTTCAACAGGTGTAAAATATACTTACAGCTGCCACCGTGAGCATGTCAAACACCTTTGTGCAATAACGCCAGGCATTGGCATTTCCATACTTTGTTTGGCACTCGTCTGAAGATGGCAAACAGAAAATCCAGTTAATAAATTAACCAGTAAAATATTCAAGAGACTTCACTGAACTAAACCTACCATAAAAGCCGTACACCTGCGTTATTTGTCTGCTTTCGTGATTTCCCCGTAGAAGTGTGATGCGATCCGGCCATTTTGCTTTCAAAGCTAGTAGGTGAGTGAAGGTCTCCAAGCTGTAATATCCTCGATCCACGAAATCTCCCTGATGGGCAGAACCGTCACACGTTACCAACGTCATCATTTGGATTCATTTACAGAATAAAATAAAGTGGCTGAACATAAATATTATTATTCGTTTAAATACTGCATTTCATTGCATCTTTCACAGTCGAGTAGATAATTTATTAATATCAAAAACAAATGCAGATTATTTCATGCTAAACATAAATCTTTGTTAATATACATATTAAATTGATTATTATTAAACAATTTAATTGCAATATTGGAATGTTGATGACACAATTGTTCAGGCTTTTCCTTGAATTTCTCGAACTCCTGTGTTGTTCTCAGTATTATCTTTATCTTTAAAGTATGTACTTTTTTGAGTATTGTTTTGATTGTTTAAGCGCTTTGTGACCCTGGTCTCGAAAAGCGCTATATAAATAAATATTACTTACTTACTTACAATATATTACCATTTTCTCAAACATTTGCCTTAAAACAATACTTTGGTAGAAATGATAAAGAAAGTTCAACATTTTATAGCTCTCCTGACACCGACATGTATTCAACTCTGTCATGCATTGTTTGAAAATTCTAACTAAACACAAAAACATATTTATGTCTAACGTGAAGAATCAAAAAGTTGACAAAGTACTAAGGTGTGAATGTGGTAAAGGCGGAGGATGCGAAAGAGGAAATGACATTCAAAAGGAAATTGAAATAACAATGTCTATGCTGTTGTGTTGTAAAATCTGACAGTTGATCAAACACATAAGATTGACGTGTGATGGTTTAAATTCCGCCGACACTCACCATGAAAATGTAATTTGTGTCTGGAACTTGGCCCCCAGTTCTGAAGAGTTCACAAAGGTCATAAAACTGAAGAAAACAAAGATGTTTAGTCCACTTGTTTATATCAGCAAGCAATGAACAAAAACAGTAATATGTTTGTTAGTCTTTTAACATCTATAAAGTAGTCCTGTGAGCCTAAAAAAAAGAGGGGTGTTGAATATTTACCTGACCATGGATGTCACCACAAACAGTTACTGGTGTAGAAACGGGCTGAACGTTCGACTCTTCCAACAGCAAATCACAAACGTAGTCACATAATCTCTGGAAAAACACATGGATTATTGGTTACTCACACACTTTTCCTTTTATTTTTTTTAAACCCAAACATAGTTATCTGGATGTTAATGCCGAGTTAAGGCGTGACTGTGGAGAAAGTCGACATTAGGAAGTAAACAGAGTTTAGCTTCCAGTTGTGTTGCAACGGCGCTTCTCTCGTTTCATTTTCTGCTAGCGTTAGCATGTAGCTTCTCTAAAACTTTAACATCTCAACAATAAATATATCTCATGCCTGTAAGTCACAATGTAACATCGCGGGTTAAAACATGAATTTAGATGATAATTAAATGTTTAAACAGCCGCCATTTCCCCTTTTTAACGTAACTTTATGCAACGGTAGCGTTAGCTCGCATGCTACAAACCCGCCGCTTAAACCACCGAAACTCACCTTTAGATCGTTTTCCGGGAGATATTTGCAATGTCTAGCTATTTCCACGTACTTGTCCAAGTCTAAAGGAGCCATGGCTGGATTATTTTAAAAGGATATTTCTACGGGATTAGCGAAGGCGGCTAGCACAGCTCGCACACTTCTTCCTCACCAACGCTTCATTGTCAACCTTCATTACCGGTGTAAAGTTGTCTGGCGAAAGTCACACATCTTCCGACAGAAACTTTCAAAATAAAATATATTTTTTAAATCATTGACGCTAGGAGGGGAAACAAATGATTTTTAATGCATGTAACTGCGAATCAAGTAATCGAATAAATAATATTAATTCAGAAACATAACAAAAAACACTTTTTAATTTGGAAGTAAATTACAAGTGGAAGAACCTCATCATATCCCCAAGCTGGAGCGTGAAAAACAGCGACCTCCAGCGGTGCAACGTTATTTTTTGTTTTTATAAAATAAACTAATATATACAGTATATATCTAAGGACATAAAAAATACAATTTAGGTGCATATATATTGGACCATGATCGTCAAATACCCCTGAAAGCTTTACCTTCTTGGCATTATGGTCCATAAAAAAAGTCTCGTGAAGAATAAAATATGTAACATGATGTTTATAAGATTTACATTTTTTTTACTCTTCCCACAGTGGGAATTAAACATTATTAAAATAATATTAATGTTAAAATAATATTTAAATTAATTAAAAAGGGTAAAAACAGCACAAAACAAAAATAAAAGTAGTACAATATACAGAATTAGAGAAAAATAAAAGACAATATACAGTTATATTGCAACACACACAGTTAAAAACAATTACTACAGAACAATCCAATATTGAAAACTCAATTTTCTACTTTGACATTGATGGTTTACAAGCGTGTAAACAGTGTTTGCAGACACACTTGTCAAGGTCAGTTGAGGCTGTTGTTCTGAAGGTGTTATTAAATCTAAACACCCGTCATTTGCTCTCGTCTTGTACGTCAGAGGAGATGATGACGTCACGAACAAGAACACTCATTTTAAAAAAGTATAATTTTCTTGATCAAACACAATTTGTTCTCCAGCAAATAAGCAAAATGATTTTTTTTTTAAAAGAAAAAAATAATAGGGAATATGTAACAACTCAATTTAAACTTAAATATTAAATATGATAAATGAAAGTCAAGTGGAATCAATTACTGAGTATGTTTTGATTCCATAATAATCTGCTGTCTTTGGTCTCTTGACTCGCAGGTGTTTGGCAGAGCAAGGGTTAACCCACGTGAGTCCTCGTGCGCTCAGGTGCAGGTGAAAAGTGTCATTTGTTCGGGGTGAGAGATCAGTGGCGTCTCAGAGCGAGAAGATGGTGCGGCTTGTCTTGCTCAGCTTCTGGCTCAGCTTCTTTCTCCTGCACCTTTCCCTGTGCGTCCTCTCGCTGCCGCTGCACGAGCGGAGCTCCCGCCGCGGACACAAGCCTGCACAGGTGAGTCAGGTGAAGCTTCACTGCGTCAAAATGACACTTTTTGACTTATTTTGTATCAGCTCGCAAATAAAGACTTGTTTAATGTAATAAGAAGTATTTTCATTTAAATAATTGATGAACTACAAGTAACTATTATTTATTAATAACGTATTTAATACTTCATTATTACGCTTTTTTTAATTTGATGTGTGAATAATAACTGCTGGTAAAATAAAAACGCATTTTAATTAACGTTTATTATTTATTTATTGACGACAGATGAATTCTCTTTTTCTATATTTTCAAGTTTGTTCAATTGGACGTGAGAATAATACGTGATGGTAAAATGTAAATATATGTTATAATAGAAAGTGTATAGAAGTGTAACTTTTCATACAAGCTTTAATGAATTTGCAATGAAGAATCAAATTGTTACACAGAAAAATGTGTTTATACGTTTTTATATCATTTTTTGCATTAATCGTGATTTTAAGTTTATGTTTTGGATGATCAACCTAAATAAAAAGTAACAGTTTAAAAGCATATAAACATATAAAAAACAAAGAACCTCAATAATAATACATAATAAACGTTTTATAATAATAATAATAACACAACATATATATTGTTGATAAGGCTTTGATGTATATTGACATTTTGACCTATTTTCTTTTGTGCAATCTGACATTTTGCAAACATGTTATTATTTCTGGGTAAAAATGAGAATTGAGATTTATTACATGTAATAATGTAATAACTCACATTATTTATTAAACTGGTGTTAAATAAACAATCTCATAAAGGCTGGTATGATTAAACAAATGCTCAAACAATAATTGAATGTGAGTAAATAGAAAAATTATATCTAAAACATGTGATAAATCAAACAGTAGCAGGAGAACAGAATCCGAACAGAAACACAACATTAAAATCATCATTGTCGCCTTCAGCAACACACTTGTAAGATGATCTCATCGAGTGATCGCTCACTTGCAAAAAAAAAAAATCACTCGAGCACCACATATAAATTATAGAGCGTCTCTTATGTCATGATCTGGGACATGAGTCGGGTCTGGGATCAGGTCGGAACCGTCGGCGAGCAGGCAGAGACAAGAATCTCTTGGTTTGCTGACTCAAAGGAAAAACCGAGGAAGATAAGCACTTAGGTTTAGCCTCAGAAGCAGCGTGACACTTTCATTTGTTGATCACTTTATATCACGACGCTCGTAAACACGCAGGAATTCAAGAAAACAACTAGTTCCAAAAAACTTAATCTGCTAATCCCAACTAAACCTGTCGTTGACGGATTCATCTTCATAAACCCGGGTTTAATGTGCAGGAATCAAGACACGTCTCTCTGCGATTGTTGGCGATGATTTACGAAGAGTATTTTTGTGTTCCGAGGGCGGTTTTTGTGAGAAAACAATCCAATTAAAGCTAAATTAATGTAGCGAAAATAATCCCCTTGGATTAAGTCGAATCTGTTTTCTGAGGACACTCGTGACTCATACGGTGTTATTTCCAAAAAAAACCCACCAGTTGACCTCGGATCACGATGTCTTCTGACGCCTTCGTATAGATTCTGTGGGTTCAGCATTATCCTGGAGCTGCCACTCTGTCTGACATGGTTGCAGTCGAGCCTGGAGCGGGACTTTCCAGACATCTGCCCCGTCTGTGTGTCATAAAGTGTGTGATGATTTGAAGTATAGGTGTATGATGTGTGTGTCTTTCATGCTTCGGCTTCATGCTCATACCTGCATGTTCCACTTAATACCCGCATACCTGAGTGACACCAAAAAAGCCTCGACGCTATAACAGATGACACCTATTAACTAGAATAACAATGCCGCAGTCTTACCACCATTCAACATCGTGTCCGGGCACGTTCGCCCCAGGATTCCCCCCAAGAAAGAGGAGAAGCTTTGTTTGAGGGTCACGACACTCTCGCTTCGATACAAAGACCAATCAAACGTAACTGTTGCTGAGTGGTGTCTTCTATTCTTGGACCTGAACTGTAACAATATTGAGGTTTTCGTCTGGGAGGAGAAAAAAAAAAACACTCATTCATAGAAGCTATCACAACAAAGTGTGTGAAGAATGAGGGAATCTCCAGATCTGGGATCATTAAGTTGCACTTGTCAAGGTTGTAAATCAGAGGAGGGAGGACGTGGGGAGTAAAAAAGGTCCAGTAAATGATGCCTAATAACGCTGTAAAGTTCTCTGAATGAAGGTGGAACGATGTTGTTGCAGGAGAGACATCGCAAGAGTCGCCCCGGCGCCCACAAGAAGAAAGGAAGCGGCACAGAAAACCACCTGAGTAAAGATGACTACTCTAAGTACATTGTGACGCAGCAAAATGACACAGCGATCTGGAAGCGTCCCCGCTGTGGAGTCCCAGACTTCCCAGACGATGCCATCATCGGCCACAACCGTCTGCCACACCACACCCACGGGAGGGAAGAAGGGGAGAAGATGGAAAAGATGCAGCAGCGTAGGAAGAGATACGCTCTGTTTGGACGCTGGGAGAAAAATGACCTCACGTACAGGTACAAGACTTTACATGGACACACGTATTTAGAATGAGGAATTTTCATTGCCTGTGAATATATGATTTTTTTTGTAGTGGCGATACAGAATAAAAGAAAGACATGAGATAAGACACAAAATAATCAGTAGAAAAACAGAACCAAGCAACAAGGCAGCCATTCTGTGGCACCTATTATAAGGATTCAAAGGGGATGGTTGGTCGGTTGGGTGAGTGGATGGATGGACAGACGGATGGAGGGAAGGATGAGTTAATGGATGGAAAGATGGGTGGAAGGGATTAATGTAAAGATGGGTGGACTGGCTGGAAGGATGGATGGATGAATGGTTGTAATAGATGGATGACTGGACAAACGTTGAATAGATGGATGGGTTGGTTAATAGAAGGGTGGAGGAATTGCTTTGTGACCCTGGTCTAGAAAAGCGCTATACAAATAAGAATTACTTACTTACTTACTTACTTACTAACAGGTGGATGGACAGATTGGTGGATGGGTGGAATGGATGCATTTATGGTCTGAATGGATGGAAGTATGGATGGACAGAGAGATGGACAGGTGGATAGATGGATGGATGGGTTGGTAGATGTAGGGATGGATGGAAGAATGGTTGTAATAGATGGTTGGATGGATGGACAAACGGGTGGAGGGAGGGATGGGTTTGTCAATAGAAGGATGGTTGGAATGGATGGATGAATGGACAGACAAACAGGTGGATGGACAGACTAACAGGTGGATGGACAGATTGGTGGATGGGTGGAATGGATGGATGAATGGACAGACAAACAGGTGGATCGACAGATTGGTGGATGGGTGGAATGGATGGATGAATGGACAGACAAACAGGTGGATGGACAGACTAACAGGTGGATGGACAGATTGGTGGATGGGTGGAATGGATGGATGAATGGACAGACAAACAGGTGGATGGACAGAAAAACAGGTGGATGGACAGTTTGGTGGATGGTTGGAATGGATGGATGAATGGACAGACAAACAGGTGGATGGACAGACTAACAGGTGGATGGACAGATTGGTGGATGGGTGGAATGGATGGATGAATGGACAGACAAACAGGTGGATGGACAGAAAAACAGGTGGATGGACAGATTGGTGGATGGTTGGAATGGATGGATGAATGGACAGACAAACAGGTGGATGGACAGACAAACAGGTGGATGGACAGATTGGTGGTTGGGAAGAATGGTCTGAATTGAATGGAAGTATGGATGGACAGACAGACGGGCAGGTGGATAGATGGACGGATGGGTTGGTGGATGGAAGGATGGATGGAAGAATGGTCGTAATAGATGGATGGATGGATGGACAAAAGGGTGGATGGATGGGTTGGTCAATAGAAGGATGGGTGGACCGGATGTATGTATGGACAGACATACAGGTGGACGGACAGATTGGTGAATGTAAGGATGGGTGGAATAGATGGATGGATGGAATGGTTTTCAATGGTCAAAAAACAGATGAACATATTTCCAGGAAAATGTTGATGATGGAACAAGAAACTGATGATGAAATGTTGATATTCTTTCAAATTACCATCTGGATCCGGGACTAATTTGAAGATTGGTCACTCTATGTGGTGGAGAAGCAGCGGCAGCACACGTTACAACTGTGTGTAGTGCAAGCAAGAAATTCAAATCCTAAAACTCTCATCAAACTATATGAAATAAATGCAGAAAAATACCAATTATTATTGGCGTGTTGAGCAACAATGTTAACCATTCCAATATCTACGGATTCACACAAAGACTCGTGTTCCATGTGTTCACTAGGATTCAACGCTTCCCGTGGCAGATGAGCGAGGGAAGAGTCCGCCAGGTTTTTATGGAAGCCTTCGGTATCTGGAGCTCCGTGACACCTTTGACCTTCAGGGAGGTCACCAACGACAAAGCTGACATCATCATCGACTTCAACAGGTGAGGAATCAACTTCTACTTTTGTTTTTTTGTATTTCTTAACTTTAGATTTTCTTATTGAAACCTGCAACATTGCTGCGTAGACCATAAATATCCAAACATAAATCAAAAGAGCAGTCAAAATAGCAGGAAAGAAATAAAAAAAACAAAAAAAACACGTGATGTAACAATCTTGGTTTTATAATTTCCTGGCCGGTGTTCAGGAGCATGAATGAACACAACACAGGGATGTTTTTTTTTAACTCAGATTGCCCCGGGCTACATTTTCTTTACACCGAATTAGACAATTTAAATGGAACAACTCCTGCTCACTTTGACAAGTGGTGGTGAAAGTTTACTCATCTGCTCTCATAACGTCGCTCAAAACTTTCATAACACGCCGTTATTGAATCATTAATATAAACTGATGTGTCAGAGTAGAGACAGGTTGTTCTTTCAATGTTGTTTTTAGGGTTGCTAGATAAGGTTTGGTGGAGGTTTGAGGACTCTGGAATACAGCAAAAGAAATGTGTTTTTACCTTGAATTAACCCTGGTGTTGTCTCTTGAATCATTAATATAAACTGATGTGTCAGAGTAGAGACAGGTTGTTCTTTCAATGTTGTTTTTAGGGTTGCTAGATAAGGTTTGGTGGAGGTTTGAGGACTCTGGAATACAGCAAAAGAAATGTGTTTTTACCTTGAATTAACCCTGGTGTTGTCTCTTGAATCATTAATATAAACTGATGTGTCAGAGTAGAGACAGGTTGTTCTTTCAATGTTGTTTTAGGGCTGCTAGCTAAGGTTTGGTGGAGATTTGAGGAGCTTGGAATACAGCAGAAGAAATGTGTTTTTACTTTGAATTAACCCTTGTGTTGTCTCTGGGTCAAAGTGACCCAGTGGCCCAAAAACAAATGTATTTGAGGTATCCCTTGTAAGTAAGTAAGTAAGTAAGTGATTTATATTTATAGAGCGCTTTTCCAGACCAGGGTCACAAATCACTGCTACACACAACAAACAACAACAAACAATCAAAATAATACTCAATAAAATATATTCTTAAGAGGTCCAGATAACACAGAGAATAACACAGGAGTGAACTTGTGCGGCCTCTGGGTCAGAGACAACACAAGAGTTAAAAAAAACACATTATTAATGAATTATAACTCATTGTGGACTTTGACAAGAGCGACTCCAGACTGTCTTAAAGTGAGAAAAAAGTAAAGTTATGGGCTGATGATGCTTCATGAAACAATCAACCGTGTAGGAGTTTATTGAAATAGTTGCTAAAAGCCAAAGATTTAGTGCCAACTAGTGGGCTTTCAAAATGAGGACAATGATTCAAAAATAGACGGCGATATTGTATGATTTTACTCTTGTTGTGACTTGTTCAGATTCTGGCATGGAGACAGTTTACCATTCGACGGTCCTGGAGGAATCCTGGCACATGCTTTCTTCCCTCGGACCCACAAACAGGGAGAAGTCCACTTCGATTACGATGAGCACTGGACCTTTGGTAACGGAGTCGGTAAGTATGATTGACATCAAGCGGTTTAACCTCAACTGGATATTGCAGTGAACATTCACATGGTGTGCAGGCACGGACCTACTGATGGTGGCGGCTCATGAGTTCGGTCACGCTCTGGGCCTGAAGCATTCCCTGGATCCAGATGCCGTGATGTGCCCTTTCTACAGCGACGCGTACCCTCTGAAGTTGAGCGAGGACGACAAGCGAGGCATCCAGCATCTGTACGGACCCCCTCGCCACACAACACCCGACTTCACAGAGACCAATGAAATCGACGACGGATTGGTGAGATGGCAATAACCGGATTTGCTCAGTCCATAATCTTTGCCCGATGGTATTTTTTTCCCTCCAGCCCGACGCCTGCAGAACACACTTTGATGCCGTGTCCATGATCCGAGGCGAGCTCTTCTTTTTCAAGTCCCGATACGTCTGGCGGATTCGTGATGGGCAGCTACAGGCGGGGTACCCGGCTCTTGCCTCTCGCCACTGGCAAGGTATCCCAGAGCGCATTGATGCCGCCTATGAAGACCAATCTGGAAACATCTGGTTCTTCCAAGGTGGGTCATGAGGCATTTTTTAAACGTTTTAAATGGTATTCAACGAGTTGTCTGGTAAAACCAGAAAAAATCTTCAATTTGTCGCATTTCTGTTGGTTCAACGTTAAAACGGTAAAATCACGGAGTCCGTTCCGGTCGCTCCAACACGCCGTCACTTCCTGTTCCGTTTCTTAATGCTTCGCTTTGTGGAGAAAGATGGTCAATTCAGAGTGTGTCACGGGTCGTTTATTCGCCGCTTCAAGTCAAACAAAATACAAGCTTTACGATCGATCGTACTTTCTTCCGGCAACTGTACAGGTCAATAGCCCCGAGAGAAAAGGTCTCGATCTGTAGAAACATCGCTATATTTAAGGCAAATTCCCGCCCAGGCGGTCGTCTTTTCCGGGCCAAACGGTTCTTTCAAGTTCCCTGTGCCACGATCCCGTGTGGAGAGAACTTCCTAATTTGTTTCCTTGTAATCTAATCATTCAAATGTTCTCGGGTGGGGGTTTCCGTCTTTTAGTCCCCTTTTCTGGATGTGTCTTGCTTCGTTCTTTGATCTACGATTTAAGGTGTGATTGGCAGATAAACAGATGTTTTAAATAACCGGTGTCGTATCTCTAATTCTGTTTCAAACTTGTCTTGAAACAGTGTATCAGTCTGGAGTGAAATGTTGATCGTGAATGTGTATTCAAACGTTTAAGCTCTTAGATCATACGAGTAGTTTATACTTTATATTTTGATTATCTTTTAGCATTAATTTAGGTATGGCGTATACCTATAGTGTATAATAATTATAATCTAACAACGTCCAATGTGGAGGTTCTTCACTTTGGCGAACTATAGCCTTTTGCCGATGATGAAGTTCTCTAAGATTCATCTGACCAAGATCTACGATTTTTACCCTAGAGCCAGAGGTCATAGAGCCAGGTTGTTCAAAACCATAGTTCTCTGTCCCGTCCATGTACTATTTTGGGTTCATTTGAGTGACAGTCACAAATATTTAAAGCTTCTTTCAATGTATCTGGATACTACTTTATTAAGACACCTAATCTCTTGTCATCGGTTTAGGCGACAGGTACTGGGTGTTCGACGCCGAGAGGAAGATCACCGGACCCGTCTCCGTACACCAGCTGGGACTTCCTGTCACAGATATTGAAGCGGCTGTGAAGTGGGACGAGGACGGCGTCGAGAAAGTTTACCTCTTCAAGTCTACTTCTTATTGGCCCTTTAATCCTCAGACCAACCAGGTGGACTTTGTCCACGCCCACAGCATGCACGAGTGGCAGGGGGTCCCAGTCCGTATTGACGCCTCTTTTCGAGACAAATATGGTAAGAACCATCGATATCATCTACGTTTTCCGAGGCTAAACTTGGTTTGTTTTTATCTCCGCCTGACAGGTTATATCAACTTCCTGAGTGGGCTGGACTACTGGAGATTTGACCCGGCAAGTTTGAGGGTGTTGGAAGGTTACCCACGCAAGATTGGCATGGACTTCTTTGGATGTTCACCCTTCCTGAACAAATAGACTCGTGTCAAACATCTACTGAGACAAATTGTCAAGGGTGCTTTTACGTCCATTAGTCATTGTACACACACTGAACAAAACTATTTGTGCTAAACAGAAAATGAATTGAAATATTCACAAGAGAAATAAGGTTCTCACGGCTCCATAAAGATCCCTTGTTCTTCGCTGTGTCTCTGAGCATTTGCTTAGTCAGTTGGGGGTCAAATTAGTTTTAACCATGTTATTAGTCAGTGTCTCATGCTGGGGTTCCGATTGCGTCTTCAAGGATGAGCTCTTTGCCAACACATGAATGCCTTCCACCGCATCCTGGCTCTGGGGAAGGTTTCAAGACACAACTTGCCACTTCAATTACTTTATTTCCGTTTCTTCCTATTAGATACTGTGCCACTTCCACTTCGGCAGACCACCTCGAAGAAGCTGATCAGTAGATTTTCTACTCTACCCACTTGGGAACCCTTTACATTTTAGCCGCTTTAAGTCAATTTCTAGTCTGGATTTAGAAACTCAACAAGATAACAATTGAAACATTCAGTTAACTTAACTTCTTACTTTGATTTAAACCACTTTTTTCACAAGTAAACCAGCATTACAACCATCCTGCGTCATGTATTGAACCATCAGTATTTCTTTAAAACAACACTTTTGTATCAGTGCTGACCTCATTTACTGCACTCAAGATGTGTCTATGTCATGGTGCTCGGGTGAAACATTACCTCAGATGTTCAGGAAATTATGTTAGTGCAGCGATAATATGATTCTGTGTCTGATGCATGTTCACCTATAGTCTGTATATTAATCCAGATTGGAGACGCTCAAACTCACTGTATTTTTATATTGCATATATTCGATGTACTTTTCAAGATGCTCAGTGCAGGACACTGATGAATCCTGGCTCCAGCAGTGTGATGTTTTGTAATGTGAAATATCTTTTATAAATTAACCCATTCATTTCTCTCTGACAATAAAACGGCAGAATTATTGAAAGATGGTTTGTTTTCTTGACAATTGTTCTACCTAAAGACAAGTGTTTGACTTCATCACTCCACTGTGTAGCGCAAGTCAGTGGCAACAATACAATATAGTGCAATACTGCAGGAACAAGGATAAATACAGTGTATATATAGTACACAAGTCTTGACGTAGAAGTCATAAGTGATTTTATTTGTTTTGAAACCAAAATATGTCCAAAGTTAAACTTTAAAACCTTCTCGAGTCAAATGTATCCTCTCGTCCTCAGTCATCGTAAAGGATCTCTTGGGATTTTATTGTTCCTTTAGCCACAGAGGATGTTATGACTGCTGCCATCTAGCGGTGGGAAGATTAATGCAACACAAAAATGAACAAGCGCTGAGAATATTTGCATGTGGAAAAAAATGATACATATAATAATAAAATGAATAATCCAATTATTTTATTGTATACTTCATTGAACTATAAACTATTATAAGAATCTTTGAAAAAAAATGTGAAAGCCAAAAATAAATAAAAAATGATAGAGCTGAATATTGATAAAGTATTGTGTAACAAAGATACTGGGATATATCGCTGTATCAATATTTTCTAACACCTCTAAAAGTACTGCAGCTAAAAATCTCTCAATAAACCTCAGATACACCATATTCCACGTGTACAACCTCCCTTTGTCTCCAAACTGCTACAGAAAGCCGACACTCTTGATTTATAACCTTGTCCTGTGTAGGATGAGCGACATAATATGAAAAGATTTTAACCACATAGTAAGTATAAAGGACGATATAACACAATGAAGAACTACTTCAAAAGGTATAGATGCGTTTTTGCCCACCTGGACGTTTATGAAAGAAATGCAGACATGGCACGACTGCCTGTGCCAAGTAGAAAAAGCCGTTGATTGACGTACAAACATTTGCCTCCTGGCTCTGAAGTTACCACAAAATAACTCCAAATCAAAGTCAAACTCTTCAATGAAGTTACTGTCTATTTGCTAAAGGAAAAAATCCTTCAGACATAAACCTTTCCACGGAACACCTGCATGAATTTGCAGGTCTGTTTGTTAAAAAAAAATAACAGGGTGTCTGGCTTTGAGGTTTCTCATCCGCTGTAGGGATTCAAATCAACCACATAGAAGGTTGTAATTTCTGAAACAAAAGAATGATCATGACGGAAATGCAACGACACATTTTCCCAAGAGGACAAGTAACAATCCACAGGAAACGCATTCCTTTCATTTACCACGTTGTACACTTGCAATGTTTTTATTGAACCTGCCAGAATTTTGACTTTTTCTCAGTAGTTCATTTGTTTGCGAGTTCCAGGAGTGCTGCAGAATATCCCGGATACTTGGATAAGAGGTACTTGGATATTTAAAACGAAAATGCCGGTTCATCATAGTGAGAGAAATCAGGGGCACCCATTTGAAACCTACAAAGGCGAATGTATAACATAAATAAATCACACTATTTGAAAGGACATAGAGAAGCTGGATTCAAACCTGCGACGTTATTCTTATGAAACATTGTTTTCCATGTTTTAACCGTGTGCATTTCTTTCAACATGTGTAACCGAAGCTTCTAACAGTTGTGTAACCGGTAACATGAAGGCGATTCTATGAAATAAAATTGAATTGAAAATTGAATCTACGGTTTGTCAAATCCTGCCTATCAAAGTCCCCCTATATACCCACTATATTATTGTTGTAGAATTTCAAATATTTACCAAATTGTTGCCAACATCACAGATAAAACACAGAACATATTAAGACTATACAGCGCACCAAAAATCCTTACATTTTTCAAAAATCGACTTGAACCAATTTGACGCTCAAAGATCTGTCAGAATGTTCGAAAGTCGCATCACTGTGTTTATCGAGGGCAAAATCCAACCCGTTTGTCTATATTAGTAGATTAATATTAATGTTGATATAGATGGATATGTTGTCATATAAAGGATAAGGGACAACAATACTAGTTAAAGTAGAATTTGGTGAAGGATTAAGATACATTGAGCGTCAAAGAATGACAACTCCTACTTCCTATTCTAAAAGATTTTGGCCCCCTGGCACCCCAGTTAGAGACGAATGAAAATGCTTGTCTTACATGTTTTATTTTTAATAAAAACAAAGTCATTGTGTACAAAAAGAAACACTGTAAATGAATACACATCACGTGTGACCCTAGTTTGTCATGACCTCTTAAGCATGCGAGCCAATTTACTGAAAAAAAAAGAAGAAGATGCCAAAAAACTTCATCTGAGCCGCTGTTAGTCATGATCGTACACTTCTTCAAGACCGTTAACATTCATATGAGGACAAATACACTTCTAACAGATTCCATCATCCTTCAAATGTAACAGCTGTGGTTCTATAGATACCAAAACAAAAAACCCATCCTGGTCCACCACTTTTCTTTTTAAGGTCATCCAAACTTGTGATTATATTTTGGACGCTTTGACAATATCAAAAGAAAAGTTCATGCATTTTTAAAGGACTTGAACTTTCTATTAGACAGTTGTTAGAACCGGAAGGAACAACAGTGCTGAGAATGTTTTGACCGTCATACGTTCACACAGACACAACGATGGAGCGCGAGCTGATAAATCCCAACCATGTGGTGGATTAAACAGAACAGCAGCCTGCATATGTGGTTCAAAGTGGCCGTTCATGTAACAAAGTACCCTAAAAAAAGTGAACAAACGGTTTTCAAAGCTGCCATCATGCTAACCAGGCACTTCCTATTATAGCTAAGAGAGACGTCAGTGTTGGATCTGATGAACTGTAACGGATTTTTCGGAATGACATGTAGTGTAAAAATTATGACGTCGTAACGAGACACACCATCATCTATTTTACCTGCTATCACTTGGTCCAGACGGAAACGGAAAAACCTGACGTGAGGCGTGTGAGTAGGTGAATGGATTTTTATGAGAAATGTCCAGGTGCCGTATAAATGACTGGCATGTGTGTCACCCTTAGTTGTGATCTCCAGAGCATCTGTTGTCGTGTCCAGAGCTCCCTACCAGGATGGAGCGGTGTTGGCCAGACGTCTCATGCGCCTAAAAATGAATGGAACAAAACAATGGAAAGGAATTAATCGCTGACTCAGCACGCTGACATTCGCCGAACTCATTTATGTCTGAGCTTGTGCTGAATAAATGATCACGTCACTTCTTGGAGTCAAATACTTAGACAAGTGAAGGCAAAATAACACTATGTATGAGTTGTAAATAAAGTCCTTTATTTCCCACAAAATCTAGTGAAATCTAGATCAATTTCAAATAATTAATGTGTCTCAGTCTCTCACCTCGTGTTCCTGTCTTGGTCTCTGATCTTCTTCTCCATCTCGGCATCAGTGAGGGTCTCCAGTAGGGGGCACCATTGGTCTGCTTCTCCCGTGTTACGGATCGCGATCTCGACCGCGGGCAAGGGGTTCTCGCTGGAATCATAAATGTTTTATTATGATCATTTCTAAAGCAGCTTTGACACCGACACGAGTCACAAAGTGCTTTATATAAGAGCAGAATTTTTTAAAATCTAAGATCATTCAGTTCAAGATGACTCATTAAGAACAGCAAGAAGATGAATATAATAAAACCAATAAACATTCTGAGACGCATATAAACTGACACAGTAGAATAATATTTGAGAAAATAAGCCGACGACGTGTGACGTACCTGAACGCATAAGTCCTCTGGTGCCAGCTCAGCTGACCGCGGATGCTGTAGGCAATAGTGGTGACGAATTCTCCACCCAGGCCCAACTCGGAGCACAACTTCAGAGCGAACGACTCGGGGGAATTCTCCTTCTCCGACATGTCCCACTCGAACTGGTCCACCAGGGAGATGTTGCCGACGTGGATGTTGAGCTGGATTGAAATATAAATTAAGGGATTACATTTAAAAGTTCAGGGAAATGTTTGTCAGGATTGGCAGGTGTAGGATGTTGGTCTAAAAGGTTTTTAACTGTTTCATCATTCACTTGTATGGCTGTTTAACGGTGCTGCTCATGTTGCCAGCTCTGGTAAGAAGTAAAACTGGAAAACTTGACTCATCAAATATGCGAACAATCCATACTTTAAATACATTTTAATGTGACAGAAAGTGTTGTTATAACATATATTATTCAACAGCGTTTCAAAATATATTTTGGGAATCAATGCTGCAGAACTAAAAATGACTGATGGGTTTAGATGTGAAACGTTAAACCCAAGAAAAGTGAGTTTATGTCTCTTTTTTCTTGTTTTCATTTGAGCGAACATCATTCTAAAATGATGATGGTAAAACACGGAAGCTATTTGATTGATTTTTTTGGCCAATATGTTTTTATTGTCAAAGGGGAAAATCAGTAGAATCTGAAAATATTTAATGCCAGTAACTTAAAAAACAGGATTGTTTTGTGGTGTTGTGGAAGTACAATAGAACACAAAATGATTTAATTAAATTAAAAACATTTTTTAATTACTCGTGAACGTGGGCTAAAACTAAAAGTGAAGTTGTAATTTGACAATATTTAACATGAAAAAAAGGGAATTAAATACTTTTATTAATTTATTTTTATTTTTTATTAATTTCCGAGTTTGGAATTAGCATTAATGTTTTATTACTTCTAATTTAACAGCCCTGCTGACTCAGACTGACTCTTTGCTTTTAGTGCACTTTGATACTCGTCTACACTGCCTGACACTAATCAACAATGACACTTTCTATTTTTTCTCTTTTCTTTGTGTTCTGAGTACTGTCTAATGGTGGAGTCTTTACAGAATTCTGTTATTTAGCATTTCTATATGCTGCATCATGACAATTACAACTCTTGAGTTATTACATCTTGTGACAGTGATTGATCACTGTGTTTATAAATGACATGCGAAAGCGAAACGTTAAAAAGAAGCAAAATAATAATAAAAAAACAAACCTTAATGATGACCCGTTGGTCCGCCTGCTCTTCCAGAATGCTGTCAGTGGGATAAGACTCTATCTGCTGACGGATGGCTGAGGCGATGGCGGGAACAAAGGCCAGAGGATTCAGGTCCAGGTCGTCACATAAAATCTCTGCAAACATCTCTGGAGTCATAAGTTTCTCTGTGGGAAAATATGAGCGAGGAAAGTTAGGCACACAATCTTGAACGTTTGCTGCTGCTGGTCTGTACCGTTCATGTTCCATGTGAAGGCATCTCGGAGTTTCTGTCCCTCTATTTCCATGTCTAGTCGGATGGGAACCAGCATCTCCAACTGAGCAGCATTTTCATGGATCAAAGCAGGATCGTGATCATCAAAGCTGAAATGCAAAAAACATTCTGTTTGATTCAGCAATAAAATGTGGCTGAAGTTTAAATATGCAAGAAAAAAACACATTGTTAGTGGTAAGATCATTTTTTGTACTATAAGGCAAAATAATAATGATAAGGTCTTCTATGGAGCTTTGTGGTGCAGCTTAACAACAGATCTTTGAGGCTGTGTTTCACATAAATTTGCTTTAAAGTCAGTAAGGAAACCACAATTATTACACAAGGCATACTCAATTATAAGACGCACTGTGATTTTTGCAAAGCTTGCTAGAGAAGCTCGTGTTTGAACATTGTTCTGTGGTCTGGATACAACAATCTGTCTGGACAATTGCCAGAACGGAAACATATAAACTATAAATGTCTCTTTCATACCAGAGTGGAAAGGTTCTCTTCTTGTCACGACCCATTCGGTTGCGGTTGATGGTGGTGGAGCAAGGCACTGCATCGAGGTGGTGAGAGCTGTTGGGCAGAGTTGGAACCCACTGGCTGCTCTTCTTTGATTTCTGCTCCCTTTGAGAAGGAAAAAAAATACCATGTCAATTTTTTTAAGTCATGAAATCTGCTCAGATCATAGAGCCATACAGTAGACAAATCCTATTAATGAATATAATATCAAGGTATATAGCAACAGAATAAACAAATAAATAAAATAAAAGTAGTGAAATAAATACCTGAGGTAAGAAGGGGGCTCTGTGCTTATGGACACTGCCTTGTATTTCTCATCATTCCCGTCAAAGATTTCTTCACATTCTGACGCCTTCAAGAGTGTGACACTAGTCGCTGCAGAGACGGAGACAAATGTTGAATGTGTAAATCAATAATCAGGACTTCAAAAAAAATTGTTCATTTTTACGAGACAGAAACATTTCGAGATCATTTGACAAATCACAGAAGTACATCACACAAACAAGTTTCAAAAGAACACAGTAAGAAGTATGAGAACATCTCATTTTAACTCATTAACACATTTAACGTATGCTCAAACGTGTTCACTATTTAAATCATGTGAGAACAAATAACAATTTAATTTTATGTCATTTACAAATGTGGACCTTGTTGAACTCAGTACTGGCTTTGTTTAGATATTATTTTAGTATCAACATCTTTGTGAAACCATTTTTTTGTTTTTTCTTTTACATTTTCTTACAAAATTATTTAGTGCCTTGTGATTCATTAGTTATTACAGGTACTTTAAAGCAACCCCTAGTTTCTGCTAACGTGTTTTAGTAGTTTCACCATTTACCCGTCGATTGATGATGATGTAGTTAATAAGGTAAGGTAAAACTTTATTGAAATTGTTTTTTTCCAATAGCCAATACATACAGCATTTTTTTTATAAAAATCAAAAAAATATTTAAATATTTAAAAAAAATCAAAAAATCAAAATCAAATAATAAGAAGAACATAAAGAGAAAGATCAAGATGATACAATCTAAGTCTAAAGATAAAGACAAAGAACATAGATCAAAGAAAAATAACAAAGACAAAAGGATACAAAGACTAACATAGAACAGAACATTTAGATACTTTCACTCCACTCCTGCCCCCGAACTCAGAATTGTACAATTTAATAGCCTGAGGAATGAATGAGTCCTTGAGTCTATTTGTTTTCCACCTGGGTAGGAGCATTCGTGCACTCATTCTGCTCTCATTAATGTTCATCTCTGAGGACTAATATAAATGTAGAATAAGATAAGGATGTCTAACAACAAGTTGTGATTATGTATAAGATTGAAGTTGATTCTAAAAACAGCAGATTATGGATAAACATTGAAATGAAAGAGGAAAGAGAGAATAACAAACCTTAAGTTGTAGCTGTCAAAACTAGACAGAAGACACTCACCATGAGACGATGCTACGATCTTCTTCCTCTCGTCCACTGAAGCCAACCTCCTCCACAGAGACGGATACCTCTTGTACAGAGAACCTCTGAACATACGCAAATAGTTGCCCACCTGGAAAATACATTGACATTGTTATGAGTTATAACAATTGCTAAAAAGTTATTAGGTCATATATGTTTAATAACCAAACACAGCGTGTAAACAATCATTTATATTGTTGTGTGTCCATTTTTTCTTGCTTTAATGTGACATTGTTTACATTTCAAAAATGATAACTGGACATCTGATTATAATGTATATGCATCTGAAATATATATATAGACAAATGACACATTGTAGACACATAAATAGCCACTATTTAGTTTATATATACATAGATTGTCTTTTATTGAGTTTGTTCATAAAAACAAACAACATAAATCAGCAAAAATGACGATTTGATCATTTTTAGCTTCGCTAACGATTTTAATTTTAAGACCAAATGTTGCATAGATGTAACAAAAGCTAGATCTAACACGAAGCAGTGCCAACCATTAAAATACGTTTTTGTGACTAGTGTAGATCAACTTGGTTTACTGGGGACATTTCTTTGTTGTGTAGCCACCGTTGGACGCTCACATGCTAACAAATTAGCCGCGAAAAATGCTAAAACATTAAATTCGTGTATGAATGCGTCCATGAAATATAGGCACCAACCTCCGATCCAACCATGTAAAAGTCCCCCTCTTCCTCGAGTTGGAATTTTATTGGTTTCTGGCCAAACGTTTTACTTAGAGCTAACTGCATCTTTGCGGTGTGTCGCTACACGGCTAACCAGGCTAGCCGTCCTCTCCAGAGGTGCGTTCAATGGCTGTAAAAAGGGGTAGGAAATCACACACTCAAAAAAGATTGAAGCCTACGGGTGAAAAGATGCGATGAATAAAATCTATAATAATGAAAAATAAAAATGAATGAAATTTGACAGGTTCAAATAAAAAAACATTGGTTTATTTTTTTCTATTTGACGAACAACTTAATATACGAGGAACAGTGGCGCCCTCTGTCGCTCCAAGTTAAGAAGGAGGTCAATCATACTGGAATATTATATTTCTTTTAAAATGCATTTTATAAAAAGGATACAATGAGGAAAAATGTATACCTCATGTGAGTATTTTCTCGACAAACTGCAATCATTTCCAACAACATCGACTTCTAAATGAAAAGTGTATTAGAACTTTAGCCAATATGGCCAAAACCAGTTCAAAATGGCAACGATAAAAACAAAGAAAACATTCGACCTGGTCCTCCATTGCTTTCATCAGATTTATTCAACAGAAAAGCATATTTTCAAAACAATAAAAAAAAATACAACAATATAACATAACCGACTGGAGAAGAAATCGAATGTAAGGCTGCTTGTGTATTAAAAGAGCAAAATGAATTGAACCTGTTAGTACCTGTCCCACTGCAACCACACACCATATCATTCATATAAATAAAACACATCATTTTTAGACGTCGATCGATTCATCGTTTTAAAAAAATGTTGAATGAAAAAACCTCTCCTTCCATATCCGTAACTGCTGCCATTGTTCCGTATGGTTGTGTCACAAGTGGAGAAACGCCACCTGTTCCTTAAGACTCCACATCCAGAGTTCCATCCCACGTCTTCATGAAAAATTAAAGCCCATCAAAGTTGCGTCTTGAGGAGTTTGGGGATGACTTCATCCGTAACATAAATACAACATGTGTGGATGTCCACAAAATGTCCCGGCTGATCGGTGATTTTCTCCTCATGATGTAACCGTCCATGTTCATTCCCTCTGCATCACAAAGACTGCGTCCACATATGTGAGCCATCAATGATGAATGATCTGCGGATATGTTCAGCCGTCAAGGCGCTGTCCTTCCCCCCAGGCGAATCCCCCTGGTTGGTCCTCGGGCAGTGGATTATAGTTGGGATCTTCCTCTGGTGTGTCGAACAGCATCTTTCTGTGAAACAGACAAGACAAATAACTTGGAGTGGATCATGAAAAAACACTCTGCACTTACGTATCCGAGTACAAGTGAAATAGAGAAGCTTCAGAGTCAAGAAACTTACATGATGGATGGAGTCTTGAGCCACCTTCCTCCTCCTGGCTGGTTAGGAAATACATCCTCCAGGAAGAAGTACACGTGACCAACAGCAATACCTTAAAACAACACAAAAAAAAATGATACGTTACCTTTTATGCAATTATGAAACACTAGTTGAATATTTGAATACCTAAAAGATCCACAATGATGGAGTTGCCTAGCAACAATGAGAATCCCATCAGCACCCAGGGTAGAAAAGGTGCCTGGAAATTCAGAAGGCCAAAGAAATTCATGCGGACGTTTGGGTTCCGTCGACTCCATATGTATACCAGCATGATGGTGAAGGCTTGACCCAGGAACACTAGACTCACAAACGTGCCAAAAATCTGAAAAGATGTTAAAGAATTTTGATAAAATGAACAGACACGCGTTATAAACAACAACACTTAGTGTTGAGAAGGAGCAGCTGGATTATAGATAGATAGATATGTATGTTCTTAAGTGACAAAATCACACATATGAGACAATCTAATTGAAAATTTCTCTATTTCAGTAGTACTCAGAACAGGAAAATATGACAAATGTACGAGGGAAACATTGGACTTCTTTGAGAAGGATACAGTCATGAGAAGTCCACCGAAGAGGAACATGAAGACAAAGTCGGCCGTTCGTCCTCTGAAAGATCCTTCCTCGAGCATGCGACAGTATCTATACCTGGAGTCACACGGTTAAGGAGAAACACTCTTGCCATCTGCACTTCTTCATAGTTAGATCGACACCGGGAGTGAAAGGATACAAAAATATCATATTGAACAGGAAATTGAACCCAACTGGTCCAAAAAACAGGAAGTTTGTTATGAGTCGCCATATCTGTAGAGACAAAAGAAACGTTAACAAACAAATATAACGTTAAAACCAGCACTAAATGTTGTATTGTATCCACGTGGGGTTACCTGGTAATTCTTTATAATTAAATCTGGATTGAAGTACAGCTGAAATGGTGTGATAATTTCTAGTTGCTGTAAAGAAAAAGAACATGTTTAAATAATTCATCATTTAATACTGTATGCTTATTACACATTAGCGTCATACTGTTATGCCAAAAAAAACTAATTTTAACCTGCTCTGATTATATATCCGTTTTTCATGGTCTATTTAAAAGTACAAAAACGATGGTAACTGCATGCCAACAATGGGTTTTGGGTAACAATAAGCATTTTAATTTGGAGTTACTAGAAAGATTGTGCTTATTCTGATGGATTATGCCAGGGGTATACATTTGCTCAGGGGCCAATTAATACACGGTGACTGTCATGAGGGGGACATCAAGACAAAAAGGCAAGACGTATAGGATAGAAAAACTTGGAAGAAAAACACAAGAAAAAAAGATAAACTAGAATAAAATAAATAACCTTTTTCTTAATATAATCTCAATATTCACTCAACGGAATATTCACAAAAACGCCACCAAAAAGGTACAAAGTCCAAAACAAAAGGACCTAAGAAACATATATATATATATATATAACAATATTATGTATTAATTATTTTAGCCATAAGTCACATTTTGTGTATGTTCAACTCAACGCATAAATACAGTCAAAGGGTCGCATGTGGCCCCGGGTCACACTTTGACTGGTTTAGACACATATGTGGTAGAGCAGGTCATACGCTGGATAAGATACATGAAGAGGTTACGCCTGACTTAGGAACATGTGCTCGATAAGTTAAGACTGAGAATTGCGGACTTGCTGTTAAAAACCTCTAATGGGGGAAAAACAAACCTAGAATTTACTCCAGGTTATTCAGTTCAGCTTTTCAAATCAGCAAAGACAGTGACAAAACAGGTAATTCCGTGAAGCAAAATTGAAACTAAAGACAGTTTGGTGATCAATTACTGTCTTGAACTAACATTAAAACACGTCTTATTGTATTATAAGGTAAGGTAAGACTTTATTGATCCCTCAGGAGGTCTCCTTCGGGAAATTGTTTAATTGTTTTATTGATAGGTTTTACACTGAGATTCATTTGACAGCAATTCCTGACAAAACTTTTAGACATTGATCTCATTTATTTCCATCTCATATTAAACATCTAGTGAAGCTAACCTTCTACTGTTATCATTTTAGCTACTGGCTAGTTAGCTATACTGCATTATTATTTACGAATTAAATCAAATGAGTGTAGTTTCTAACATGTTAGTAACTAAACATTTTTGATTTTTTTAAAAGTGTTAAATAACAAACGAACTACTATTGATAACTAACACTTCGATACAAAAAAAATATTAAAGCCATTAAAAACATTCAACCGGTTCCAGCAGCGGCTGCTCTCGCTGCTAGCGGCTCGGCTATCCAGGGGCTAGCAGCTACAAGAAGCCCCTTCCTCTCTCGTAAATCCACCCGAGTCCGGTTCCGAACCCACGCAGCGAGCAACACGGAGGTCGAGTCTCACCACGGCTGCAGTAGTAAGGACACACGCGGTGGTGTAGGCTCTGGTCACGACAGGAATCTGCAAATATTCCTGTTGTAAGGTTTGATAAGCCATTTTGGATACACAAGGAGAAGCTTCCGGCACTTTTCTGACACGTCACTGAACGAGGTACGGGCCACGTGACTCGTGACGTCAATGGAGAAGGCAACGTGGATTCCTGAGCGCGTTCGGTTGGTTTTTTTCGTCATCCACCGTGGTGTACCCGGAGTAGACCTCTCAGATCACGATCACGGTAGAGAACCACAAATAAAAAATAAATAAATAAATAAAAGTCAATTACATGTATTTGTAAAAACAGTTAATCACAGACATTTATGGATAAATATAACAATATTTTCGACACACAACACAGGTGGTTTTGACATTACTTTATAGAAAAAAAGAGTACTTTTTTTTTTTTTTTACAATAACTTTTATAGATTTTACATTGTGAGTAAATATTAGATCGACTGGGCACACCAACTAATATAACAATAATTTAAGGATTCGAATTACGCTCAAGTAGAAGAACTCACATTTCTCCGATCCTTAAACTCTTCACTGGCTTCCAGTTTCTTTCAGGATCAACTTTAAAATTCTGGTTCTTACTTTCAGATCTATTCATGGTCAGGCTCCTCCTTACATCATTGATCTGATCAAGCCTTACATCCCCGCTCGGGCTCTGAGGTCTGTGTTCCACGCACACGGTTCAGGACCAGAGGAGAGAGTATATACCTTTAAAGTATATACTTTATTGAATATTGTTTTGATTGTTTAAACACTTTGTGACCCTGGTCTGGAAAAGCGCTATACAAATAAAAATTACTTACTTACTTACTTGTTTTATTTATATTGAAATAATTTATAGAAAATAACAATGTGACAAACCACTGTCACTGCTGCTCTGACATCTGTAGTAATTGTCTGTTCAGCTCCTTCACCTGTTGTTGGTACAGGTTTTTACAAGTTTTCCATTAGATGAAAAGATGAACGAACCCTGATTGTTAATATTATATTCATTTCATTGACTTTTGCTTGTCCTAGGTTATAATCTATCAATCTTGTGTCACCTTGAACTCACTTCCATAACAAAATTAAAATCCAATCCCAGTTGAAAGATCTGTAAATATTTACCAACTGTTTATTTATCATGAACTCTTGGCAGCGCAGTAAAAGCTCCATTTATTAAAGGATGACCCAGAAGTTTACCTTGACTGGGAAGTCTGGGAAAAGGGAAGCTGCTGAAAAAGCTCATAACTGATTAATATTTGAATTAAAAAATACAAACAATTTAAAATATTTTACACTGATTAATGAATCAGTGTAAAATATTTTAAATTGATTAATGAATCAGTGTGCTACATCATTTGTTACTGAACAAAACAAGCAAGTCTAGTTTGTACAAGATTTATGACCAGAAAAGCCTTTCAATGGGTTTGAATAAAATAACGAAATAATAAGATGTTGTAAGAGAAAATCAAAAAAGCCAAAATTAATTTCCGAATATTCCTTTTTTTTCTTCTTCCACTTTCAAACTTTTCTGCACAAACATCATAAGCCTTTCTCACACAATTGAAGTGAGCAGAATAAAACTTATAATACACCGAAATGTACTGCATATAATACCACAACATGCATTAAAATGGCTTTATCTCCATTCAAGGAGTAAATAAAAAAAAAAATGTCACGAGGATAGAAACTACTATGCAATTTATTGCCTAGATTGGCTCAGGCCTATTAACATTAAGACTTTGTATTAATATCTTTGTTTTTAATCAAATAATATTGTCAGTTCTTTAAGTGTTTTATTATCTTTGAGTTCACTTTGAATGCATATAAATATACCTTAAATTCACAAAAGTTTGTTATAAGTAAAGTATGTTGAATAGTAAATTTAAGATACACAAAATCTTTGGCTTGTCTGTGATTAACAAGCAGTAAATGATTGTGAAAAACATTGTCAACATGATCTTGTGGTAGAGACCGTTTGGAAAAACACTCATCAGACAAATATCAGTTTAACATTCGGAGCAAACTTTTATTTTCTAAACGCAGAATCAAATATTTTTTTCTTCCAAAATGATACAAAAAAATAACTACATCAATGCAGCAGGTAGCAATAGCGAAGGATTCACCTCAGACCGACTCACAGTGCATCAGGTCTTGGTTCACCTTATGTAAAAAACATAACTAGTTTGTGAAAATCAATACTTAAAACACATCAAAGTGGTGACAAATTTGAGGATGAGTTCATCAAAAAAATAAATTCAACATGTGTGGATCTCCAGAAAATGTCCTTGCTGACGAGGTATTCCCTGTTCATATAGAATAAAACCACCATGTTCAAAGACTGTGTCCACATATGCGAGCCATCAATCATGAATGATCTCGGGACTTGTTCAGCCATCAAGGCGCTGTCCGTCAACCCAGGCGAATCCTCCTGGTTGCTCCTCAGGCAGCGGATTATAGTTCGGATCTTCCTCTGGTGTGTCGAACAGCATCTTTCTGTGAAACAGACGTGACAAAGAACTTGGATGTAGAGTTCAACACGGATTGAAAAATCTCTGAGATGATGTAAAAACGTACAAGAACAATGGAGTCTTGAGCCATCTCCCTCCTCCTGGCTGGTTAGGAAATACATCCTCCAGGAAGAAGTACACGTGACCGACAGCAATACCTTAAAACAACACAAACATGATACGTTTTTTTTTTTTTTATTAAACTACGAAATACTTTTCAATATTAATACCTAAAAGATCCACGATGATGGAGTTGCCTAGCAACAAGGAGAATCCGATCAGCACCCAGGGTAGAGAAGGTGCATTAAAATTTAGCTCGAAGAAATTCAAGCGGACGTTTGGGTTCCTTCGACTCCATATGTATACCAGCATGATAGTGAAGGCCTCACCCAGGAACACTACGCTCACAAATGTTCCAAAAATCTGAAAAGACGTTAAAGAACTGAACAAAATATTCAGAAACTTGATGATTATAGAAGTTTTGGGCGGGAAACTTCTTTGAGAAGGATACAGTCATGAGAAGTCCACCGAAGAGGAACATGAAGACAAAGTCGGCCGTCCGTCCTCTGAAAGATCCTTCCTCGAGCATGCGACAGTATCTATACCTGGAGTCACACGGTTAAGGAGAAATACTCTTGCCATCTGCACTTCTTCGTAGTTAGACCGACACCAGGTGTCGTGAAAGGATACAAAAATATCATATTGAACAGGAAATTGAACCCAACTGGTCCAAAAAACAGGAAGTTTGTTATGAGTCGCCATATCTGTAGAGACAAAAGAAAGTAAACCAAAAAATATAGCACCTAAAGTTTACATTACTTTAACATGTTATTTTGAATGAATGAGTGAATTAATACATTTATTTTGAACATTTTTAACACAAATGTGCACATGCAAAACAAATGCAAAACATTAAAATGAAGCAAACAAACAAAAGACACATTTCTACACAGCTACCTTATGAATGACCAATATATAAACTCCCATATGAATACAAATTGTATATATACACAATATATATGATGTCGAACACTGTGAATGTCATCTGCACAACAATACATCTATAAACGAATCTCACCTGGTATTTCTTTATTATTAAGTGTGGATTGTAGTACAGCTGGAAAGGGGTGATAATGTCTAGTTGCTGTGGAGGAAAACAACATGTTAATTAAATTCCTTAATCGAAAGTTGTGAATGTTTATTTCTGTGTTTTTGCACCACTAGGTGTCACCAATAGGGCTGTTTTTGAAGCCCCGGATATAAGCACATTAGTTTAATGACTCATGAATTCGTTTATCTTATCGTCTTATATTAAATTAACACGATCAAGCATGACATATTAACACTTTTTTTTTTATTTTTAAAAAGCGCAAAACCACTGCTGTAGAACAGAAGTGTTTGCGACTGTGCTGTAATTTGTCCCTGCTGGGTTGCCATAAAAACACGTGTCCTGTTGACAAGACTCCTCTAGTTCTGACGTTACAAATAAATAGTACTACAGTTCTGACCCGCGCAGCGAGTACACGGAGGTACAGTCTCACCACAGCCGCAGTAGTAAGAACACACGCGGTGGTGTAAGCTCTCGTCACCACAGGAATCTGTAAATATTCCTGGTGTAAGGTTTGATAAGCCATTTTGGATATTGCTGAAGCTTCCGGCACTTTTCTGACACGTCATTGATCTAGGTGACAGGCCAGGGCACGTGACGTCAGCACGAACGAGAGAACGTAGATTAAACTCCTGAGATTAATTATTATTATTTATTATTATTATTATTAGAGTCCATCATGAGTACAGTAGTTCTTATTTCTGTACTGCTACCACGAAAAATAATCATCGTTTTTGATATAAGTATGTATCAGAACAACAACTGCAGGTGGAGTGTATTCTATGAACTTTATTTTTCAGTGTATCTGTAAGTTTTTCCTTTAAAATAAAAAATGTAATACAATACAATTTTTGCATTCGTCATACACATTCATTTGGATACTTTTCAACTTCAACAAATAATTTTAATTTGTTGTAATACATTTTCTTAAACTTAAATCAAATAATTATTCACAGTAAAACGATTTTATTTCTATTTCTATTATATTTCTATTTATAATATTATCTATATTTTTTTCAAAAGTAACCAACAATTAGCGTCTGTATTTAAAGAGTTTTCAGTTGATTATACAAGATATTATAGAGACTTGGAGAAGTTGAGAGAAGAACAGTTTCTACTATTTTTACCTCTTAATCATACTTTTCTATTTCACTAAACACAATATTTATTTTATACTTGAGTTACTTTGTCATGCTTTCCTTATTTATGTCAAGTCAAGTGTATGTCATTTATGGAGGTAATGTGAGCCGTACGTAAGTAATTCTGTTTATGTTATTAAGGTTCTTAATAATTCATGTTAATCATTTACTTTTAAGCAGTCAGTGCATAATGTCACTTTTGTATATTTCCAAATTCATGATCTTTGAAACTCGAGATGTTTTGATGAGGCTTCATGAAACAGCTGATGAGGCATCATGATACGGTGGCTTCATTTTAAAAGGCCACTAGATGGCACCGCATGCTTTATAATCCTTGGCTCTGAGCTACTCATTTAATGAAATCTGGAATAATTTTAAATTTTCAAACGGAGTCAATGCATCGTGGTTTCTGGAAGTTTCTCTTCTCTCACCTCCGTCGGCTTCACTGTGATGAAGTTCCTCTCTTTGGCGCTCGCTCTTTGTGCGTCAACGATTTTCTGAAGCAGACTGTGATATGTGATGATTCATTCGCTGACGTCCCCCGATCCCTCTCAAACCTCTAGATTTATTTTTTCTCAGGTTACATAAAGATATCAAGTGGAGCTGTCACCACGAACTCTCAGATGACCCTAAAGTGTTTCGACAACAACATGAAACGCTTCCGTGTGTCTTTGTTGTTGCAGCTTGACGACTTCAAGTGTGAATATTTATATTAGAGCTGTAGAAGGATCACGTTGACATAAGTGGCACATGTGCACTCAGACGTCGCCACAAAAAATGGGATCAAAGTGTTGATGATGGATGAAGGCTTCATCAACATGAGGAGCGACTGGTTATCTCTGCTGGCCTGACAGCCATGAAATCAAAAACAAAAATGAAACGAGCGTCTCGGTTTGCGACATACAAGCTGGTTTCAACTGGGCTCGCAGCTCATGTGTTTACTTTCATGTGGGTTTCTGTAACTGAAGACTCTGTATTTTTTTTATACGGCGCTTGTGCTCGCTGCTTTCCTCCTCTATTGTCTGACAACAACTCCTTTTGAACCGTGACAGACTCTTTTGTCAGTCTGATCCTGTCCTCTTCTTTACCCCTCCAGAAGCTCTTTTGGTCTTTTATCAGTCTGCATGGCGCGCTCCTCATCTCCTCTGCTCGCCGTCTGTTCGCTCCTCTGTCTCCTCTCACGCTACTTCGGCAGCAGCTGGATCTGTATTCATCAATCTGTCAACCAGCTCGAGTTCATAGTCAAAGTTTCTATGCAGGGAGCCACTAAAGGGGCTTGACCTCAAGGTGATCTGAGGAAGATTCAACTCTTCTTTTTTGACTCATCTTTTGACTCGACCTTCTTGTTATCAGTTGATATAAATGTAAACTATCCATCGTCACAACACTCAACTCAATCTAGATTTCTTGGGCATTGACAGTTGTACTATGATACATTACTCTAGACTCTAGGAATGATCAGCTAGTTAAGATAACCTATGTTTTATGTTTAATAAACCATAACAATTGCTTGGATATGTCTTGCTGTGTATCATCACTGATTTGATCCAGCCTTACACCCCAGCTCGGGCTCTGAGGTCTGTGGATCAGAATCTACTGATGGTTCCTCGAACACGGTTCAGGACTAGAGGAGAGAAATCCTTTCAGGCTGTTGCTCTTAGGCTTTGGAAAAATCTTCCTCTCACTCTGTGTTTGATGATCTACTGACTCCTTCAAGAAACATCTTAAGACGTTTTTATTTGTTCAGGCTTTTCCTTGATTTTCTGGAACTCCTGTTGTGTTATCAGTTTTATCTTGACCTTTAAAGTATATATTTTATTGAATATTGTTTTGATTGTTTAAGCGCTTTGTGACCCTGGTCTGGAAAAGCACTATATAAATAAAAATTACTTACTTACTTACTTACATATTTGAATCATAAACACCCATACGATCCAAACCAAACCACTTGAGGTCCGGTCCACTTCTATAGTCAGAAAAAAACATGTCGCTCACCTTCATAGCTTACTTTGGCAGTATATAATCTCCACTTTCTAGAAAGTAACCTGATAAAAGATGTTCTACTATTATTTCTAGTTGTTTCGTTAGCCAAATAACAATAGATACACAAGTGTATAAATAATTTAACATGCATGTATTTAAATAGTAACAGTTGTCTTCCCCTAATTGACTACTTTGTGTATATATTTATCAGTACGTTCGTCTGTAAATCCCATGTTTTCTTTGGTAACTTTACCTTGCTTTGAGAGGCTCTGCCGATTCATCTACACCGACGCTCCCCGGCTTACCATAAAACACAAACTTTGCCATAAGGGATGCAAAGTGCGGCACAAACTACAGTTTTATCAGCTTTATTTGAAAACCCATTATTTATGGGTGAACGGGCCGCGGGCCAGTCACGATTGTTGGAAGGGCCTGCTTTACAGTGATTGGTCGAAAAAGCTTCGTGAAGGTCACTTTTCTTTTAAAGATGTGAATAAACTGAATAAAAGGAATAAATGAATGGATGATTTAACAGAAACATGCATCTATTACGGGTTGAGTATGGATGTGTGGAGTTCCTCAGGGTACTCCAAAACACACTCTTGGGTAGAAGTGTGTTTATGTAGACTGGTACTGTCTCTGTTAATGTTTTTTTTTGTGCTTGGACTTGACTACGCGCATGTGCACTGTGTCGCCAGTAGAGGGCGCTCTAGCTTGCGACAACTAACCATCAGCACAGGCAGCAGGACAACATGACCTATAGCATCACTTCATTTCCTCTGAACTCATCCAAGTCCAAACCACAGTGGACAGAAGCTAATCCACTTAAAACCTGAGCTCCCAACTAGACAGAAGAGAAACATTGAAGTGGACAAAGTGAGAGCATTTTCCATTTAATAGAAGCAGCTTCTTCCCCTCAGTCTTGTTTTGATTTAAAAATGACCTTAAAGCAATACGAATGGACGGAATCAGCAGTTTGATGAATCTATGCATAAGATAATGAAGACAATGATGAGATGATCAATAGTAATGACTCGGGTCCAGGTCAGCGCACACACCAGGTTCATTCTGACGTTATACTTAAAATAAATTTACTGCTTAGCTTAAAGGGAAATAAAAAATAAATCAACACAAATTGCTCCCAGACAACGTTAAACATTTAGTTTTATAAAAGCACATCATTTATTGCACACTCAGGAGGAACCAAGTCTTCTCATTATGACTGTTTTTTCTACTTATATTTGCTTATTACGCAGCTCAATAGTTTATATATATATATATATAAATAGCTCATGTTAATC
The DNA here is from genome assembly GCF_982586985.1 of Callionymus lyra. NCBI lineage: Eukaryota > Metazoa > Chordata > Actinopteri > Syngnathiformes > Callionymidae > Callionymus > Callionymus lyra. The sequence goes on along the minus strand of NC_141822.1, from coordinate 16,482,483 downwards.
ACATTGTTCTAAAGATAAAATGCAGCTCAGTCGCGTTCATATCAGTTCACGTCACATATCTAGAAACAACGTGTGTCTAATATTATTGGATGTGACGTGTATCATAAGAGCAGAGAGTCTTTGTCATGAACCTGCTTCATTCCTGCAGAAGCAATTTGTCTAAAAGGTAAACCAGAGTACATCCATGTGTGTGTGTGTGTGTGTGTGTGTGTGTGTGTGCGTGTGTGTTCTTACACTTGTGAGCAGCTTGTATAATGTCATGTCAGCACACATATATTCAGTCAGATTGATATGTCTAATGAACACACATGCATATATGTACACACACACACACCAACACGCGCGCACACACACATATGTAAGTAAGTAAGTAATTTATATTTATAGAGCGCTTTTCCAGACCAGGGTCACAAAGCGCTTAAAAAATCCAAACAATACTTAATAAAATATATACTTAAAAGATCAAGATAACACCGAGAATAACACAGGAGTGAACGTGTGCGGCCTCTGGGTCAGAGATCACACAAGGGTTAAAAAAACCCCACATATATACTGTACATACACACACTCACACACACAGATACACATATATACATACACAAACTCACACAGACACACTTATAAACATGTATACTGTTCACACACCCACACCCACGGGCACACACACCTATACACATATATACACATTCACACACATTAATACATATATAAACACACACCCAAAAGCACACACAAGCACATATATATGTTTATACCTATATACACACAGAAACACGCACATATATTCAAACAGGCACACACACCTACACACAGTCACACACACCCACTCTCACGCATACACATTACACCTATATACACCCACTGACACAAACACACCGACACACACCTGTACACACATATACAAACTCACACACATATGCACACACAAACCCACAAGCACACATGCGCACATATATGCACCTATATACACACAGGTACACACACCTACACATATATACACAGGGGCACACACACCTATAAACACACACACACCTATATACACACAAATGCAATCATGAAAACACACACACCATACAACACACACAAATATGCACACAGGAAAACCCAAAAAAAACCCCACTCTATAATACAAACACCCCTACACACAAACACATACGCACACACAAGTAACCTTCACAGACACAAACAAACACAAACAAAAAAACACACTATTCAGACTTTAGCCAGGATGAAGAGCTCCTCACAGCACAAGCTCAATACTCTAAAGAGAGAACATAAAAAGCCAGAGTTTACAGGCCATCAGCTCTTGAATGCATTCCAGCAATCAAACATCACACAGCAGGGCCTGTCCCAGCTACACGGGGCAAGAGGTGGGTGCTCCCTAGATAGACATTATTTTTTACAAATGATTTTGAAAGAAAAGTGTCTGAATAAAGTTATTAATCATATTTGATAATATACTTGATAATAAACCTGCTGGCTGAGATGGTTTGTAAAGACATATGATCTGCTTTGATGATGACGCTGACGATCGGGTGGGATGTGAAGAAATATCATGAATACACCATAGCAGAACTGGAAGATTAATCCTCACCACAAAAGAGTAAATATTAAAAGTCCTGCAGTGGCGTCTCATTGGATTAAAACCAAGAAATGGATTATAGGAACATGCTGGATGTTCAAAGCAGTTGTGGGACTGTCAAGAGTTCAGACTTGTTTCCCTTCAGTCTGGAGCTTTTTTGAAGGAAAGAAGGAGGAAAAACTATCATTGTTGAAATGATCCACAGGGATGAAGACTCAATTGGGAGCTATTCAAATCCTGCTCACTGCTACACTTCGTCATATTGAATTACTTAGGAACAGACTATTGAATTTACAGCTATTGACTCAGTTTTCAAGTACCTTTTCTTTTGTGCTCCATATTTGTTTTTCCCCGTGTGTGCGTTTTCCTGTTTGTGTCAGTGCTGATATGATAATAATAAAAGTGAAACAGAAAACAAGTGAGCAGACTTAAACAGTTGCATTCATTTATACTGAGGGTAGAAAAGTTTTGAAAACTGAAAACACCTCGCAACCTGAGAGAATAATTATACTGTTATATGGTCAATTAAACTTTTGAAAATTTTATATAACAGCATAATATGTTGTTAATATTTTTTTAATTGGTCTTTAAAATAATTGTTTTTTAAAATGAAATACTCAATTGTGTGAAATTATTCTGCAAAAAAAGAAAGAAATTGAGTTAAAGAAAAAGGAAAATTAGATTAGGATAATCACATATTTTTAAACACAAGTAATATTAATGAAATACATTTTTCAAGAAATCAAATTAAGATTTTCATTGTCATAATATTAAAACAAACATATTCTTGTAAAGCTGAACATGTACCTGTACAAGAAGAACTACATCATGATTAGTAAAAGTCAAAACTGTAATTTAAATTTAAAAAATATAAATCCTAAAAAAGTATTCACTTTAAAGCTGTTTTTCTTCATGTTGGTAATATGATCCCAACGCTAATAAAAGCAGATAAATAACCAAGTAAAACAATCCAAGATGATCAATGGATGAAGAATGTGATTCATAAAAATATAAATGAGATAGAGATATTATTAATAGCAAAAATAGAAACTCTTGAAACTCTTCTTGAACAAAAAACGATAAAACATTTCTACACGCTCGCTCACGTAATGGCCTCACAAAGGTCAGATTTATGCACGCAAAGAGCCACATGAGGCCCCTGGGCGGCTCTTATTCCACTTTCCAAGAGGCATTATAGAACATTTGCCCACAGAAAATATTGTATTCCAGCTTTTTAACCAAATAGGGAAAACAAAATGTACAAAAATGAATGTTTTTCCAGCTATTTAATAATGTAGCATTACAGCTATGTTAGTTTGTGTAGAACTGACTTTCGTATTCCAGTTATATCTTTTAATATTTAAATCTTCTTAACGTTTTCATCTTTTTTAATAGAGATAGAAAGATGACGGTGTCACATTAGCGTGTCTCTCGTTGTGACTTGCCGTTGGTGTCGCAGAATCTATTGAGTCAAATAATAATTATCATTTATTTTCCTAAATTAATCTAAAGTTTTCTCATCGCCTGAAGAAAGAACCAATTTTCTCCTTTTAAGTAACCAACTCCATATTATTGCCCATCAATGTCCACGACTACGGACGCTCAGCTACAAAACCTTGTGGAAATAATTGGCGTGAAAGGATGTTTTGGTTCACAGGTAGGTCAAACACTCTTCCCTGAGGCTGTTTTCTTGCCTCCAAACCATGAAGATGCCTGGAGTCAGTTTCTAAAAGCTAACTATCAGGAGTGTTGACACTCTTGCCTCTGGTCATCACTGCAAACATGCCTGATGTTGATGAACCTTCATAACCACAACAAAATTAACCGTGTACATTTATATCATGACTTGACCGAATGAATCATTTGACTCAGTTCATAGGTTCATGTAGCTGTCGTCCAAACATCAGCTGTTTTAATTGACATCTGACTGATCCAATGACTTTGATGTTTTAGTTCTCCGACTGAAGGGGCGGAGCTTATGACAAAGAAAGATGCCCATTGGTTCATTTTCTAACTTGTTTAATCTGTTCAATTACCAGAATAAAATAACAGTCAGAAGGTAAGTAAATATCCATCCATCCATCCATCCATCCATCCATCCATCCATCCATCCATCCATCCATCCATCCATCCATCCATCCATCCATCCATCCATCCATCCATCCATCCATCCATCCATCCATCCATCCATCCATCCATCCATCCATCCATCCATCCATCCATCCATCCATCCATCCATCCATCCATCCATCCATCCATCCATCCATCCATCCATCCATCCATCCATCCATCCATCCATCCATCCATCCATCCATCCATCCATCCATCCATCCATCCATCCATCCATCCATCCATCCATCCATCCATCCATCCATCCATCCATCCATCCATCCATCCATCCATCCATCCATCCATCCATCCATCCATCCATCCATCCATCCATCCACCCATCCATCCATAAACCCCTCTAAGGAAAATGTTGTCGGAACATGATCTGGAGCTTGTAATCCATGCGTTTGGATCTACTGACACCTTTAAGAAACATCTTAAGACGTTTCTATTTGTTCAGGCTTTTCCTTGAATTTCTCGAACTCCTGTGTTGTTCTCAGTATTATCTTGATCTTTAAAGAATGTACTTTTTGGAGTATTGTTTTGATTGTTTAAGCGCTTTGTGACCCTGGTCTCGAAAAGCGCTATATAAATAAATATTACTTACTTACTTACTTACTTACTTACTAACTTCCCACAAATTTATCCATTCATCCATCCATCAATCCCTATACCCATCGCTCCATCCATCCATCAACTTATCCATCCCTCCATGAGAATCTGTTGAACTAAAGTATGTTCATCAACTTGACTTAACCGCATATATCAATATTATAATTGTATGACTGAACCAAGAAATGGATTATAGGAACATGCTGGATGTTCAAAGCAGTTGTGGGACTGTCAAGAGTTCAGACTTGTTTCCCTTCAGTCTGGAGCTTTTTTAAAGGAAAGAAGGAGGAAAAACTATCATTGTTGAAATGATCCACAGGGATGAAGACTCTATTGGGAGCTATTCAAATCCTGCTCACTGCTACACTTCGTCATATTGAATTACTTAGGAACAGACTGTTGAATTTATAGCCATTGATTCAGTTTTCAAGTACCTTTTCTTTTGTGCTCCATATTTGTTTTTCCCCGTGTGTGTGTTTTCCTGTTTGTGTCAGTGCTGATATGATAATAATAAAAGTGAAACAGAAAACAAGTGAGCAGACTTAAACAGTTGCATTCATTTATACTGAGGGTATAAAAGTTGTGAAAGGTGAAAACTCTGTTGAAACTACATGAAAACCACCCTAATTTCATAATTACATACTCTAACTATTCTGCAAAAAAAAAAAAAAAATCAAGTTAAGAAAAGGACATTTAGATTAGCATAATCACACATTTTTAAACACAGGTATTGGTATTTACGTCTGTTGCTTGAGAAATGAATGTGAGAATTAAACAGAAATGTTTCCAGCATGGACTGAAGAGTAAACCACCTCTGACCTTGAGGGTTATAAAGATCAAGCTTGTGTTATAGTTGGGAGAGCAAGATAATTTACGACTTGTGAAACCGGGATGGAGATAAAACAGCAACCTAACTGCTTTGTGCCTCAGAAGAGAGCTCTGTTGTCTTCTCAATTGTGTACAATTAAAATACGTGTCTTTAAACCAAGATCTGATTTCTCATCATTGTTTAAAGCGTTAAGATGGATTCCCCAACCTTATAACTTGGTCTTCGGAGCCGAATCCCAGCATTTCCGATCGACAGGAGAAAAATCGGACAACCTGATGGTATGTTCATGTTTTGTCTCTCCTTGCATCAAAACAAGATTGTGACTTTGAACTATATCTTTGAGTGTCAGCTCTAAGTCAGTTTTCTCACCTGACAATTTCCATAATAAGATAAGTATGGAAATAAAATTCTGGTTTGCAATTATGCTGATTTAAATATGTTCAAGTTATTGTGAAACATCTGGTCATTTTTAAATAAAGTACTATTTTCTTTTAGTAAACTTGGTGTATTCTGAATGAGCAAACCAAGGAAAGGAAGAACATTGGGAAGAAATGCAAAAGGTGAAAGGTGAAAAAAACATCACGTAGTCACCTGGGAATCCGAGACAAGGGAAGAGGAAAAAAACTGGAGGGAAAGAATGGAATATTTGGAGAGACACGGGACAAGAATAGAAATAGAATCCTGTCTGATTGAAGTAACTTTCAGCATTCTGGCCCAGTCACATCCAATACAAGCCAATGAAGGGAGTATCTGGAAGGACAAGACCAGAATGTCAAGGTCAGACACGTGGATCCTTTATTCAGAAACATAAAAAGGTGATGGACGTGAAACTAAAATCTGACTCACTCTCAAAAAGAAGCTTAATAGTTTTACTGCAGCAACACTTTGATTTCTTGGAATCCATTTCTCTGTATCGTACAGTATTCAGGGGGGAGGAAGGTTCAAATTGATGCTTTTAATCTTTCAACTTGCAAGGACAAAAGCAGACGAAAGTTCTCTTTTCAAGCCTTTATTTGTCTCCCACGAGCGCTCTGACTGAAGCTAAAAGTGTAAACACATCCCTGTCTGATTAGCAGCACCAGATTCACGTCTCTGTTGCCTGTTAGAGTTATCTTGTCCGTCAAGCAGCTTCAGACTGAAATGCTGGTTCATATGAAGATATTTTAACATTTATATATCATAACAGTTTCTACTGAAGCCAATATCAAAAGCAATTTTACGGAGGATGATAATCAAATTGCCACTACGGAGGATGCTGATGGAGTCGGAGCTTTGTTGTTTTCCAGAAGCCTAATGGACCCGCTCACCTCTTTTTATTCACAAGGAAAATGTATTCATATATAGAAACCGTATATTAAAAGAAAACTAAAGAAAAGAAAAGTGATAATACAGTTTCTTCTTACTTAGCAATAATAGTTGTGTGTAGAATTTAGATGGAAGCAATTATACGCTGCGTTCAAAGACACTTTGCTAGTAGGGAACAAATTACAATTCATACTTTATTTATAGTCACAATTCGACGATGATTCTGTATTCTAGGGTTTAGTTCATTAGTTTAAACTCACATTTGTTCGAGGATCAGGGACAGGACCACTTGGTTAAGGTCCGAACTAAAACGATGTCTTTATTTTTCTAATCTTTAAACTAGCGATTGATTGAATACTTGTTTGTAAAGTACTTTGTTTGTTCAAGGATTTAGCTGGTGGAGGTGGGGACCAGAGGATTTGTCGTAAATTCGTGGTACCACTACTTGGACCATAATTCAAGATATGTAAGGTAACATGAGACTTATTTCAAACTACTGTTTTTGCACTGAGAAAATAATAGAAGAAAGTTTCAGAATCAAAGGTTATTCAGAATCATATTCCCCAGGAGGGTCGAGATGATCTTCCTCAATGAGTCTTGCTCTCGATGTAACCGGACAATGATCTGTGAGATCATTTTTCCTGGAGAATATTATGCTAAATAGCTTGGAGAGCTAGCAGAGGTGCTTTGATACTGGTGTCAAGTGTCAAGTTCAACCTGGCACACCGTCATCATGACAAAACAAACTTTGGACATTAAAGGGATAGTTCATCCAAAATCTTCTACCCATTTTTGGGTTTATTTTCAGAGTAATCCGTCTCTTTTTGGAGCTATAGGCAGAAATGTATGTTCATATGACAGTCGTGAACCGTTCTCACTTTACTTCGTCCAAAAATCACACTTAAAAACATCCAAATACCTTCAAACTGCTCGTCCATCATGTCTTAATCAAACAAGTCTATATTTTGAGCGTGTTTGTAGCAGAAGCTGAAAGGATAACAAGCTGCACAGACAGGAAACCCCCCGGGTAGATATCCTGCGAGCTCCCGGTGTCTACTGTCTCCTGTGGATTTCTTGAATTTCTTATTTGGTTGTTTTCAATTTAACTACCGGCCAACATGTTCGAGGCAGTCGAGTATTTTACTGCGGAGAACGTCGACCTCCAAAGGTGCTGAAGCTCACCTGGAATCAAGCACATCCGAAACCTCTAATCACAGTCAAGATAAATCATCCTCGTGGCCTCCTGTTCATCTTCCTGACCCAGACCTTGATTTAACCTTTCCATGTGTTCATTGTGGGACTGAGATTTATGACATTGTTGCTGTAAATTCATAAACACGTGAACATATTCGACGTGTTGTGTTGTAACAAGTACACGTTGTTCCGAACCAACAATTCACTTTAAAATGTGTCCCGAGCTGAAAAAAACCCCTGAATCATTCATGATATACATGAACAATATATAATTTAATGCTGCTTTTTTAACATAAAACATGTATAGTGGACATATTAATTATGCACAAACAGAAAAACTCCTGTAAAACAGGAAGAACAAGAAAACAGACATGGCTTTACAATCAGAAACATTCATTTATGTGGATTGTTTTAAACATATTGATGAATTTATTTGAAGACGCATCGTATTAGTGTGATTTCATTGATATTGGTGAGTTTCGTTAACAAATAATCGACTGTATATAATAGAAAGTGTCTCTTTGTGGATGTGTGTGTATATACAGTATATGGGTGTCACTTAATTTAACGTGTGGCTAAATGAAAGGCCACACATGCATAACAAAAATGAAAATGAAAATAATGTGTGTCATCATGATTGATAGTTCAAAGGTTAAAGTGTCGTTGTCCAATTAAAGATGTTTTTTTTCTCAGGATTTGAACACGTCAGAGGACCGAGACACATCCGTCTGCTCTTGAACATGTTTATTCGGAAGATTTTCAAGAAGTCACAAGAATACATTCTGGTTATAATCAGTAAGACTTTAAAAATCACACAGATGCTAGACAATAAAGCAGAATGAGTCACATGACATCACTGTGGCTTCAGATACTATCAAAAACTAAAAAAACATGGATCACAAACTCCACTTGTCTATTAAGTAAAGAACAATAATGATGCAGAAAATATTTGCATTAATAACTCAACAATAGTTTGCCAATGGAAGCTGTCATCTCCACAACTGTTATCATGTCTCAAACACTCTTCAAGAATATACAGATAAGACTTCTTAAGCGTTCTCTTTCAAAAGTCGTAGGAGCCTCAACTGTTTATGCATTTGTTTGACCCACGTTGGCTTATTGATTTAGTTACAAAAGCTGCATGCTCAGGGATCATCAAGGATTAATGTGTGAGACTTGAACACGTCGCTGCTCCTTGAACAATGAAACAGACACACCGAGAGGCTGGTCAGAGAAAACAGATGACGATTAGATGAAGTAGAGGCAATGATATAAAAGACAATAACAAGAGAGTAATGGATCTTGAATGGATGCCAGATGCAGAATTATAATTTTTATTTCAAGTGTTTAGTATTCAGAACATCATGTGGATCTCTCATCACCGTCTGCCACTCACAGCGTTTCTCTCTCGTTCTCTCTCCTGTGCTCTCCATCACTCGCCGGCTTTGAAGCCAGCTGACCAAAGTATGAGCTGGGACACGTGGAGGGGTTTAGGGAGCCTCACAGTGCAAGTTTCATGTAAAGTAGAGCCCCGCTATGTAGGACCCTCTGTGGAGCTCAAGCACTAAGTTGAAGCACAGATTCAGTCAAAAGCTTTTGGAGCGTCTCAGTTGAGTTAAAAGAAATGCCCCTGGTCTGGAAAAGCGCTCTACAAATATAATTGACTTACTTACTTACATGTTGACGTGCTCGAAGGTCAACACATCTGGGGAAAAAGCTACAGGCATTATTTAGCGGTCCGAGCTACTACAACCAAAACTATCAGAAGTACAACACAATTAACCGTAATCCAAAATGACTAAAATTGTACTAATTTGTACATTTCTTTAATTTTTTTTTTTTTTTTTAATATTTTGTTCATTTTATCAAGTTTGTAAATGTGTTACAGCATTTGTAAATGTGTTACAGAGTTAACACATCAATCAACAGAGTTAATAAATAAATAAATGTTGTGGAAATTTTAATTTTGTTTCGGAGTTTGTATGGATTTTTAGGAACTTGTAGTTTCTATTAAAGAGTTTGTAACTTTGTTTTGAAGTTGTTGATTTTTTTTAATGTTTGTCAATGTTTTTCAAAAGTTTGTAAATCGTGTTACTGAATTTGTTGATGTGTTACTGACTTTCTAGGGCAGGGGTGGGCAATTCAAATTCTTCAAGGGCCACATTAAATTCTGTGAATGTTGTTAGGGGCCGTCAAGCAAAAAGAAAGAGGAAAAAAAATCCTTTAAGAAAAAGGACATTAGGCCGTGACATTTATTAAGCTAAATAAGCTGCAATTTTATTCTTGTATAGATTTGTTTTTTTCAAAACATTTCTTCAATTAACTAAACAATGTTTTGAGGGATTAAAATATACACACAAATAGGAGGGAAGTGCTATGTGAAAATGTAAATGAATAATAAATACAAAATACATTTATTAATGCATTAGAACCATTTATATATTTATATATGATCATACAAGGGCTGCATAAATACAATCAAAGGGCCACATGCCCCCCCCCCAAAATTGATATTTGATTTCTTCTTGTGCCCTTGAAAAAATTCTCATAGACCAGTGATGGTCTGGTGAAGCTCCGGGAGCCGACCCGATGGCACTCTATGATACAATATTTGGCTCTGAGCATCTACTAAAAACGTACGTTTTTGTTTAATCCAAGAGCGCCACCTCTTGAGCTCTGAAACTAAGGTGTTTTATGACACTTCGTCGTTCCATCACTATCAAAGAACTTGTCTTTTTTTTCAAGTTTTACCCCCAACAAGTTAGAAAATGAACTAATGAGCTGCTTTCTTCATCATAACATCTACCTTTTTTCCAAACTAAACCCTCAGTCTGTGGGTCAGCGTGTGCACGTGTTGAAGCAACAAAACCAATTATCCACATTATTAAATGAGGGAGAAAATAGAAGACGTATTTATCAGAAAGAAAGAAACCGGCTTGATGTTCACTCCACCAAGACTATTATCTGACGAGATGGAATTCCAATGAGCACACAGGAGACTGGAACTATTGGTGGAGCGGTCCAATTATTTTTCTGAACAGATGTCATTTAAAAAAAAAAAAAACGTAGTAACAGAGCGCCTGTTAGCGATTAAGAGCCGTGACACAACACCATTTAATAATATTCCTTTAATACCTCTGCCAAGGAGGTTCAGCAGGTAGATTATTGTTGACACTAATAGTAGTTCAATCTTATGGTTAATGGAAATCCCCACAAAGTCTGTTATGCTCTTCATCAGGTGTAATTTCAAGAATCATTCGTTCATGCTCAGGTTTATTCATGTCGGAAAAGAAGGATAGAGTCTGACACCAAGATGGAGGACAGGAACAGGTCTACAAGACGACAGGGGGGTGGGGGGGCAAGTGGGTGACAGATGACCAGTCAGGCGAGGTGCAGGTCAGGAAACGGGTTTGGTTATCGATCCAAACTGCTGTACAGTAATGGCTTTGCTGCTTCTATTAAATCAGCCGTTGCTGTGATGGACACACACACACACACACACATTCTCACACACATGGGAACCACAGAAAGAAGACATTGCACTTCGTCAGGGATGTTCAAAGGAAGTGATCAGGATTTCATCTGGTGCCACCAGAGTTCCCATCCCACCGTCTAATTGCCGCGAGGGCACTAACAAGATGAGATCCTCCTCCAGTCGACTCCAGCAGCAGTCGGCTGGCAGAGACTGGAGGTCGAACCGGGAACGTTGGCCGGTCATAGGCTTCGTCATTATCAGAGATATAGAAGGAAGAGGAAGAGCTAAGGATCTTCTTTTTGGGCGCAAACACACTTGTGCGTACACAAGGACAGAAGACAACTCCCATCGGAGTAAATTACACAGAGGGGCAGAGACGAAGTGTCAGGAATACCAGAGAAACGTTTGATCCAAGAAAATGAATTATCAATTATACAGGGTTTCCCACAGAATAATTGACATCATCATCATCAATTTTAGTAATTCCTGCTGAAATAATGTCAGTAACACATGTATCTTCAAAGCAAAAATAAGAAAAACTTCACCAACTGGAACTAATAAAAATGGTAGAACAAATTCGAAAGATAGATTCCTCAGATGACAGTTTGGCGTGTCCCGAGGAAACGTTCGCAAATGAAAGGTCTACAGACAAGAGCAAACATCAAACAATTCTGCGTTGACATGCTTACGGAAACTAGAAGAAGAAGAAACGTCAAACTATTCATAGATGTTTAGAACATCAATACATCAATAGAACATTCAATATTAGAGGTGTGCATTGGCAACCTATCTGACATTTATACGCATCACTATACTGGGACAATGATAGTAAATATTCGATACTGTAGAAAGGATAATCTGTAGTATTTTCTGAGTACTTCATTTACAGACCACATGACTCTTGACAAAGTCGTAACTGCTTTCATTTGTTTTAAACCAAAATATGTCCAAAAAACAACTTTAAAAGCTATTGGAGTCGACTGTATCCTCTCGTCCTCAGTCATCACCGGGATTTCATTGTTCCTTTAGCTGTGCAGGACGAGATGCTGCCATCTAGCAGCCGGAAGTTTAATTGCAGCTCTAACATGAACAAATGCTGTGGATATTAGTGTGTTAACCATTAAAACAAAAATAAAACACACTTTATTGAAGAGTAAAACATGAAATAACTAAAGTAAAAAAAAAAAAATGGGATTTGAATATTGTTTTTTTTATTTATTTTTCTTTCAATTTTGCTGTTGAATATCGATACGGTATAGTGTATAAATATATTGTGATATATCGATGTATCCATACTTTCCAACACCCCAATATGTATTAAATATTGATGTGTTTCCTAATATTCTGTTGGAATTGTATATTATTTCAACAAGATTTGCCATCATTTTACATCGTGGGGACACACTGCTTTCCTACACCCATAAAGTTACTTACAATCAGTGATGTGTATATTTCACTCAAATCACCATAGATTTGCCGTCCGTTACGTTGACGTGGACCGACAGCAGGGTGTTCTTCGGCGAGCTCACTGGCGCTCAGCCAAGCATCCATCTCTCCGCATCAGGCACATCTACTTCCTCTCGCCTTCCTCCTCCCGCTGCTTTCACATCTCATCTAAATTCTCTCAAGTTTTGCTTCTTCTCTCTCCTGCCATTTAACCTTCCCTCTCCTTCTCAAAGGCACTCGGGTATAATGAGAGTGTAAACACGGAGGGAAGAAAAGAGCGACGCTTTTCCTCTTGTGCCTCCATCAGCGGCCGTCGACACATCTAACAGGACAATTCTATCAAACACTGACACGACTGGAGGGCAGCAGGCGCTGCTGAGGTGCGTCTGGAGCAGAGACTGATTATAAGAAGCTGATTATAGGAGGAGCTTCCATCGGAAGTTTGTTAATCAGGGTTTTTGGCAGCGTTCACCTCCGAGATTGAAAACACTTTCAATGTTTTTTTTCCGTGTTGGAACGCTTCAGAAAAGCCATACAAAAGGTCATTACTTAAAAAAAACTCTGTGTTGAAGTGTTGAAGTTCTTATTACTAAACTGCTTTACGGAAAATATATATTTCATAAAGGTTTGGTTGATGTTACAGATGAAAATAGTTGCAATATGAATATTTTCCCAACTGTCTTGGGAATCATAAAGATTTCTTTTAGGACGCTCTTCATCTTGGAACTTTTTTCCAAGTGTCTTTCTGAAGGTCATGGTTTCTGACTCATGACCTTAATCGAGGCACCTGCACTTCTTTGGATGTTTTTGTCTCTTTGGGTGACTTTGGGTTTGGCCGTTGGTCCATGTTTTTGACATTTGTGGATAATGGCTCTCAGTGTGGGTCGCTGGAGTTCTAAAGCTTTAAAAAATGGCTTCATAACCTTTTCAACACTGACCTCAGTGCTTTTCTTTCACATTTGTTCCTGAATTTTTTCACGACCACGGCTGAAGAAAGCATTACACCTTTGGCATTATTGCCAAACTTAAAAAAAGTAAAGTTCACTTTGTCACACAGGTCCTACTCAGGTGATTTCTCCATTGATAGAACAGCTGCTCTCAATCTGCTCTGGGTGTGGTCTAAGAAAATATATATATATATATATATATATATATATATATATAAATATATATATACGACTTAAAATTTAACATTTTTGTCGGACTAATTACACCATCTAGTCCAAAAGAAGTTTGCCAACTGAATTTAATTTAGGTACAGCAGCTGTCTCGCCTGCGGTTTATACAAAACTCTGTAGCGAGAATTCTAAGCTGCTCTAGTAGAAGAACTCACATTTCCCCGATTCTTAAAACTCTGCAATGGCTGCCAGTTTCTTTCAGGATACAACTTTTAAAAGTTTTTTTTTCTTTCAGAGCTATTCATGGTCAGGCTCCTCCTTACATCAGTGATCTGATCCAGCCTTACACCTCAACTCGGGCTCTGAGGTCTTCAAGAAACATCTTAAGACACTTTTATTTGTGCAGGCTTTTTCCTTGATTTTCTCGGACTCCTGTGTTCATCTTATGATTTTAAAGCTATTTTTGGTCCACATAGTGTATAGTGAAAATGATACATTAACATTTTTAAAATACATTTATTTATCCTTTAATGACAAAAACATTTCAAACAGTTTTTCTGCACTTCTATGTCATGTCAAGTTGGCATCAAATGCTTATGTTTAATAAACTCTACAAACAAACATGCATTTCTACTCGTCTTAACTGGTACGCCAGGCAACAAAGTGTTAACCTTAGTGAGGTTGAAGGTTCGTAACTATACTATATATCTTATACGTGTCCAGGAGTGTGTATAGTGGCTACAGGCTACTCGCGTCAGCATCGACTGCATAATGGACGCCACATTCCCCGGAGGCCGTGTGGAGAGGTCATGTGACACGCACTCGGAGGCAGCTTGTTAATTATGTGAAACCGTCCACACATAAAAGCAGGAAGCCGATAGCGTTGATAGAATATATACCTGTAGCTGACGATGCACCAGCACTTGTGATGAGCTTGCAGGGTTCCTCTCGCCTCCCGGCTCCACCACGTTAGGTCAACAGGATTAGTGAGAACCCGTTGAATATTCCCTAAATTAGCAATTCTATTTGAAATTACCGAGCGGGTTTACTGTCAGTGACGTTTCCTGCAAGAAATGTCAACGCTTGTGACTTTCCTGTGAGTCGCAGTCATGATGTAGTATGAAGAAAATGAAGTATGAAGTGAATGTTGATGCTTTTAAATCTCTTTGATCAGCGGTAAATTGTTTGATAACAGTTTGAGATAGTTTGATTCTAGTATAAAATTATTTGATAATGGTTAAAAACGGTTTAAATACAGTTGAAAATGGTTTGATTTCAGTTGAAAATCGTATGAATTCAGTTGAAAATGGTTTAATTTAAGTTGAAAATAGTTTGATTTCAGTTGTAAATGGTTTGAGCTTCGTTGAAAGTTGCTTGATTGAAGTTGAAAATCGTTTAATTTCAGTTAAAAATCATTTGAATTCAGTTGAAAATCGTTTAACTGAGTTGAAAATTGTTTTGTTTCAGTTGAAAATCATTTGATTTAAGTTAAAAAATTGTTTAATATCAGTTGAAAATCGTTTAATTACAGTTGAAATTTGTTCTAATTCAGTTGAAAATTGTTTGATTTCAGTTGAAAATCGTTTTCATTTCAGTAGAATTTGTTTTATTCATGTATGAAATGGTTTGATTTTAGTAGAAAAGGCTTGATTTCAGTTGAAAATGTACGTCTCTGATGTATAGAAAGCAAATCATGTGTTTTATACGAACTACGATTGCATGTATATAAAATATAAATCTATAAACCTACATAATACTGGAGCTGATGTAAAGGACAAGAAGACATTGAAACAAATCAAGAGTATAATGTCATATACTCGAAAGAAGGATCGTGACTGACGGGATGAATGAAAGGTCAGACGAATTAATAATGGTGCAACATTCATTTTCTTTTCATGGAGTTTGTGACATTTGTGCTGATGTAGAACGCCCTCAACAACAATGCAGCCCAGCTCTGTAGCACGCCTTGATTGATCCAATCAAAGTGATTGACTGAGAGAGGGGTGGCTGGTGTGGACGGAGAGAAGACGTGTCGGATGAGAGGAACAAGAGTGTGGTCAATATCTCAGAGCTGATGTGCTGTTATTACCAAGAGTGCTGCTCTTAGATCTTTATCAATTGAATCAGTCGACATCAATATCTATCACAATATAAAACAAATCAGAAAGAATTTATCATGTTTTCTGTTTACTTATAAGTTATATATAATATTTGTAAATTAAAGTCCCACATCTAATAAAAAAAAAAAGTAGATAAATTACATTAATACAAATGTTTCAATATGTGAATTTATATGACTGCTCTGTGCACAAGCAGAATACCAGACTTGGACTTGTCGTTATTTATGATTTATGTTCATTTTCCTTCCAATCAACACTCACAGTATCTCATGGCCTGTTTGCATATTAGTCAAGCCTCAGTGCAGCCGTGTATGAATGTGCATTTGTGGACAATCCATAGCATTGACTTGAGGCCTTTGGGTCACCTTGACCCAGAGCTAACACATTTTAACGTTCCACTCTAAAAAACCCTCCAACAGTAACATTGCATTCGAAACCAGCTCATAGAAATATTAGAAATATATTGACAATGACTCATAAAGATGTTATTTTAGTGTATAACTGCACTCATAAGTAATTATAATTATTTAAATGTGTATATAATGATAACACAACCTAATGCATTTTATATGTATAGTGCTTTATAGTATTATAATATGCTACAGCTATTAGCAGCTCACTCACAATGTCTACATAGACAATGCTTTATACATGCATTTATAAAATGCTTATAAATGTTTATAACTATCATTTTAAACACTCATTAATTATCAAAAGGCTTTATAACAATAAGAGGTCAAATATTTGTTTTATAATGGGCTATTAGATCAAGTATAATATGATTGATGGTCCCTTGCTAACACTTTTTGGTTGCAATGATTAAAGAGTATCATATTTATTGTATACATTCATTTTTTGCCGCTGATCCCTTGTGAAGGTCCCGGCATCTTCGGCAGAGAGATAAAGGGAAGACCCTGAACATGTCCTATCAAATATTTATCATGATTGTCAAGTATTAAAATCTCTTAACTATACATTATAATCAATAGAGTTCTATGATGTTCGATGTTTGATTTAAAAACTGGAAATACAGTCTAACTGTACACATTTAAAAATCAATGCTGGCTTTGCTGCTATAATATAGATTTGTTAGATTACTTGACCGACTCAATAAAGCAGAGGTCGCCCTGTCCGGCTCGGCAGGAATCATCAGTAAGTGATGACTTCTCCTCACTCCACCTGACATCTCCAGCATCTCATGCTGCTCGTACACGGAGATTCTTTACGGGTAATAACATTTCTTAGCTCCTCTCGACATCCCAAATACCTCTCAAAGATCGCTCAGCTTGACCCTCGCAACTTTCGCACCATAAACACGTTTGTAAACATCATGTGGCCGGTGTGTTGTAAATCTATCAGCGTGAATCTGCTGCCACTCTGGCTGTTTACAAGGTGACAGACGCTGACAGATATTCACGAGCATGAATGAGGGATCAAGTGAGTCCATGTTTTATTAAAGACAAGTCGTTTCACGTTTAAGAATTAAAGTATGACGGTTTACACATGTCAATACAACATACATTGTGTTGACGTGTCATTTAATTCATAGCTGAAGTCAAAAGCGTGTCCTCTGCTTGTCCTGTGTTGGGGGTAATGGAGGAGACCACAATGCTTCAGGACAAAATGGGTCTTTTATGACAGATAAAACTCGCTAAGCTCAAGGGAAAGAGGGAAGAAGGAGGGAAGAAGAGTCCCATGAAAATCCAAATGGGTCCAATTACAATGAAATCCATACTATATACTAAAATTGTGTAAGAACCAGGTGCTGCAAAGGGATTTTTAAAGATGCAAAACCGTGAAAAATGACGCTGCTAGAAGAAAGCTGCTAATAGAATGCCAAATCATTGGAATAGTTACAACTTTTAAAAGGTTGTAACTTGCTAAATATTTCAGTTACAGAACTGTATTAGAATTAGAAGAGAAAATGAGCCTATTCAAAACTAATAATGGAGCAGTAAATGTATAACCGTATTCGACCATTTTGTCCTTTGTAGATGAATATGCAAAAAAACGAAGAATCTGACACAGAGCAGCTCATTTTGAAGAACTCTGTAGGACCCTGTAGCATCGTTGAGAGGTTAACCAAGCTGACGTAAGTGCCGTTTATAGATTAAAGATTTGGAAGATTCACAGAATTTAGCTCTTAGCTAGCTGGATGCCAAACAACATTTTTTAAATGGTAAGTTGGTGCATCATTCACCCGTATAAAACATTACAGATATGTGAACATGAGACTCAAAAGCAACCAAGACCCTGGGAAAGGTATTACATCTAGTAGGGTTACTTGGGAAGCTACTAGGTCAACATCAACCATGAAATCATGTCGAGCCAGGACCACCACAAACATGGGCACATGGAATGTCAGAACCATGTTTGAAACTGGCAAAAAATCTTATATGACAGCTAAGATGGTACGCTACAACCTAGATCTTCTAGGAATTAATGAGTCTGGGTGGACAGGTCCAAAGAAGCTGCCCTCAGGGGAACTTCTACTATTCTCGGTCTACGAGGAAGCAAACGCACAACACGCCAAGCCAAGGAGAGACCCCGATGGCACATAGCGCTCTCATTGGATGGAAGGCACATGGCTCATGGCTCCTCAATGCCTGCTAGAACACAACGAACAGGAGGATCAACATGGATATCATCCAATGCTTTGCCCAAAGCAAAGAGAGCGAGGAAGACGTCAAGGATAATTTCTATAACAGGCTGACCATCATCCAGGCCTGCACAAGACAAAACATCATCAACACCATGGGTGAATTCAAAGCCGAGAACGGCTTAACATTTGAAAACAAGGCTTGGGGGAGATGATAGATAATGGGGAGATGTTTGCCAACCTTTGTGTCACTTTGTGTCACTACAAACCTAGTTACCGGCGGTAGATTTTTCCAACACAAACAAATACATAAGGATACACCAAACCTGATGAGGGTAATCCAGATCGACCATGTGCGCATCGGGAAAAAGCTCAGAAGATCTCTTGTGCGGACCAGAAGAGGTACAGATGTAGGATCTGACCACCATCTCCTAGGCATCTGCCTTTATTAAAAAAAAAAGTTTACTTATATCTGTAAAAAAAAGAAAAATGGAAGGAACAAATGCAGATGGGTTTGGCAGATTGGAAAGTCAAGGGCTTTTCACTAGCTAAAGTTTGTGGATCCTCTGAGCTCAGGATCTTTTTACTAATTTATGGTGCAGTGGCCTAGAGAACAACAGTGACCACCTTGAAGAAAATCTAGTCCTCCATCAAATCCTGTCTCGGACGAATCCTGAGGATACACTGTCCAAACTCCATGAGTAACCTAGAGCTGTGGCAGCAACAGCAGCCTGTTCAGGAGGTGATCCTCAAAAGACGCTGGCGGTGGGTTGGCCATACACTCGACAAGCCTGCATCCCAATCTGTTTTGGAACCCTGAAGGGAAAAGGAAGAACTGGTGCCACAACCTGGATGCATACGTTTAATAGTCTGGAATACACGGGGACAGTTAGAGAAGTTGGCCCAGGATCAGGACGACTTGTTTTCAGACTAAACCCAAAGATGGAAACTAGGCGTAAGCAAAGTAAGAATCTGTGGTGAGACACTGGCTAACTTCAGAGGTAATGGGGGTGATTCTGTTTAGCTATAAATAAATACAAAATATCTGTAAATATCTGAAGTAACAATGTGAACATTGGCATCTTATAAACTGTAATATAAAAAGGGTTTTAAACATAGCTGGTGCAGATAATAAACTGGAAGTTACAGATAAATATACAATAAGTTGAGTTAGCCTTTAACCATGAGCCGAACGACAGAGTCAGTAGAGGGAAGCGAATAAATCCTCCTCCCTGTGGGGACACCATCAAATCAAAGGAGTATATGAAAGTGAATTCCTCTCACATACATGATTCATCACTGTAATTGTGGGTTTGATGTTGATTTAAATTCAAAATGATTTCTCGCGCTAACACTCCTCCAGAGGATTATGTAAATAAAGGACACTGTCATTGTCGCGCTTTAATTAGAGGAGCCGTCTTGCCAGAACCATGTCAGAGAGACTTTTGTTGAGTAAACATTAGCTCATCGTCATCGAGCCATTATTACGAGTCGACAATTTTGAAGTTGATTAACTATTAAAGTGATCCTTGTTGTGTACACATGAGAAATATGATGATTCTCAAGTGTATTGTTCATATTTATCCAGCGGAGGATTTAAATGAGGCAGCGAGACTGACTTGGATCTGGAAAATGAATCATCTTTAATCCTCAACGAAGAGGATGCAATTCGAAGATCTAAACGGAAGTCCAGTAAAAATGACTGATTCCCTCCAAATGACAAACGCCGAGCAGCGACGTTACTGTGTAGGTAAACGACTTTTTGTCATGCTGAGGACGATCGCTGTAATTTAGTCGATGATGATGTCACCTTCTGATGGTGTCGAGTCCGGAGGTCTGTTAAACAAGCGCCAGCCATCACAGAAGCCCAGTGTGAGAGGCTGTTAAGAGAAACAGACAGACAGGAACCCAGTGGGGGTTTGGAAGATAGACCACCGGCTGTCTGGCTTGAAGCAATGAATGATCACACGCATCCTTCCGTCTGTGACCGCTCATTATTTACTGTCGTTCCTACAGCACACAACACTGGGGCGACGTGATGATGGATGAAACTTATCAGACGAATATCCAGAAATAAATGAGTGATGAGTCGGTAATAATGATGACGATCAATTCTTGAGTTAATTCTACCTCTAATAATGATGGCTTGTTCAATAGGCGTCGCTCAGCGAGAGAAAGAATAGCCTTCTGAACGACAGATAGTGACAAATTTTCATATGGTAATTTTTATAACACAATCATTTGTTCTTCCTCCTATTATCACCATTTCAGGCAAAATATCATCCTTTTTGAAGGGGGTAAAAAGAACCTCCGCGCTTGTTGCTGCAACAGCTGTAGCTCTTTAATCCAATCAGATGTAGAGTTTAAAGCCACCCCTTTCTTTCCCAGCAACAGGCGCCAGATTATAATGCTCACAACATGCTATGTCACATTTCAATATTCCTACTGCTCGACTCTCTGGATTTCCTCTTTTTGTTGATCTTAGTTTGCCAAGGGCCTGTGCCTGCTTTTTTTCATGTTTATTAATGTGTGTGTTTTTCCCTGACCACTGCTCTCTTTGTGTTCCAGTCTTCCTTATTGTGTTCTCCGCCCAGTTTGTTGTGCGCTTTACATTCTCTTGGACTGTGATATTGACACTTAAAATTCTGGACAATTCTTCGTGGAACCCTCATTTAATTGTTTATATGAATAAACTTGTGTTTAAACTCCACTTTTGCCTGTTAATTGGTGATTCCACTCCACATTTGAGTCCGCCTCATTCCCAGACCTCACACATCAGATGTTTCTCCTAAGGATGTTCCACTCTCAAGGTTCCTTGCTCACTTCTATAACCCTTACATTTGAGCCCCAACTTTACAAAACCAACATTTTAATGATGAAGCAGGTTAAGAGACCAAGACTAAACAAACAGTTAAATACTAAAATCAGAAATAATTAAAATAACAATGTATAGTCACAAAAATCCAACAGATAGTTCTTGATGGTCTTGACCGTAAATCAACCCATTCTGAACAGTTGAAATAATGACCCTTGTATCTTCATTACATGTGCTTCATTGGCCTCTACACGTGCAGTTTTAATTGACTCAACCTTCAGAGATGGTTCTCAAAAGACCGTCATTCAGTTGTAATGTGGGTCCTACTTGACCTTACAAAAGCTCCTTGTTGTCTTAAGAGGACACTTAGCTTTTGCTATCCGGGTTAAGATGTAAAATCTGGCCCAATGGTACTGACTGTTTGCTGGGCCCTGGATACAGACAGTAAAGAACATTGTCAACAGCTGAAGTGTTGAAGGATGACAAGATGTGTTCACTCCACAGAGCTATCATTGTAGACCAGTACTGGGTAGTTACCTATTAAAACCAGTGCCTATAGATGCTGAAAAAAACGTCCTAACTCAGCCCATTTCTTTGGACCTATTTTACTCAGGTTTCTACAAAGGGAAACATTGATTGATACTAGTGACAGCCACGGGTGCTGATGATCCGGCAGGAGCGGCCAAGAAAAGTTGGACCATTTAAATTGCCCAGGATGTTGTGGCCCCAATTGTTGGGTGCAGAGCCAAAGCTCCTGTGTTAATCCACTTGTTCCCAGAGGTTCAAATGTTGAAATAACATCTACGCAGCTTTTTTCGTGTTGAACATCCTGGGTAGTGAGGAGGTTTAATCCTTTAAAAGTCTCTCGCGGCTTTTCATCACGACTGATGTCAGGGCCACTGGGCGAGAAGCCTCGGCGTGATGGAGTGTTGTTTTCTAAGCCCGTGACAATGATGGACTTTCAAAGAGCAGCATCTGTAGACATCACCCGTATACATATTTCACGATGTAGTTAGCGGCTCGTGTCAGAGTCCTGATAAGAAGGTAAACATTAAGAAGGTGTATACTTTGCTGCCACAGCTCCCTTTTGAATCTGATTCACCTACTTCATCGGCAGACAAACTATCTGACCAGAATTTTATTTGAGCCCAGACTGGCTGCAGGTTAGTAGGGCTGGACGTGATGTTCTGCAGCAGGACGGATCAGACGACCTGTTGAATAAATGATGGCGTCGAACGAGGACGGGTCCTCATATTTTCTTCACGTCCCTCACCTTACTCCATGTGTGCATTTCTGGACTTTTAGCTTCGTTTTTTTTCAGCTTGTCTAACTGAAAAAAGTAAAAATCTAACTCCTGTATTAGAGTCAGACCAGAAGAACGTGAGTTTGTCACTCATGGAGCTACAGTATTTAACCTGCTCTCTATCAGGGAGTCCCAGGGCGGCTCAGCTTGAGACTTTGATGTAGCTTCAAAATCAGATTAGTGGGAAACGTGTTAGCTCTGATATGGGCCTTTTGTCAAGTGAGCTCAAAGATCTGCCACAGGCAGGGAAGCCAGGCTACTTAAAATTGTGAACCGTGTTCAATAAAATCAGTCTTTGACAGTGACGCGAGGCCTCCGTTCGACTGCTATAACGCCAGAAAAGTCAAGATCTTTGTCGGGAAACGAACAAAACCGACATCAAGGTCGTCACATTATTCCGACCGAGCAGGTGAATTTAACTTTAACCGGATTCATTTGGAAAATAATGAATTACTCAACATCTCAAGGTGAGCTTTCCAGTAACTACCTGGACCTACTATAAATCTAGCCTTGACATGTTTCTGTTTCTGTTCAAAAACATATTTAATCAAACCAACAGTGACAGGAAGTGGGAGTTTGATTGAGATGTTGTCAATCTCGGAGGCTCAATCTTCCTTTTCCTTTGATGTTAGTTTAACTTTTATTGGAAGTGTCTGAATAATTGTCCACATTAATATTCCCTGTTATCATCTTATCTTAAAGGCTGGTATCTTTGAAGTCAAGATATGAACATTAGTCTAAGTGGAGGTAACTTTTAAATCACATTGAATAACTCGACAGGTCAAATTTGGCCCTATGGCTTTAAGTTTGACGCATATGGTTTAAGCCATTTTATTGAGATTGAACTAATAACTAGCATCGTGTTTCATCATTTATGGATTCAATAATGTGGCTTCATTTGGAAGTAAATGTGAAAATGTCATTTTTTTTCTTGAAAATAAATAAATAAACAGAAATATTAGGCTGAAACACATGGCAGGACACAAATTTATGAAGGAGCACACAGTCTCTTAATGTTCAGTAACATTTATTCTTCTATAAAAAAAAGAAAAAGAAAGTTATTTACAAATCAATACAGTAGAAGGAATTTGAATCAAAAGGTATCCACATATAGAGGAGTCCGAAAAGAAAAAGTAAATTGACTATATACCTTAGAATGGAGAAAAAACAAACTATTTTCCGAAATAAAACAGGAAGTGAAAGGAATCTGATAAATAAAACAACAAAACACAACAAATACAGTGTGTTGGTGGTGTCTTACAGTAAAAAATAAAAAAGGAATTAAACATGGATAAAAATAAAAAACTTTCTAAATAAATATTTTAAAGATATATATTTCTTACAGAATCTGTATTCTAAAATTTTCTAGAATATGTATTGTTTAAACAATTAATATTTCTTAAATACATTCAAATACATTTCTCTAATTTACAAAATTCTACATCGATTTTACTTCTTAATTCGACCAAACCTTCTGTCTCTAACTAACCACAAACATACATCTACTTTTCCATTAACTGAACTTTTCCATTTTTTCTTGATGGCAAACTGTTCAAGAAAAAGGAAAATGATACAATCCTGGACCTTAAGTTTGAGGAGAATCTTTATTACTCACATCAATTGCACTGGAAATATTTTTTGTTACTGTCTGATGCACATAAACAATAACAAAGATAATTTCCTATTTTCATCAGGTGATGTTTTTGACTTCCTCTTTGGTGTAGCAGTCAAGTGAGTAAGACATGGAATAAAGGAAACATTCCAATCCTCCTCCTGATGGGAAAACACCACATCTGTCTGCTGTCACACACACACACACACATACACACACACACCATACACACACAAGTCTTTCATGAGTCCACGCTGCACCTGCAGCATCTGCAGCTTCAATTTGTTACTGGCTGGCTGTGGAGTGTGCAGCATAGCAAGCATCGTCCCCTGGGTCACACAGGAAGGTTAAAGAGGCTGAGGGAAGCGGAGAGGAGGGAGGTCACTGCAGCTTATCATTTCCTCTGTCATTCCGTCTGCTGCCCCGCAGGCTTAACAAGTCGCACACACACGTGTGTGTGTGTCTGTGTGCACAGAACACAAACATCAATATCGCCACTGTGGTTCTCACCGAGAGCGACGGACCCACTTCAAAACTGAATCTTTAAGCTGATGATCGGAATATAAGGGTTTGCCTTTTTCGCTGTGAGGCTGGTAATCTGGTGATCTGCACTCGACTGGTTCCCCCTGTATCAATGGAGCGTCCACCTCTCTGAGTGGAGTCCACACAAGGCGACGTCCTGGAGAACACACACAGACTGATGCTGTGTCTCAAATCGCGCATTTCTCTAAGGGCACTGGTTTAAAAGTGCACTTAAAGACAGTGTACATACTTGCCCAGTGTGCAAATTTTCGACAGGTGGTACTTTTTTCCAGTTGAAACAAGTTATTAAGTTGTGTTTCATTGTGTTATTATTGTTGTTAATTGTTGTAAAACTAGTGTTTTCTCGAGACATTTACGCCGGTATCTAGTACGAAGACGCATTATCAGTGATTTCTGCTTCTGTTTAGCATCATCTACGTCACTAAGATGGCGGCAGTTGAGGGTGGAAAGTGTCCATCGATCCACACTTTTAATTTCCTGCCCATTTGAGTGTGCCAATTGAGTGCTCATTGTGCACTACATTTTCGCACACTGCTAATTGGGATGCACTTGTGCACTCAAAATACTAAAGTGTAAGTGAAGAAGTGCACGATTTCGGACTTACTGTTAGAATAATGTGTGACATTAATCTACATATTGGAGGGCGGAAGAAGAAAAACATCTTCATGTGTAAATTATGCCAGAAGTCATATGACACCTCGTGACTCACACGACTGTTCCAAACCGTTGTTGAGGTAACCTTCTCCATCTTGAAAGGGGACATTTTCAACTGAGTTTTGTGCTGTGTCTCAAATCGCATACTAGCGTACTCAAAGTTAGTATTTTTAGTGCATAAGTGTGTCTCAATTCTTAGTATGCGAAATTTAGTGCGCCATGCACACTAAATTGGCGTACTAAAACGCCCACAAAACTGAGTATGGTTCAATGGACACTATCCACCCTAAACGGCTGCCATCTCAGTGACGTTTTAAACGTAAGTTACATCATATATATACTGTATATGCATTTATATTCATATACTTACAGGTGTTTTTTCAGCAGCAGTAGAAGGACGACACGTCTTCGGTGCTGATACCAGCTTAAATATCTTGCGAATATTTCGATTCTTATATTTTTTCTTTATTTCTTTTTCCAAACTTGCAAAACGTGCTGCCAGCAGGTGTCGGCGATAGCGTTCAAACAGCTGGTTGCAACCATCGTTAAATAGTAGTAGAAGAAGAAGCTGTCGCATCATTTCCCGTTAGTGTGTAGCAGCAGTATTTGATTTGAAACATACTATCTGTGGAGGATTTGCGTACTAGTTAGTATTTACACTATCCTGATGCATACTAACTTCTAGTATACTAAGAGAAGTATGCGATTTGAGACACAGCACTGATCAGATTTATCATTTGTTCATGAAGAGTGACTATTGAGGGCTGAACAGAAAACAGGAAGTCATGTGATTGCACTGTTGGAAATAAAAGTAGTTCTGACAAAAGTCACCTTCAATGGCTCAAATCTGGGATTTACTGTGAGCTTTCAGGTACAAGTGACTCTGTGACCTGCCCAGGGTGTCCTCAGCTCTTCTGGCTGCGATAGGCTGCGACCTTCCACACACACAAAAAAAGCGGCTGAAAAAATAATAAAATAAAAGTATAGAGTGACCTGCAGGCTGTTTATAACCAACAACTATGAGGAGTCTTATAATTAGTTTTAACAACCCTTAGCTGAAAAGTTACTTTTGAAGTCAGTTAAATGATTAATCAAAGACACATTTTGTGAGTCTGTGTTGGCAAATAAACGCACCGACCGCCAGACTCTCCAGCTCTGACGGCAACAACAGACAAGGCGGGGACAGATCGAGAGATAGAAGCCAAATTAAGTTGTGCTGTGTTCAAGGTTCTCTCGGGGAAATGTAGGCTGGAACTTTTTAGACCTCGAGACACAAGTCAAGAGATGTTTTTATGGCTTCAAACATATTCTGTCTGCAATTATTTTGGGCAAGAGAGACACAACATGAAAATTTTACAGACACACACTCACACACACCTACTGACAAGTTGAAGTTGTCAATCAACCTCTATGTTTTTGGACTGTGGGAGGAAACCGGAGTGAAAACAAACCCAACACAGAAACGGCAATTGTCATATACATTTATAATATTTGTTAATTTTATATATGTGTTATGTTGTATATGTTGTGTTGCCTCTTAAACCTGTCTCAAAATCTATTTCATGATATCTATACAAAACCAATAAAAACATATTTATTTTCACAATATCTGTATTTAAAGTGATCAAATGTCAAACTGCAAAGTTGCCAACTTCTAAACAATTATTTTTTTTCTGAGAATCATCACTGGATTCATGATATTGACTTTTAATTATGCATTATTGAAAGTGCGCTTTCATTAAATTTGCAAAGTTATTACACACTGTGCTGCCTGAGGCGAAGTTTATGTGATGAGGGAGCATCATTCATAACATTCCCATCCGACCCTGGTGCTTTCAAAGTATTTTGATTTGTGTCTGGTTAGTAAATTGACCAGGAGGATTCCACGTATTGGGTCCACAGCAACATGACTTTGAACACTATGGCTCTAAATACGTTTTTTAATTGATTTATTTTGTGTTGTTTCACGATCCATTGTTGGAAAATAAGACACACACAGCAGCAAATCACTTAATTCAAATTCAATGTATTGTTAAATACATACAATTGTAAAAAAGAGTATCTTTGCACCAGCTGGACCTTTACCAAACTTGGTCATACTTGATGCTTTTACTCACATTTAAAAGCAACCATACGTGAGTTCTAAAACATTGTTTCTGGCTCCCTCGTGTGTGAGGACAGTGTTACTGCAATGACTAAACTCTTCTTTGTTTTCAAGACATTTATTTTTTTCGTTTAATTTTTCGTGCTTTGATATTCCTTTAAAAAATGTCTCTCAGTTCTTCATATGAAAAGCTAGTCTCTGACCTAAACCAATCAGAAAAGCAGAAACTAGAAAACTAAACATTTGAAAATGTTACATATTGTTGATTTAACAAATGTACAATAATAAAACATTTCTGTTCTGTTTCATTTCATTCTGCTAAAGATCCAAAGCTACAGATGGTAGAATAAAGTAGACATTTTTTTTATATTTCTGTCAGGATAATTAAACATGTCCAGCAGGTCCGTGTCCAAGATGTCTTCGCGGTACGTGACCTCCAGACGTGCCCTGAGGACCGGCGCAGATTAAAAAGAGGGAAGCCACCTGTGCGGGTTGTTGATTGACCTGACATCGATGAGATGATGAAGCCAGCAGGTGTCGGGATGTTTGATGAAAACGCCCTGCAGGTCGTTGAATCCCTCATCGCAGTTGTGCAAGTGAGTCACATGTACAACTCCTTTGTCGGAGCCACATTACTAACTTTGTGAACGGGAGACGAGGGGCAGGAGTTCTAACGCTGACGTCCATTTAAAATAAAATGTGAAGTCAAGAAGCATGTTTATTAACGGCCTGGAGCTGGTTCCATCACCGCACCACACTGACTCTTCACTGATGGATGATCCCTGATTGTTTGGTTCCTTTATTCAATTAACATCTGCTGCAGCATCACAGCAGGAAGGCTGCTGACTCACATATGTGCTCGCGTGGTTGGCCTTTAAAGCTTAGCTGTGTGATGTCATGACAGGCTCTAATAGACTGAGCAAGTGATAAGGAAACATCAAGACACCAAAATACAAATTTCCATCTGTTCTTCATGAGAATAAAATCAAAATCATCATTGCTTGAATCGTCCAAACAATAATAGCTTCATCAAACGTGGCCAACACGTTCAATATAATACAATTTAACTTTATTTAAAGGGATTTTTCTGAAGATACTTTAGAGTTACAAACTACATTTTATAAGAGAAAAACATTTGCAAAAATCCAAATGAGTAACAGTTGAGAGTAAAACATCTTTTAAACACACAGAAGCTTCGAGCAGAACCAGACTCAGTGTGGAAGTTCTTCAGCTGTGATGTATGGGAGAGGTAGAGAAAAAGGAAGGGAGAGAAATGGAAAGATGGATAGTAGTAGGATGGATGGATGGAGGGGTGGATGAAGGGAGCAAGGGAGAGAGGGAGGGAGAAAGGGGTGGATAGATAAATAGAGGGATGGATTGATGAATGGATGGATGGATAAATGGATGGATTCATGCATAAATTGAGGGCTTGATGGAGGGATAAATTGATATATGGATGGATTGATGGAGGGATGGATAATTGGATGATAGAGCAATGGGTAAAGGGATAGAGGGATGATAGATTGATGGATGTAGAGATTGATGGATAGATAGATAAATTGAAAGATAGAGGGATTGATGGATAAATGATGGACGGATGGATAGAGGGATGGAGGGAAGGATGAATTGATGGGAAGATAGAGGTATTGATAAATGGATGGATGGATACATTTATGGGAAGTTGGAGGGGTTGACGGATTGATGAATGGATAATAGGATGGAAAGAGAGGGACTGATAAATGGATGGATGGATAGAGTGATTGATCATCCCAAAGTCTGACAGCCGAATACAATACAAAGTCACGATTCAATTGTTTTAGTCATTCATGAGAACGATTTTAAAACAAACGTCTGTTTCCATTCCCAGGTAAGCTGAAGTGTTTTCAGGATAGAAGCCAGAGTACATCTGGCTGCTTCTGTGCTTTCTTAACTTTAATTGGGACTCTGAACTCCCTGTTTAATGCAAATGGATTAGGTTGTTAAATCAATACTGGAAAGGTTAAACACGGCCAACTTCTCCAGGTGTTGCGCGAGGATGGAAACAATACAGGACATCTTGGAAAGCAAACAGCCTTGAAATGAGTCTTCCTGAAAAACCTGTAAAATCGTCGAGGCTTCACTTAATTACGTTCACTTGATATGCAGCATATTGAATTGATTAAATGTGGAGAATCTTCTTAATTTAACGTGTGGACATGCAGGGACAACGGTTATTACCTGAGACCATTTACCTTAGCCTGAATCCACACTTGGTTTTTAGGTTAGGTTAGGTAGAACTTTATTGATCCCTCGGGAGGTCTCCTTCGGGAAATTGTTTTTTTTTCCCAATTAAACACAGCAATACAGCAATTATTCATAAAAATAAAAATAAGACCAATAACAAAGAGAAATAAAGAGAATGAACAAGATGATACAATCTAAGTCTAAAGATAAAGATAAAGAACATAGATAAAGAAAAATGACAAAGACTAACATAGAATAGAACATCATGATACTTTTACTCCACTCCTGCCCCCGAACTCAGAATTGTACAATCTAATAGCCAGAGGAATGAATGAGTCCCTGAGTCTATTAGTTTTGCATCTGGGAAGGAGCATTCGTGCACTCATTCTGCTTCTCTGTTCACTGATGACAGTGTTCAAAGGATGACTGTCATCATCCATGATGGACAGTAGTTTGTTCAATGATCTCCTCTCAACAACTGTCACCAGTGAGTCCAGCTTCATGCCAACCACAGAGCCAGCCCTTAGAAACTGGAGTGTCCGGACTTGAGCGATAAACGTGATCAAGAGTTTTCTTCAATGTAAAGTTGAACCACAAACTTAAGGAAGCCACAACTCAAACCAATAACAAACTAGTCCAATTATTTTACTCATTGTTTATATTGTTACTTTTGTATGCTAAAAAAAACACTGAACAATTTGAACATATGTTTTTGTACACAACCTTAATCCACTCTCGATCCTAGTGCTTTAGGCATAGACATATCTCCAATCTTGTCTGTATTTTAAAGATTCTGGAAAAAGTTGTTGCTAGTCATCTGTGCCAGTATCTTTATGATGTTTGAAATATAATTTGAAATAACCAAGTCAGGTGTAATGGAACATCAAACCACCCTGGTAAAGGTTAGCAATGACCTGCTTTGATCAGTGCAATGTTTCAGTACTTGTTCTTCTGGACCTACGTGCTGCCGCTGACACCGTTCATTATACTGAGACTACGAAATCAAAAAGGTATAAATGCTGCTTTAAATCTTGTCTATCAGACAGAAAACATGATGTACTTGTGCAATGATTCAGCCAGCAAAGGTGACCCAGACGCGGAGGATAATAAATCAACAGGCGGTGGTTCACAAAAGGCAGTTTAATAATCCACAAAAAACACAATGTAACAAAACAAAACGTCCAAAAGATGGCGTCATGTCCAACTCTCAGTCTTTACGAGTCCACTTTAAAAACACAAAAAGGCAAAAATGAAATCCAGAACTCACCGAAATAGAACAAGAAGCGCTGACACAAGGAAGCGAGCGCCCAAAATATAAAGTTGGTTTACAAGGTAAACTACTGAGAGGTTACTGATGGTCCGGAGAAAACGTGGTGATGTCGATTCAGGCCAGGACTCTTTATGCAGCACCGTTGACTGGCCTGATAGTCGACAGATGTGGATCTTGCCAAGCACGGTCCTCACCGACTGTCAAGAAAGCAGCGAAAATAAAGGAAACCCAGGAAAAGTCTGTACAAAATAAAAGCCTCAGGAAGGGGAACGTGACAACTTTTCAACCGCCTTTCATCGACCCATGCTAAGGTAACATATGGTGTTCCCCAAGGTTCTGTTCTTGGCCCGATCCTATTCCCAATCCATGTGCTTCCACTAATTGTGATTGTCTAAAACTTATTTTTTTCTTTGTGTAGTCAAATGACCATGTTATGATTTGACACTTTTAATTAAGTTAAATGGAATTTATTGATTGACTCCTGAGTTGGAGATAGTTACAACCTGTTTTATTATCTTTCTCTTACGTAATGGTTGTATGCAGTGGCTCAAATGAATCCAATAATAATACATTATTCAGGATTTTCTGCACCAACGACAATATCTGTCTTTTTAAATTACGATAAATAGACTCTTTGGAATCCATCTGTCTAAATAAATCCATCTTTCTAATAAATATGTTTCAAGCCTCTACGCAAACATGTATTGTTTAAGGTATAATATCAGCTCAGTTCATGTTGTCTTCGTCGTTTATAGTAAGTACATTTTACTTCGAATATTTTCAGTCAACACGTTAAAGAGTAAATTGTCTAAATGTAAATGAATGCGCTGACACGTCATTTTAATCACCACTAAGAAGACTGATCAATATTTCATCTTCACCCAGTTTTACTACACTTATCTGCATTCATGCTGCCGCCGCAGTGTGTTCCGATAAATCATTAATGCTGCGTCTGCTTCACTCCGACACCTTTTAAACTACAGACTTATTCCAACTTTTGTTTCATTTCAGCGCAGCAGCTGGATCCTAACCTTTAGCGGAGCTCATGAGAGTCTGCAGTCTCATGCTCCACTGCCGTCTCTTCCTCACTCAAGTCATCCCTCTTTCCTGCCAGAAACATCAGTTTGAACTTAAGAGCAAATGAAAAAAAAAAAAGAAAGAATTTTATCTTGTCTTCTTCCCAGCAAACGTCTCCCTGGTGTCCCAGCAGGACACGTTGATGCTTCTCTCTCTTATCTCCTCCCTTCTTCTTATCACTTGTAGATAATAAACAAACATAATTCTTAATCCTGACTGCTTACTTCCTCCTGAGCTTCACTGTTTTTTTATTTTGTACTTCCTGATCTTCCATCGGCAGAAAATGTAAATGGTGAATACATTTTTCATGAGGTCCGTCCGACAAGAATAAAACCACACAATGCTAGAAACGTGGTAGTTTTACTCAGATCGAATTATTACTTATTTATTCTCCCAGGAGGGTTTTTTTTTTTTGTTGACGGATAAATGACAACCACAAGTCAAACTGTTTTAGGTGGTGACAGGTTGGGTGGCTGTGGAAGCCGAAGGTTTCTGCAGACGCAGAATTCAGAGCTTGGCTTTCTGGATTGTATCGTGAAAGAAAACACACAACAATCGCATGAACCAAAAAGTCTTTCACTATTTCTTATCTTGAGCTACACAAGTTTCTCAAAACTTGATGTTTTGGGACGTAAAAAAAATAAATGGCGATTTGTGGTCTTCCGAACACTTGAATCCCAACGTAGGTTAAGACAATAACTATAGTGTTTCTTGAAAGAACAACTAATATGTTGATTTAAGTGTGTCTTAAATAGATGTTGGACTCTATTGGATCATCAGTGTCTGTTTGTACAAAACTCTCTTTTCATTGAAATATTTACATTTGAAAATGTGCTTAAGCCTTGCCCACTGAAACTCTTGTTAACCACACCCACTCTGCTGTGATTAGTCAAACATCGAGGTTTGTCACCGCGAGTCATTGGCCGCCTAAGTCTCCTCCTCCAAGGGACACGTTGTTTAAACAAAGCGGGCGTGATTACAGCTTACTGGGATAAGCGCCAGCGCTCTCCCTCCTTTCTTATGGATAAAAATGTAATCGATGATTTATTCCAAAAATACATACATGGACCTCTTCTGTGTCACATATTTGTGATGTATTTATTTTAAATTGTGTGTAGAATTGTAGAAAAAAAACATCATATTTTGTATTTTTTGGCAATAATTACAACTGTTTTATTTTGTCAATTAAAGCAGCCACATGTGACATTTTTCAAATTATTATTATTATTACTGTATTTTTATTTTCTGTAATATAAGTTTAATTCTAAACAATCATGACAGAGACTCTAGCAATTATTTTAACGATACTCTGCACTACATAACTTTGCCTGGACGACTCACCCCGAGAGTCATGTGAACACCAAACTGCAGTGGGTCAGAGACAGGGTTTTACTGAGAGACTTTTTCAGTTACTAGGATGATAAAATGAGAAAAAAAAGTCTTTAAGTATTTGAAAAAAGGCATAACAGGGGAGCCGTTACATTACAGTTACACTGTTCTGACATTAGGGGGGGACAAAAACATAGTTTTGAATCTACATATCGCTACTTTAATGTTAGATTATGAAAATACACTTTGCTTGAACAAAATGTTTTTAAATGGTCTTCACTAACAATAGGAAAAATACATTAAAATAGTACAAATTTCGGTACTGAAAGTCTTAAAATAAAAAGAATGGATAAAATTACCAACAAAAGGTTTGATAGGGATAAAGTTAAATGTAAAAAAAACATCCTGATACTTCTTATAGTGTCATGAATTGAAACATGCTCCCGCACCCCCCTCACACACGCGCACACACACACACACTCCCACACACACGCACACACACACAAATAGTGCACAACAATCAGTTTAGGCTCTGGCAGAGGTGATTAGTAGAACAGTTCAAGTTTTATTGTCTCCTGGAATTAATCTGGTCGATACAGGTCGACGTGGAGATGAAGCTGATCGCAGGAGTCAGAGCGAGTCCAAATCAATAACACTCTTCACTTTATTACGTCGACAAGCTGCAGGAAAACACCGGCGGATGGATTCAAACCGACTCAGATAACTGCCTCAACGATGTTCACAATAACACTGATAATGAGCGGGTCAATTCGTGGATTGAATTTTCTCACATCCAGTCATTGTGTCAATGTAGCCTTGAGCTCAGAGGTCAGAGAGACTTGTGGATGCACTATAGAGCAGACCATCTTGAAATGTCTTGTTAAATCACAGGATTTCTGTTTGCTCAATAATCACTGGGCCAAAGTATTTAAGAAAAAAAGTTCTACATTTTAATGAAATGGAAAATAAAAGTGAGGTAGCTCGTAAATCCATTCAAAGTTTCTCTTTAGTAAAAATGGCAATTACCTTCATGGCTCTAAGAAAAACATTTGAAACTGCCAGGATAAAGAAGGTCGTCCATCACCAAGAGATAATCCCTGCCTCTGTTTAATTAATGCAAGTACAAAAGGAAAAGGAAAACATTTTATTAAATACGGCAGAAATGTGTTACCTTGGTATTAATGGTTTTTAAACTCAAATTTGATGCTTTAGTATTTTTCTCAATCATTTTCTCAATTTTTCACCATCATGTTTTGCCGTCTCTTATTTTATTTCTTTTTGGAACTATGGCTTCACAAACTCTCTCTGAAGTGGTTTTTGACCGATTGTGAAGCAGCAGGCATGAAAATAAGCACCTCCAATTCTGAATCCATGGTTCTCAGCATGTTCTGAAAAACTTCTGAATGCAGGACAGTTGCATAAAAACAGGTCAAAGGGCAACGTATTGCTCATGGGCCGCACTTTGACCAGGTCTGAAATGTGGCTTTTTAATATATATCAAGTGCTAGCAGGCAAACTGCTGTATGTTCTGCCTGTGACTGCATGGGCTTACTCCGGGTACTCCGGTTTCCTACCACCGTCAAATGACATACATAGGTTCATTAATGGCTTTAAATTGTCTGTAGGTGTGAGTCCGTTGTGCGACATATTCAGGGTGTCCCTCACCCCCGAGTAGCTGGGATAGAATTCAACCCCTGTCATTATTTCAATGTATGAATGAATTTTTATTCTACAAAGAACTTTACTATCGTGTTTGAAAGGTTTAAATGAAAAAAAAATGGATACCACACACTCAAGAGATAACTGGGTTCGATTTATAGACCCAAATAAAAGCAGATTAATGAAGAATTCTTGTCGTATGTCTCACACAAGACAACGATTGTCTCTTCTCAGCTACAGTGTGGAGCACTTGCCGGAGGTCTGAGGAGTCGACGTGAGCAAGTAGCTGCCAGCTGAGCTGTGTGGGAGGAAGTCAGGGTCTCCAGGAGGAAGGTATAGCAGTGCTCGACTCGCAGTCAAAAGTTCCCGGTTGTTTACCAAGTTTCCACCGTCTGCTGAGTTATTTAAGTCGCTGCTTTCCATATTGGTTTTGAGAAAGGACACTGATTGTGTCGACACCTCCTCCCGACTTCCTAAACTTCTCACATAATCAGCTCATGTTTAACTTCCTGCTTAGCATTCATGGCTGTTGACGTGATCCAGCTTCTTACCGAAACACCATGTTTACCGGGCGCGACAAACACGCGAATGTTCACGAGTGTGAGTGATGCGTGGCCAGACGCTCGTGTTATGACAGCGAGCCATGAAAAAACGTTTCTCTCTAAGAGCACCAACCGTTGACACGGCCTTCATCTGCTCCACGTTCTACTGTCAGCAGCTTCCTCACCCTGAATACATGTCGAAGGAGGGGGCGGGGGGGCGTCAGGGACAGTGATGAATGCACTGGCCGGGGACCAACTTGACTTGTGACATTTCATTTCTTCTAATGCCGAACAATAATTTTGTTTTCTTATGCTCCGCACTGACCCGCGTTTGGGCGAAATAGTTGGGTGGAAAGTGGATTCCTGGCAGCATTCTATCACTCAGATGAGGCTGAAATGCATCTTTATAATATACAACGATTTATTCAAGTGGCAGACCATCTCCGAAAGCTACAGTGAAATGTATATTTTACATTAAACACTCAATTGGATGAACACCAAAGAGACGCACGCATCTACAATCTAAATTTATATTTCTTTATATATTTTTCTGTGTATTTTATAGTTTCAAAATCAGATAGAAAAATATATTTGCAACTGTTCTCCAAAGACCAAATATTTGATCGAAGCGAATCTCTGCGACAAGTGGTGTCAGAAGTGGGATGGTCCGGAAGAATTCTATAGTGTGATGAACCACTGTCTTCAGAAGGTGAGAGAGTGACTGGAAATAGACATATTGACAGGAAACTAAGGTAAAGATATATCAAAAATAAATTTGAACTCAGGTAAATACACTTTATTTATGTGACTAATGGGAATATAACACAATAACAGAAATGTTTATATTAATAAGGAAATTAATTGTATTCAAATACTTTTTATTTAATAAAAAACTGTTTCAAGAATATTCAAAAGATGTATTACCAACCACTTTTTTACCCACAGGTCAGTTCTCTGTTTAAGTATTTCCCGCTTTTTAATTTTTTATTATTATAAATTACGCGTCCAACATGTAGGTATTTAATGGATACTAAACCTATACCACATGGTAAAAGCACTAGACCTGTAAAAAAAAGTTGCAGAAAATAAATTTGATTTACAAATTTCCTTTTTTATACAAACATTTGTTTATTTACTTCCCTTAGCACCAAAAATGAGTGTTATTATATCAATTCAAATATTTACAATTTATATTTGTAGATTTTTACCCTGTCGATGTATCTTTTCCCAATCGCCTTTTTTATGACCTAATCATGGCACTTCCACAGTTAAGACAATGTTAGTCTTTGTCTTGTTTAGATCAAAGACTGGTAGTAGTTTTAAGAACCAGCTGAACTAGATTTTTTTCATCTTGTCTGATAAACATAAAATACTGAGCTTCTGACAGAGTGAGTCGTTTCAGTAGTTTTGAGTTGGACAGGCAACTTTCCACCACATCAAATCTATTTCTTCAGGAAAACACTTTATTGAAGAAGTGTCTTAGAGAGAGTAGATTTGAAAATTGTGTTTTGTGTGTTGGTCAGGGGAGCCAAACTATTTATAAATTGATGATGTGTCCCCCCTTTTCAGATCTGAGTCATCACTTTACGACAAAGACAATGCCGAGTCTTTCTCATCCTGTAGAAAATGCTGAGATTATTGGAACTACTAACAGATTTATTTGGCTCCTCCATCATTATAATGAGCAACAATAATAACATTGGACTACAGTGACCAAAACACCAGCACATCATTTTTACAAGGTGTAAATCTTAAAAAAAAGCTCAACCTTATCGTCGGTCCACAACAACAACCCTGATGCAGTTTTTAATTGTGTTTCTAACTGCCTTGTTTCAAGTGGTTCTGTGTCCGTTAGACTCTTGTCTTCTTATCTTACTTTTTAGAATTTCAAAGACAAGATGCAACATCCGGTTTTATATTGAAAGTCCATGTCATTATGCAAAAAGCCGCAGTTCACCGAGTGTCCACTTGAGGCTGGCTGCAACTAGACTGGAAGTCACATGCACTCCCAGCCTTTTACAAACATATTAAAAAAACCTAACCCAATAAAAAAACCTAAAAACAGCCTGATACTTAAACACTCAATTCAATACAGTACATAGCATTTCCATTTTTTATTATATTCCCATGACTCTGTATTCCTGAAATAGCATAATATTGGTCACGCGTGACTTAACTGTTCTTTGTTCTACTTTAAAACCGAGTCCATGTTACTGGATCCGACATTATACCAGACAAGCAAACTTATACAGTGAATGAAACTAGGTGACATGGTTGGAGAGAGAAATTCAATGAAAACAATCCAGTTGAGGCACTTTTTAGATTCAGTGGGACCTCGGATGTGTTCTCAGATCAGCGCGCTGAAGACTCCGCGGGGTCGACTTCCTACGCAATCCTCTCAGCCAACTTCCTCTGGCTGGCAGGCGTCATCGCAACTTGACGGTGTTTGTTGATGGTAGCCATCGTGACCCCGGGGGGCTGATGAAATATTCTTTTCAGGAGCAAAGGTGGAGTCTAGAGTTGAAGATCTGTCTCCCTCCATACTGATGTCAACGTGATGAAAGTCTCACCTTAAACCTGCAGAACAACAATCCAACTCTCAAAACTACTCACATGAATCACAACAGGCAGATCTTTTTGTGAGTCAGTCAGTGGAATGTTATTCAGAAGCTGGTTTATTTGGATGTTCCGTTGAGAAAATGATATTCTAACTTCAGTTTTATTCCAAAGATCAAGAGGAATCTTGAAAGAAATGATAGAACTCTGAGAGAAGAGAAGCGAAAGTGTTTTAAGAGATAGTTCAGAATGGAAGTGAAGAGAAATAAGGAACTAAAACTTTTTTAAACCTGAACCACTCAAGTCATCATATTTTTAGACTACAAAATTCAACACGATGACAGGTAAAGCCCTTTTTTTGTGATAAATCACTTTTATTATTATATTAAATTATATTATATTTTTTCAGTTATTGTGACTCGTTTTTTATTTTGACATTCATTCACACTTTGATTATTTATTTGATGTGACTGATCCTGCTTTAAATCTGAAATGTTTTTCAGAATAACGTGTGTGAGAGGATGTGTGCTAGTGAAAGTTATATAGGGGGGAACTTCATCAGGTCAATGGAGGCTCAACAAAAATGAAGATTTAACAGATTTAAAATATGTCCAATTTTGATTAAATTTAAACCATATTTTATACATGATCCATAAAAAATATTTGCAGAATTTCTGCTCTTTTCATTAGTTCGTTTTCATGGCAGAGGAAAATTCAGATAATTTATATACTTATTAATACATTAAATAAGGATGATTGCCAACATGTTTTAAGACAGAGGTCTCCACTTAAAAAACAAAATACTATAGAGTGGGGTGCTAATGCAAAGGTGTTGGGTTTGATCTCTGTACTAGAAAATAATCTTTTCATGAATTTAGTCTATATGAACCAACTGTACATAATTTAGCAGACGCATAACGCATTTAAAAATAAAAATAACTCTCCAAAAAACGTTAATTTTTTATTGATAGCAATGTTAGTCTATATATAATGTACTATTTCTAAACGTCTTTCTCAGACAAGGCTTGAAGCGAGTTTCAGTTATTGTTTAGGTTTCATCAGCTGTTTTATTTCTGAAAATCTTTGACAAATTAAATTTATTTTTTGTTGTTAGGTGTTTTGCGGATTTTTGTGTAGTTTCATTGTGGATTCTGGCCATTTTTGTCTGATTTTGTGTTATTTTTACGTTAGAAATATGTTCCATCTGAACTATTATATGTATATATACTATTATATTATATGAACGTTATTGATAACATTTGACGTGTCATCTTTGATTTATCTTTATTTTCCTAAAACAACTGACGTTAAATAAAAATGTAGTCTAACGTCCACTTTAATAAATGGAGGGCCACAGGGCTACAGTATTGTGTCGGTTATTGCTTCCTAAGACACACAAATACAGCAATAATAGACTCTGGCTTCAGCATTAACAATAAAAAAATCGAACCCATCACCAGCAAAAGGTGCTCGATGAAGTCAACAGTAAAGAAGTGAATAATAATAAAAGGTTCCTCTCAAAGCAACAATCAAGTTAATGTTGTCAACATCTGTCGACTGCAGACCAACACAGCACCACATCTCCCTCACACACACAAACACACACATGCAGGATGGATGGCTCAGTAGTGCAGTATTGGCAGCTGGATTGATGTTCTCCGAGTCCCAGCTGACTCGTTTGACCAGCGACAGAACAGAGCAGAGAGAGCAGGAGAGAACATGTGCTCCCTCTGGTTCCATCACTGATAAGTGTTTATTAGGAGCAACAATCACGGGAAGGGAAGGAAAAGTAAACAAGCCTTGAGGGAAAGAAAATACCTTTCAACTTCATCCGTATGTATCGCGGTCAAACCTTCAACCGAACTGAAAACCTTAACCACAAACACAAGGTTGGAGAATTCTTGTCACAACAAAGTAGATCTACCAATTTTTAGGTCTCACTGAGGCGTCAAATGTTTCAAAGCCATGTATCCCTTGTGCTGAAAAAGACTTGATTCCTATAATGTGTTGATTTAAGTGTGTATTAAATAGATGTTGGACTCTATTGTACTCTTCAGTATGTGTCCGTTTGTACAAAACTCTCTTTAAATTGAAATATTAACATTCGTCAATCTGCTTAAGCCCCGCCCACTGAAAACACTTACTGTTCACAAACAGTTTTCCTGAAACTAAAATCTTGTTTACCATAACCAGCTTGGTCAACAAATAAAGTTTGTCACTGCACATCATTAATCTTTGAAGTCTCCACCTCCAAAGGTGTGATTACAAATGGCTGGAAGAGGAGTGAAGCCATTATTACGTCATAATGGACACCGCTCTTGTAACCCCTTGTTCGCTCAGATTGAAGATCTGTCTCCCTCAATACTGATGTCAACGTGATGAAAGTCAAAAATACAAACTTCTCACCTTAAACATGCAGAACTACAATCCAACTTTCAAAACTACTCACATTTAGTGAAGTCCTTCATGTGTGTTTTTGCTTACACTAAAAAAACCAAAGTCCACGTTTTACGACTTACCAGAATGACCAGAGAACCATTACCACCAGATGGCTTGCAGAGTATTAAATGTCATTTTCTTGTTCAATAAAATATTTTCAGATACAGAGAAGCCAAAGAAGGAAGTCACTTGAACTATATAACCAAACATAAAAGTGGTTTGATGTCTATATGCTGTCTGAACATACATATCATTCTGATCCTCAGAAAGAGCTGGGAAAGTTATGATAGATATCATTTTATGTGCGCCTCAGATCTTTTAATAACGTCAAATAAAAGAAGTTTCAAAGTCGATCAGAAGGAGGAGAAAGACAGAGTGAGGGGACCAGGTGGAACATTCTCTAGCCAATGCCGGCTGGGGAATCCGATGTCACCCACCAATCCCGGAGCCGGAAAGAATGGTTTTAAAGGACAGCGCGAAACAAATCCTGACACTTTAGCCCTTACCCGCTCTTGACACTTCACTGGACTCTTGGCTTCCCATCCTCTTGACTCTTAACCCTCGTTCCTGACTCCTGCCCCCCCTTTCCACCAAGCAACCAAACTGCTCTTCCAGAGACTTGTGATCCTGCGAACCGAGTAAAGATATGTCTCTGGTCGGTTACGACAACTCTGTCAAGAAAGATCTTTGCCAGCCTGCAACAAAGGACCAGGACCAGGACCCAAGAAGACCCGGCGTCAGCGCTTCAACCGCCTCGTCGTCAACACGTGCGCCTGCTCCTGCTCACATCTTCCTCATCCTCCTCACCTCAAACGCCTCTTCGTCATCACGCCTTCGTCCTTCCTCTCGACGACTGTAATATTGTCACTCTTGCATTGATTGATGTGTCTGGATTTTTCAGATTGATCAGAGGTAGCAAGATTAGCTTAAAATAAGTTGTAAAGCTTTTGCTGAAGTTGACAATTATCAAAGCCTTCAAGTTAGTTACTTCCTGATTAATTAATATTGTTCCTTCCATGATATCAAAGAAAGCAGCATCATTCCATTCCATTGTTCTTAACTTTTCTCCCTTTTCTCTTTGTTTCCTTCAATAAATCCTATAAAAAGCACGTCAGTTTCCTTTAAAATTTTTCATGTTTTTGTATAATCAATTGAGCCTCTTACTCAATAAAGAACATTAATTACGACAATAATTAGTAACTTCAGTTAATGAGATTGATTCAAACTAGTGTTTCATAGTTAATTAATAAGGCCAATTAATTAACTATTATCCACGTAAATGTAATACTTTGGACTAAGACTCAAAGGTGGTGCTCCAACTTCAGGTACTCTTACCTAGAGGCAATTTTAAAGTTAAATCAACCAGAACTTAGATGTTCGAAAAGTAAGCATTTTTATGATGGCAATAATCACTAAACACAGGAATAACAACAGGCAGATCTTTTGTGAGTCACTCAGTAGAATGATATTCAGAAGCTGATTTATTTGGATGTTCGGTTGAGAAAATGATATTCTAACTTCAGTTTTATTCCAAAGATCAAGAGGAATCATGAAAGAAATGATAGAACTCTGACAGAAGAGAAGCAAAAGTGTTTTAAGAGATAGTTCAGAATGGAAGTGAAGAGAAATAAGGAACTAAACATTTTTAAACCTGAAGCACTCAAGTCGAAATGTTTGAACATATTTTTAGACTACAAAATTCAATATGATGACAGGTAAAGCCCTTTTTTGTGATAAATCACTTTTATTATTATATTAAATTATATTTTTTTCAGTTATTGTGACTCATGATTTATTTTGACATTCAGTCACACTTTGATTGTTTATTTGGTGTGACTGATGCTGCTTTAAATCTGAAGTGATTTAATGACATGTGTGAGAGGATGTTCTTCAGTCACATTGTGTGTGTGTGTGTGTGTGTGTGTGTGTGTGTGTGTGTGTGTGTGTGTGTGTGTGTGTGTGTGTGTGTGTGTGTGTGTGTGTGTGTGTCAGTGAAGGTTTTATAGGGGCAACCTCATCAGGTCAATGGAGGCTCAAGAGTGGGACAGAAGACCCCTATGATATGAATTTATGATGAAATTAAAACTATATTTTATACATGATCCAAGAAAAACATTTTCAGAATTTCTGTTTCTTTCTTTAGTTTTCAGGGGGGGAGCAAAATGTATATCATTTATAATACAAATACGATGAAGTACTGCAAGATTGTGGTTAGAGTGTGGTGCTATTAACGCCAAGGTGTTTCTTCGGATTTAAGTTCAAAACATGGTTATGATAAGAGACTTATTGCACCTTGGAGAGGAAGACTTCAATTTGAAACATGTGAGGAGAGTTGGGTTTTCACATTACATACGACATAAACATGGCGTCAAGTGATTGTGACGGACGGGCGTCTTTAAAATCATCACTGGACGATCAGCTGACCAGGATATGACGGAGGTTTTTACTTTATTCACAAAGACCTCGCTGACTGCTCAAGTAGAACTTAATTCTATAGTGAAGTTTCCGGACATGAAAGTTATACGCGACTTAGTGGCTTTTTATTTTATTTTTTTGTTCAATGTCCCTTTAGTGGCTTTAGAAGTCTTTTGCTGACATTCCTGCGATTATGTTTTCACTAAAATTAATGTTGTCGTTAGTGTTCCTACATGTGTGTGAATTTAATGTTCTAAGAGGACGCAGGTTCTAATGTAGAAATGACCTAAATTCATCAGATCAAATAAGGTTATTTCAAGTCCACCTTAATTTCAGTAAAGTTTAACCTATGAAGTGAGCGTTAAGTGAAGAGACTCCATATATAATGCAAACAACACAGATGTGATTATTAATGTAAAGCTCTTCTTCTACCCCCGAACACATCTGGTACCTACAGCCACCACACTTTTTTGTTATATAAGTGACAATTCGTGTCCGAGATCCTAAAAGACGTTTAGAGTAACTAAATTATTTCAACCTGACGTCACTGCCGACTACATGAAAGTGCACCTTCCACCATTAGTCCATAAATCTGATTTTCAAAAATGTAAAATGGATTTAGTCGTCTTGTTTTATTCATTTGACTTTTTTTTTTAATGGAATATAAATCATCAATTTCCTGAGACATAATATTAAAATAGGTCCCAGACAAGTTAATATAAGTCCGTTGATGTTTAAAATCTTTTAAAACTCCTGACGCTGATGTCGATAGAAAAATATAAAAGGTATTCATAATTAATGGCACATTCTTGAGCGGCTCGTTGCATATTTAAAACTCCATCTGTTTGTTTGAGCAGGAGTGCTGAGATCAGCCTCTCCACAGGCGGTGTTTTACAAATAATGTTGTTTTATAATTTCATGCCTTATTAATTGTCACAGATGTGGGATGCTGCTCCGGTGGGCAGATGCTACCTTGAACTTGTCGGTTTACTCAAGACTGTTTTTTTTTTCTATCAGCATCTAAATGACATCATGAGTTATGTAATATCAGTATTTTGTGTGTCACCATCCTGAAGACTTTATACACTTTTATAATAATTACATTTTTTTTTATTTATTTAGGTTCAAGTTCAAGACTTAACTTCAAACAGGCAAACATTCAAAAATGCAAAGCTCTCTGTCTTTATTTTAGACTAGATCTAAGAAGCGCCACCTACTGGTGAATCACACTTAGTTGAATTAGCTGCTTAGCTGCTTAAAGATTTTGGAAGAAACGTTCTTTTCCGATCCAGCTTCAGTAGATATTCCTCAACGCTGAGTCTCTGGTGGATTACTCTGCTTTTCTTTTTTTTTTTTAAAGGGGGTCGATTTTAATCACAAGGCCTGATATTGATTGACAGTTTAAACAACATAAATTAAATTAAAGGCAGGCCATAAACAGGAACAAAACAAACAGGATCAACGTTGCTATTTTTTTTTTGGCTTTTCTTTTCTCATGCTAAAATAAAGGTTTGTGATTTTGATGATGGGGTCATTCAGACAGGAAATGAGTTATAGAAGTAAAGTGGCTAGAATTTACAAAATAAAACATAAATTAACTAATTTCAATTCTGTAAAAACACTAAATAACGGATGGCTGTGTTGGCACATTAATCTTCATCTTCCAGACACAAAATCA
Source organism: Callionymus lyra (assembly GCF_982586985.1). Lineage (NCBI taxonomy): Eukaryota > Metazoa > Chordata > Actinopteri > Syngnathiformes > Callionymidae > Callionymus > Callionymus lyra. The sequence goes on along the minus strand of NC_141822.1, from coordinate 16,437,875 downwards.
GCCGTATTTCTTTTTACAGTTAGATAAAAAACAAATTCATGTTTTAGCGCTTCAAATCAATGGGCGGAGCTTATGACAAAAAAATTGATTCGTTAATTTCTTAAATTGCAGGTTTCAAAGTTTTGTTAACCTTTTTTTCCGTAACTGTGTAGTGTCAAGAAAGTTGTAAATGTGATTATATTAAAAGAATAAAATACCAAAGTCAAATTAAACAGATAAAGATAACCTTTTTTACATTTATATTTAAGAATGACTTGTTTCGTGAGCAGTCCCATCACTCCCTGACACAAATCATCTTCTGCTTAAGGTTTAACTAAAAACATAATTCAGTGGTGACTCAAAGAAAAATGCTATCTTGTGGTTAGCCGCATGCTAATTGATAATTCCAGCGTGTGAGAACTGAAACAGGAAGCTGGACTGAAGCCCTTTCATTTTTATTTCTGATGATTTCTTTTGAGCGCTTGGACTCACTCGCACCTGCAGAAATGGGCTTCAAATTATGAAGGTGTATTAGAGAAACATCTTCTTGACATTGTGGTAATGAGGTGAGGTGTTGGCTCAAGAGTTATTAGGATCCCACTTATTGGACACGCTTCATTAATTTCAAAGGAGAAGCACTTATGCGTAGACGGAGTCATGTTTCCACTGAGAGATGATTCACGTCAGGTTCTTTAGTATTTTATCACATTGATGTTACGCCTGGACAAACAAACAATACAATAAAAAAAAGGTCTCAACAAACAGAACATAAGTTTATTTTGGTTTGCTGCTTTGCTATAGTTACTTTCTTTTTCTACGTCTTATTTTGACTCACAATTCAAAAGTAAAAAAAACTAAAATAATTGATGTTTCAAACACATTACATATGGCTGTGTAATTGCAAGAATCTGCAGATATGATGTGCATCACGATACAGGGTCAACAATACTGTACAATGCCATATATTGTGATACTGTAGGAACAAGGATATACTTGTAGTATTGTCGAGTACTTGACTCTGGTGTTGCACAGTTTAAAGACCACACGACTCTTGATAAAGTCGTAACTGCTTTCATTTGTTTTGAAAACAAAATATGTCTAAACATCAGCTTTAAAAGCTGCTGGAGTCGACTGTATCCTCTCGTCCTCAGTCATCGCCGAATTCTTGCGGGATTGCAATGTTCATTTAGTTGCGTAGGACGTAATGACTGCTGCCATCAAGTGGCCAGAAGTTAATTTCAACTGAAAAATAACCGCAGCATGAATATTTGCATGTCAATTATAAAAAAATATATTTAATTTTACACACATTATTCAACTATAAACCATAAGAGATTGAAATACATGAAATATGATTTGCAAGCCAAAAAGAAAAGATATTATTTAAAAAACACAATTCTATCAAATATCGATACAGTATCGTGGGAAGGAATATCGCGATATATCGCCATATTGAGATTTTCTATCTTTAATATCTGTCCCTTAACTTACCTAAAAGACAGACATATTTAAAGATCACCATATCAACATGAACATTTAGTGGAGCGTCAAAACACAACAAATCTAAGTTATTCTATATCTGGCAAGACATTCACGACTTTATGAAACTGAAATATCCAAGTAGGAGAAGAGAATAAATTATTCTCTAAAGAAAGAACCTGAAAATGAATCAAAATGACGTGTAAACTCTTCATCTCGCTGGAAAAAAATAGTATTTATTGAGCTGCTTTGTTTCATGAAATATCACTGTGAGCACTTGCAGCATTTATCATACTCACCACAACGAAGCGAACATCGACTGCAGTGCAGAAGTTGCTGCTTTTGGCTGGAATTTAATATTCTAATTGGTGTGAAGGAGCTCAGAGAGTTGATCATCTGTTGCAGGCGTTTAGTGCCGGACAGATTTATTTTTGTGGGGTAAGTTTAATTCTTAAAAAAAATACAGGAGTTTGGATGTTTTCTCATGATTTAAATTAAAACTGAATAATTAAAAAAACTTAAATATGATTGAGATTTCCAAAATAGCTTATTTAAACTGCTATGATGACGGTTGCAGTACATTTTGGTACACAGTGTATAGAGGTGCTTTTTTTTAAGTTGTCTTTTGTAAGTAAAACAACATTATTTTTAATAAACAGACACATCTTATGCTCCAGGCAGGTCAAATTCAATGCAACAGAGCTGAAGTTTGAAATGTCTGCTAATCATTTTGTGTATTTTTTATTCTTCTCGTGCTTGTAAAATGTTGCACACACACAGAGCTGCGTCCAGCACTGCAACACTAGCGTGATATCAGAAAACCACAACCCTCAGACTCAAGAAAGCGTTTTATATCCAAACATAATAACCGCTCTTAAAAGCTCTTCTGTCTCCGCACTGCTTGATTTCCAATAAAAGCTGACACAGAACGCAATCTTGCCAACTGATTTGGCCCAGCACACACACACCCCCCCCCCCCCCACACACACACACACACCTGTGATCTATCCTTAAATAACCTCTCTCAGCACTATAAAGCTGCAATGAAACCGTTTTCACACCATAAAGTCTAAACTGTTCCTGCAGCATCCGAGGCGTCGCCATTTATCCAAGTGACCAAATGAAAAGAACCCGGAGCCTCGGAGAAGATTCTATAAGACCAGACAAAACATCGCCATGAAAGAACCTAAAGCAGCGTTTGTCTGACACTCGAACTCAAAGGTTTCCGCTCCACGGTGAGTGGAATTAACGACGGTGGACGTCGGAGAATTTTGACAAGACGAGAGGAAATTGAATCAAAACCTTTGAAGTAACTGGAAAGCAGGCGAGTTTCACAAGTGTCAGAAAATTGGAGCAATAATCAGGGATGAGGTTTATTTTTCTAGTGTCAGTGGACATCAGGACTTGTTGTTTGTAATTTATACTTGAATTTCTTGTTGTAATGTATTTTTTCTTTAGATATTTACATCTTCTACAAGGACAAGAAGGCAGTGAAGACAGTTACATCTACCGGCGTAAAAAAAATACTTCATGGAGTGTGTATCTAAGATGCCTACAATACAAAACCATTAAAAGACTTACGTTTTTGACGATAGAAGATTAAAAAAAAAAATGCCTAGAGACACGAGGTCAGGCCATTTTAAAATTTGAACAGTTTATTCCAGGATATAAGATTCTTATTTTACCTTCAAAAACAGAATTAAAAGCATCATTAAGGCAAAATTACATCCTGCAACCATGATTTTGGTAATTTATTCACCTCCGCTAAAGTGAGTGACTCATCTGTCTGTGTCAACATGATTTAAAAAGTTATGAACAGATTTCAATTAAACTTTCAATGAACACAGATAAAGGATTTTAAAGGACAGTAGACAGAAGATCCAGGAGCGGAAACAGTCGATAATAAATTAGAGGAAAGTTCTAACCGTCTTTATTAGTGATGTCCTAAACAGAAATAGTCAAGACTGAGTATCGTCAACTAAAACAAAAATACAAAAGGAAAATAGTAAGTAAAATAAAGAGCTGGGATGTCAGGAACTGTCCACAGGGGGGGATAAGATTTTGGTCCGAGAATAATCCCGAGGTACAACGGGGTGAAGCCGAACCTGGTCTGAATCTTAATACTGCTGGATGATTTTGGGTAGAGACACTCATTTAAAAAAAACAAACAGAAAAAATCCTAAAAAATAAAACTATACGATGAAAAACATTAGTATATAAATGTGAAATACATGTACTGTATGCGGTACATGTTTTTTAACAACTGAGTATTTTTATTTATCTCTTACTTTATTTATATTTACTTTATTCATTTAATTAATTTAATAAACATTCCTGTGTTGTTATTAGGGTGCTCATGCTGATCATTTCCGATGCTGGAATGAACTGGTTGACGCGGGTTTGTACTCTGCTTTTCTTTCTCTATCCGTTGGTGTTCAATCAAGTATAAGTTCAAAAGTATCAACAAACGCACGACAAAGTAGAAAGAAAATCACACAAAGAACACAACAAAGGGAGATCATCGTGGTTAGAGGTGACAGGCGATGATAATCCAGAGTTCAGGACTTGGCCATTGACGTATCTCGCTGTCACCGAGTACAAGCTTGACTCTGCTTTTGAGGCTTGTTGAAGTGATTGAACGCAGCTGAGGACTGGCCTCAGACCAGAAACATGAAACAGGAAGAAGACCTACAAAATAAAACAGAAGAAACGGTTGTTTGAATAACTAAATATTTAAATATATATATATTTTTTAACATGGTTGACATTCTATGTGACCATCTCCTGGAATTAGAAGTCAACCCAACTCTGATTTTATGGATAAAATACTTTTTATTGGATAGACCCCAACATGTCGTGGTCAATGGTTTTACATCCGAAAACATTGTTTTAAGCACAGGAGTCCCCCAGGGCTGTGTTTTATCCCCCATTTTTATTTTCTATATACACAAACAACATCACATGCAACAACACAGACTTTTCACTGCTAAAGTATGAAGACCACATGGCCCTTGTAGCCCACATCAGGGACATGAACTCCCTTGTTGCATACCATGGGCTGGTGGGCAAGCTCTTGGACTGGATAGAAGAAAGCTCCTTGGAACTTAACATCTCCAAAACCAAGGAACTATGCTGTCGGGGGAAGCGAACACCTAATGCTCCACACCCTCACCTCCTCTTTGAACCCCTGAAGCTGCATGGGTAGGAAGTTGCCTGTCCTACTCCCAGCACACTGACTCAGTGCACAAGAATTCTGACCCGCTCAAGTAGAAGAACTCACATCTCTCCGGTCCTTAAAACTCTTCACTGGCTTCCAGTTTCTTTCAGGATCAACTTTAAAATTCTGGTTCTTACTTTCAGATCTATTCATGGTCAGGCTCCTCCTTACATCACTGATCTGATCCAGCCTTACACCCCAGCTCGGGCTCTGAGGTCTGTGGATCAGAATCTACTTATAGTTCCTGAACACGGCTCAGGACCAGAGGAGAGAAATCTTTTCAGGCTGTTGCTCCTAAGCTTTGGAACGATCTTCCTCTCTCTTTGCGCTTGATGGATCTACTGACTCCTTTAAGAAACATCTTAAGACGTTTCTATTTGTTCAGGCTTTTCCTTGAATTTCTCGAACTCCTGTGTTGTTCTCAGTATTATCTTGATCTTTAAAGTATGTACTTTTTTGAGTATTGTTTTGATTGTTTAAGCGCTTTGTGACCCTGGTCTCGAAAAGCGCTATATAAATAAATATTACTTACTTACTTACTTACGTACAAGAAGGCACAGAAATGGCTATTCCTGCTAAGGAAACTTTAGTGTCGAAAAAGGACATTTTAACAGTGGTTTACAAATCTCTCATTGAATCAATGCTCACGTTCAATATCTCATCCTGGTTCAGCTTCAAGTCTGTTAAAAGTAAATCAAAGCTTTCCAGGGTCATTAACCAAGCAAGTCAAATAATTGGCAACAATCAAACCCAATTATCTGTACTTCACACACAAGCAATAGAATGGAAAGCAAACAACATCACATCAGATCCCAGCCATCCCTTGCATAAGTCTTTCCAGGTACTCCCATCAGGCCGCCGCTACAGAGTCCCCTCCTTCAGGAAAAACACTTCCAGAAACTCTTTTATTCCCACTGCCATCAAAATATTGAACAGACAATGATAACCCCTACTCCCCGTCCCTCCTTCCTTCTTTTAGATGGTCATTGCATTATGGTCATTTATTTATTATACTATATTGACTGATTGCACTAGTCACTTTCCACAACTTCAAGTCTGCTGTTTCTCTGTGTTTAGTCTTGTCTATGGTGTTTGTGTCCTGTTGTTCATGTTGAACCATGCTGAAGACAATTTTCTGACATGTCAGATAATAAAGTTTTTCTGATTCTGATTCTAAATCATTATTATTGTTCGGCGTGAAGTTAAAACATGCTGTCATACAACAACACAAGAGGCCTGCTGTTGTAGTTAGTGTTACAACTTCCTTTTTTATCCCCTTTAATACTGTAAATGTTTCCATTCAATTCACCAACAGTGTCAATTTTTGCTACAACCGTCACCAACCAAAGACAAATTTCTCTATGATGAAAATAAATGTAATCTTTCTTATGATTTTCCCATCAATGCACTGCTACAGCTGAATCATTTGAAACATTGATTTAACATTTATATTTCAAGAAATCTCAATAAAAATTCAATTAAAAGCCTGAAAAATAATAGGTTATTATTGATGTTGAGATTGACGGCTCAGGGTGTTTTTAAAAAAAGCCAATATTATTATGAGATTTTTTTCATTTATTATCGTGTCACCATGTTTAAATCCGGAAGATTTACTCTACTCTACTCTTTGTCTGCAAGTCTAAATATTGACTGGCAGCAGTCTTAGATTGAATCACAGAAAAATGACCCAGTTGAGTCGACATGCATGTTTGATAATCATTTAGATCAAGTCGACATAATTTGTGATTAATTGGATTACTTTGTAATTAGTTCCATTTACAGCACGACAGATGTTCTGAATCTATCATCTATTCTAGCCACAAGCTATTCCCGACGCTTGCTGTGATCTTAATAACTTGTTTACTTTGTATGAGAAGAGTTTATAATGTAAATAATCAAATTCTTACCCGATAAATTTATTCTTGTGTTTCCTCACTGAAGCTGAAAATCTCACTTGTGAAAAGTTGTGTCGACTTCAGGCTGTTTAATCTGCGGTGTAAATTATGAATTGGCGAGTCAGCAAATCTCTATTCATTGTTTTACAGCCCTTTTCTTCTGTAAAAGTGGCCACTAAAGTGTGTTTTTGGGCGGCGTGACAAGAAACTAACAATGCCAAAATCGATGATCCGCTGAGTGGAAGTGGCGAGGAAGGGGAGGACACAGATTGTGCTTTTTTTTTTTAGTTTATATCAGGTAGAGTTCCTCTACGGGCAAAGATATAAAGTATCATCTGCATAAAATACTTAAAGGGTCGAGTCGGGATCCATCTATTCCTGAACAACTTTGGAATCTCAAGATCCTCATTTAGCTTGAAATGAGGTGAGACGCTGCTGAAGGTTAAGTGAACGGAGGAGAAGCTCACGTGTAGATATGAGTTTTGGCCGTTTCATTAACTGTAAAAACTGATTAGACTTTTTTCTCTTAAGGCGTTTTCAGAATTGCTGTCTGGGATCTATGTAGATAATACTTAGTGACACACGGGTTAATAACTCAGTTATAAAAGAGACAGAATTGAACCATTGGATGAGATGAACAGTTTGCCAAGTCGTTTTATGAGGCCTGATCAATGTAGATTAATGTTCCTGTTGATATCGTGACCTGTAACGACATCAGTGATTGAGATGAAAACCTTTGCTTGAGATATAAGCCTGCATTGTGTTACATATAGGATGATTCTCCACCAACTTTAAACCCTCTCAGAGCTGTTGAATAGATTCTATGCATCACTTAACTATGATGGGCTCATTTTATTTGTCATAAAAAGACAGAAAAAAAATTGCAATAAATTGCAGAGAGAAAATATTGGCAATTGATTTTTTTATTTAGATTAAATACAGTAAATGTCTGTTTGAATCTTCAAAAAATGTTCTGCCTTCAGAAAGTTTAACCCTTTAGTCTCCATAAACGATGTCACCCCAGAAAACTAAAGTACCAAGTTTAATTTTAAATTAAATTTAGGCACTGTTCAAACCTTGGTACACGTTCTAAATGATGGGTTTATCCAGTATCGGATAAAACCATCCAAAAATGTACCATAGAAATAAATCGTATAGATTTGATTTTCACTAGTTCACAGCCTTATTTTTCTGGTAAACATGACTGAAACAGGCATTTTGAGGTGTCAATAGTGTCAATAGTGTCATGAAGATACATATTTATAACATATTTCAGACAGTAATACACAATAGAGACATAAAATAACAATAATATATAATCAAATTCCTCATTGACCTATACCCGTCCTCAGCCTGGGGGTTGGGGACCACTTATTGAACCAATATACACAATATATTTGCATTTACAGAAATCCTCCATTACTTCACTGACTTCTCCTGGGTCTGAGTTTTGCCGGGACTTGAGGAAAAAAACAAAAACTACTCTTCAAACTATTGCTATTCAACCATCAAATTAATTTTTTTCAGCCAGCCTACTGTTGCATATTTCGATTTTTTTTTCTTCAAGTTAAATGATTTTGGGGGTAAAGGGTCTCAAAATGAGCCTCATTTGAGCAGTGGACACTTTCATTTAAATGAAATTTTTATAGAAGATTGGGTTCGGAAAATTGGCTTTACAGTGACATAGAAATCATATGACTCGTCTTGTAAACTGCTCCAGAGGTCAAGAACACTGAAGGAATATATTATTTGTAAATACATTTTAAAAAGTAACTAATGTGTTGATTTAAGTGTGTCTTAAATAGATCTTGCACTCTATTGTATCATCAGTATGTGTCTATTTTTACATAACTCTCTTTTCATTGAAATATTTACATTCGAAAATGTTCTTAAGCCCCGCCCACTGAAAACACTTTTTCTTTTTCTGACAAGCTTTGGAACGATCTTCCTCTCTCTTTACGCTTGATGGATCTACTGACTCCTTTAAGAAACATCTTAAGACGTTTCTATTTGTTCAGGCTTTTCCTTGATTTTCTGGAACTCCTGTGTTGTTCTCAATATTATCTTGATCTTTAAAGTATGTACTTTTTTGAGTATTGTTTTGATTGTTTAAGCGCTTTGTGACCCTGGTCTCGAAAAGCGCTATATAAATAAATATTACTTACTTACTTACTTACTTACTAAAGAACATTGTCAACAGCTTAAGTGTTGAAGGATGAAAAGATGTCTTGTTAAACATAACCACACCCACTCTGCTGTTATTGGTCAAACATTGATGTTGGAAGTCATTAATTCGGAAGTCTCCACCTCCAAGGGACTCTTTGTATAAACAATGCAGTCATGATTACAGCTGGCTGGAGGAGGAGTGAAGTCATTATAACATAATAATGGACTCCGCTCTCGTAACCTCTCGTTCATCGAGATTTCAGACGGAGGAGAACTTCATCAAGTAATAAGTTCAAAACATGGTCATAATGAGAGACTTATTCCATCTTGGAGAGGAAGACTTCAGCATTTGAAAAATGTAAGTGAGTCAGAAGAGTTGGGTTTTTAAAGAAAGTGTTTCTTTCTGCATCATATTTCTGCTCAGCCTTTAAGAGTTTGAGATAAGACAAGTCCAATTGAATATATCGAGTGTATGAAAGAATAAACAACAACATAAGACTCTGAAAACCGCAAATAATTCCATGTGTGTTCTCAATCCTGAAGATTTTCCTTCTACATTTGTCAACACGGATAAACCAATCCTCCCATTTCAACCTCTGTCAAGACAAGAATTTTGGAGCCACAACTGACGATTTCATCAATTTGATCTCCGCGTGTCATCCGACGCCAAAAAATGCAAATCTACACCATCTTCCTGAAGTGATGTACGTAAATACCCCCGCAGGACTCCACCTGCCAATCCAACCACGTCTAATGCTTCTAATCCTGATGAAGATCAGCAAACTTTTTTTGAATCATTTTTGGTAAAGCCTTCTTATCGGCGCTCTGATGACTTAATCTTCCTTTTAGGTGGAGTGCAGCAACCTTCAGGGGGGTCTAAGACCACTGTAGTTAATCAAGCATGAAGCCATTATTAGTTTAATGAGCCGCGGCACAAGACAGTCGGGACGGAACACATCACCGATAAACAAGTTAAGCAAGTTAAGTAAACATCCCTGAACAGCCCAACAGATTCATCCGGATAGTTGGAGGAGGTTGTTGTGTTGGCTTTGTTTGTCTGTTTTGATCAATCCTGATTTTATTTTAATGAGTTGCTTCCACCGGGGGAACGTCGGGATCTGTGGAGGTGGTTGTTAGCAACCGTCGCTCCCTGGTCAAGGAACAAGATTGTCGACAAGATGTTCTGTATCACTTTCACATCCTGATCTCATCTCAATGGCAATTAACCAGCGTCTTCTTCAGAGTCAGTCTCCATTGTTTCGATGCATCGCATCCCGGCCGAGAGTTAACCAGTTTGTGTGAATCTCTTCCTTTTCTTCGGCTCTGACTCATCGTAGCACTGTCATCTTTTATTCAGGTCTCAGCTGTACACTCTTGTGGTTGTTCAGTTTCAGCTTTATCTTTAGAAAAATGACACAATAAAGTGAAACTTGAAGTGTCCAGACTGTGTGTCCCCGTGGTAGCGACACATGGTGTCCACCATTATGGTCCGCCTTCCCTTTAGGTCCGGACTTCTTACATGATGACATTTTCATGACGAAACTTAAACCTGAGCATTTTGAAGACACTTGTACCACATGTGAACACATTATATAACAGGGCTACCGGGGTGGGGGGTTGTTGGATGGGCTGCTCTTAATTTGAAAGACAGAAGTTAATTTCCTCCTTCTGAACGGCGATTGAGAAATTTACCGCATGGTTTAGCGGGAACTTTCCAAATTAAAATGCGGCTCATGACAGAAGAAACCCGAACAACTGATGGATTGACAGCATGTTGTTGTTAAGTTAAGATGACTCGACCACTCGCTGTTTCTATCTATGTGAGAAGAAATGCTGAACTGTTGGATAAACCCGCCTCATCTTGCTTCTGATTGGTTAATATTGTGTGGTGGCTTCAGTGATTGGCTAGTGTCCTCAAGGAACCCTTTGAATACAGTAAAGGAAACACTGGGAGCAGCAAAAACCGTTTTGACCTTAAAAATGAAATATGATGCCATATAAGGGTCGTTAGTTTGTTTAGCTTTATGCTATTACTATACAAACTCTATAGAAAGTATAAAAGTGATAGTTCACCCAACATTGAAACTTCACTCATTTCATTTTCTACTCACTTGACTAGGGTTTGGATTGGCGTGTGGCGTGAGGTGTGAGGTGTGAGGTGTGAGAATGGGTTCAAATTGCGCGACTGGCAAACTCAAAGTGTGAAACTTGGCAGTCCTGATATTTAAAAAAAAAAAAAGATCTTTGTGAATTGGACGTGCTCGATAGTCTCATGCCAGTCTTTTTAAAATACGATTAATCAATACATTTTCCTTTTAAAATTCACTGGTGAGTTGTTCAGGGCATGTACCACCGGTAGAAGACCAGGGGGGACACCTAGGACACGCTAGAGATCAGGGGTCACCAACCTTTTTACAACTGCGAGCTACTACGGTATGTGACCCAAAAGGTTACCACCAGATATGAACACACTTCCGAAATAACCAAATATATATTATATGGATGATTAATTATGCTCATGACATTATTAATTCTCAAATGGGGAAACACAATATCAACAAATATAATAAGATGGTTATTGTATGAGAAATACAATGAAAGCCCTTCGGCTTGTTCTTTGGTTTGTGACCCCTGCTCTAGAGACTATTGTCCATTTTAGCACTTGCCGAGCTGGTACGAAAAAGGTGACTTTGACAGACTGCTAGACCAGCGACTAAACCAGCCATTTAAACCAAACCCCTTTCGAGAAGAAGTACGGTATGATGCTCAGAACGACGAGGTCCACACCTTTCTAGTTAGTACACCATTGCCCCCGAGTTCTGTGGCGCTATGACGACCCCACCCACCGTGAATAGGTAGCAAGGCATCACAAAAGAGTAGTATTTGGTCGAGGCCAGTTAGAGTAGCGCTGGAACTGAGTAGTGCAAAGGTTTCAATGCCTTGAACAGCTGGATCATGTCGCTGTGGAGAGGAAGGTACAGTGAGAGTTACTAGACTAAAAAAAGACAGAATGGACAGAACTTGGAGGATAATCCTATTGACAAAGATTCGACTTTTTGTTAATATAAAGTCTCATGTGTGGTGTGACTTAAAAAGTGCCTTAAATAGTTTCAGTTGACGTTTCGCTCACTTATCCAATAGTAAGCGGAACGGTACCTACGACAGCAATTAAAAACAAAGAACGAGTCACTGGAGATCAGTTTGAGGTCACACACCCACAGATGAGTCACGATGGAGCTGGAAAATACTGTGAACACTTTCACACATTTCTGTCTTTTCAAAACAAATGTGAACATAATAAATACAGAACAAGATGACATTCACACACATAATGTTGACTAGCAATAGCTTTGTGACCTCCCTGAGTAAATTACTACACATCATAAGAAAAAAAAGAAGAAGAAGAAAAGAAGAAGAATATAGATAACCTTTTTAGTCGTTGGTCTTGAACACACGGATATAAAACTTTCTAAAAACAATGAGGGGAGCTGGAGTGATGCCAGCAGACAACATGGTAATCCCTCAGCAGGAGGAGAAACTATTGTATGCCTGAAGCCATTTATGAGACAATTCCCCCGAAAATACCTCCTGAAACAGACGCCGGCAGCAAATGACTCTCTTTCAACGTGATCTAAGCTCCTCATCTACTCTCTCACGAGGAAATCTACTCGTCTACAGTTGCAGTTTGACAAATGACGGACGGTATTGGAAGTCTTATTAACAGTCGACGATTAATACCCGATGATGTGACATCAAGGCTCTTCAGACGTCGACGGAGAACAGAAATTCCTTCAAAGGAGCTAAACCCTGATCATTGAACCCCTTGAACGCTTCGGCTCTTTGAAAGTCTTATCGAAGATGCTGGCTGGAATACCATGAGAACCAAGTTTACATCTTAGGTTTTATACTTGCACGAATGCGTCGCCCACTGAAGTGATGCAGCAGATTCAAACTGGCCCAGAGATTAGAAGAATCTTTCAGGGAAGAAGATGTCTTCTTTTTTTTCCAACTCAATTCAATGTTATTTCAAGTGTCCAACAGTTATGTGAAGACATTTTACAGTTGAAATTACACTTTATAAGAGAAGATAAAAACATGAAATAACAATGAGTCACAGTGGTGAGGGAAAAACTCTCTTTTAACAGGCAGAAACCTCAATCAAAACGAGACTCTGTGTGAACCGTCTTCTGCCCTGAGCAAAGGAAGGGAGATGGAGAGGATCCTGGATCCGGAAATCTGGATGACAATAAATCTGTGGAATATGGAGAGATAGAAGTGAACAGGTGATTAAATGAGCTCCTGTTACAGAGCAACTAATGTGAAAACCCAAGTATCCATATTTACTCAAATGTTGAAGTCTTCCCCTCTAAGATACATTAAGTCCCTCATCTTCTCTCTATATACACGTCTCTTGGGCGTGGAGACTTCCTGGATTGATGACATGCGCTGACAAACCTCGACGTTTGATCAATCACGGCAGAGTGGGCGTGGTTATGGGAAACGAGGCTTGAGCTTGTGGAAAACCAAGCGGCTTCAGTGGGCGGGGCTTAAGCACATTTTCTAATGTAAATATCTTTATTAAAAGAGTACAATAGAAGTACAAAAAAGACACTACTGATGAGTACAATAGGTACAAGATCAATTTAAGACACTTAAATCAACACATTAGGAGCCCGTTCATTTATTTCTAATAGAAAAAGATTACTTTAATCTAACTGATTGCTACAGGCTGTTAGCGATGAACGACCCAGTTATGTATCTCAGTCTCATCCAATTACAGTCGATACAAAAACATTTGTTTAAGAGCACTCTTGTAGGAATGATTGAATGCTGATGATTTAATATTTAAATCATCTAACTGAATTTATTTCAAGGTCCATCTTTCCTTCTCCACATGTTTGACTCCAAAACATTTACTACCACCATAACCACTTCCCCTGCTTCTGTAATATCTATCCATCATCAATGATGGATCGGGTTTTATTGATGCGGCTGTGAATGATGGACACTCGAACCGGGAAAAACACAAACACTGCCGGGGAAATGAAAACGATGCTCAGCCTTAACCACCGACAGCAGAGGATTGAAGGACGGATCCAAAGACGGTGAAAGAACGAGGGAGTTATGTTACGACGAGAGGAGGGTTTCAAGTATTAGCAGGTGATGGCTAATAAAAGAGGAATAGCAGCATAAATTCAAGGAGATGGGCAGAAACAGACGGCGGCTGAGGCGGCAGAGTGTGAGGCGGAGATTGAGGGAAGTAGCTGCGAGAGAGAGACTCGTCTCAGGTCGTCCTGTAGTGTAATACCCTGGCGAGGGAGCCCCCCTGCTGGGCCACTAATCCCCGGGCCTCCACAAAACAGAAATCTGAAAATTGAGCTAAATGCTGACTCCAGTGCCACACTGGAAAAAATGTGACGCTCTGAAATATTATGGGATTTATTCTGCTGATTTCACACAGAGACAAGCTGAGAGGGTTTTGTTGTGTTTCTCACTCTCAGTTCTCAGCTCGGTTGACCACAGCACGTCCTCTGACAGTGGTGCAAGTCAAGAATATAATTCGGGATTTGGTTAGAGGTTTTCTAAACTAGTTCTTCCTCATGAGGGTTCAGACATTAGACTGACCAGTAGAAGGATTGTCAGCAGTTAGTCAATTATTCATTCAACTTTAATAGAGTCATTTAGTATAAATGAAGGTCACTATATGAGTGGATGAATTTTCAACAATTAATATTTTCAACTGTAGTGAATCAAATTCCAATCTGTCAAACAGTTTCTGTGTTGTCAACTGTCAACTGAAATCAAACCATTTTCAACTGTAATAAAGCATTTGTTAACAAAAGTAAAGCATTTTCAACTGAAATCAAACAATTTACAACTGAAATCAAACAATTTTCAACTATAATCAAACAATTTTCAACTGAATTTAAACAGCTTTCAACTGAAATCAAACAACTATCAACTATAATCAAACAATTTTCAGCTATAATCAAACAATTTTCAACTGAATTTAAACAACTTTCAACTGAAATCAAACAACTTTCAACTATAATCAAACTATTTTCAACTGAAATCAAACAACTATCAACTATAATCAAACAATTTTCAAATGAATTTAAACAACTTTCAACTGAAATCAAACTATTTTCAACTGAAATCAAACAACTATCAACTATAATCAAACAATTTTCAAATGAATTTAAACAACTTTCAACTATAATCAAACTATTTTCAACTGAAATCAAACAATTTTATTTCCATCAAACAATTTTATTTTTATCAAACAATTTTTAACTTTAATCAAACAATTGAAAAAACTATACTTCAAATATTTTACAACTATAAATACAACCATAAAACGATTGTCATCTATATTCAAACAATCCACGACTATAATGAAACGATTTAAAGTACAATCAAACAATTTCAAAGAAACTATAATTGAAAACTGTGGGTTGTAATGAGTGTCACACTTTTACTTAAATGATCAAACGACACAACAACCATGAACCTGAGGGGCAAACAATGAGAAACAGCTTAAAGTTTACCTCTGTTGCTACAGTTATTTGCGCTGAAGAAAGCTTTAATGAATAAATCTTTCAGCGTGCGTCGCTCCCCGTCTCTTTAGGTAGCAGCGCTCATGAATTTTCATCAGGCCGTGTCTGGCCTCACTGAGCCCGACATGACAGCGTCTCTCCTCCAAGGTTCTCTTTTAGGAACACCTAACACCTCGGGTTTGACTTCATCACAAGGCTGCGTCCTAGCCTGACACGAGGACAACCGTCTTCCTCTACGTGTCCAGAACGCCGACATAGAAGTCCACTTACGGCTCAGACGTCACACGCTGTTGTAAGTAATGTGTGGAGAAGGCAACAGATGGAAATCCAATGGAGACCAAGAGGAACTTCCACAGAACTGCATGGACAACATCTGATGGCATTTATTACTAGACTCTCATTCTATCTCTATTTCTACATCCTTAAAAGTCATTGTTTTTTTCAATATCTAATAACATCTCACAGTTGATCATTGTTTAAAAGCTGACGAAAATTGCAAACGCTACAATTTCACAAACGTTAGTTTTGTATCATCAAACATGTACAATTGTTAAAGAAAAAAACTTACCAAAATACTGAAAGTGATGTAATGGACAAGAGATTGAAATTAAAAGAAACAAATTCATTATTTATTCGTAGCAGGAACACAAGTTAGACGCTTAATTATTAGTCGCAAAAACATCAGATTGTCTCTTTTAAAGGATATGAAAGCATCTGGAAAGGGGTGATGCTAACTGTTAAGGTAAGGTAAGGTTTGTTTTTTTCCAATAGCCACAGAAAATACAGCAATTTTTCATAAAAAATAAATCAAAATAAAATAAGAACAAGAACATAAAGAGAAAGAACAAGATGACACAATCTAAGTCTAAAGATAAAGATCTTATAACTAACTTATAACTTATAAGAAGTTAACCATTCTCTGTTAGCTTTAAACCAGTTTAAGATTATTCCTACAGGTAAACTTAGTTTTCCTTCTCACATGTCCAACCATGACCTATTCCACAGTGACCTATCCAAATAACTGGAGCAGCAGTTCCATCTTAAGCTTTAAAAGCAACAAAACAAATACAGAAAATGTTAAAAAATTAACGACTTTTATCTCGTTAAATATAACCTTCATATTAGCAAAAAACTTCTGATTTCTGTATCACAGGAAATGCATTCAATGATTTTTAATCAAATTATAAATAAAAGGACTCTTGAATCTCGGTGGATGTGGGTCCCCCGAGGACACAAAATACTTTTCATTTCTAGTAATCTTTCGCCTTTATTTGCCTCAAACCTCATTCCAGTCACCATGGAATAAGTCAACGCCGCTTTCTTGCATCTCGCTGTGAAATGAATAAATCTCTCGCATCTGCTCGCTCCTCCGTGATCATTACTCGACCGTCTCCAGACAACTTCAGTAGAAAACAGACAATCAATAGCACAGATGTTCCACCATTCTGATTACAAGCTCGGACTTCCTCGGCGAAGGGAAACAAAAAAAAGTGGCGTAGAATTGACATCCGGCGATAACAAGCCAGACGTATTGATCAAGGCTGGTCATGATGTCAATTATCTTGAATCCATCGCCGCGGACCTCCTGAACACAGTTTATTGTCCACATCGACGACTGGGTGTGAAACATGTGGCTGTGATCCACGGTTACATCATCGACCGAGTTCATTTATTAATGATGATGTTTCTCCGGCCACAGTCTTTGTTTTAAGGCAAAACTTTTGTCAAGAAGTGCAAAAAGTTTGATGAGGGGAAAAAGATCAAGGACCACCTGTGAACAGTGACATCATTCCAAGAGTCAGAACAGAAGTTTATAATGATATCTCAAAACAGTTCAACCCGAAAACTTCTTCAACGATTTAGAATCAAGGCTTTGAAGTCTTTTCATTTGATTCTTCTTCTTTAAAACAGCTTGAGGTTTTCAGTCCGAGGTTGAGGACAAGACTCAGAATCCATCAAAAACTGTGTTGATACATGCAATTGACACGCGTCGGTTTCCGTATCCCTGAATCTCTCCAATATAATTCTCACAGATACGTTTATTTGCCTTGATTTTCCACAGTCAGGCTGATGTCTTTAACCATTAAAGTGTAATGTTCTTAAGGGTCTTATTTAGTTTCGCAGATGGGAAATACAACCGCAGTGAAAAGACTATGTAACATTTCAATTGAGGCGGAGAGACTTTTAAAACTAAAAGAAATAACGTGGACATTTACATCAAAGTAACGTTTTTGAGTGGCGATGAAAAGACACATGGACTTTAATTATTTTGATAAAATTAAGACCAGAAACGGTTTTAATCTCGATCATATAATAAAAAACTACATTTTGTCCTTCAATAAAATATTCTTTGTTTTTCTCATGCCTATATTGACCCATTTAATACTCAATATTTATAATAAACGTTGGTACTTTTTGTATAAATCTAGAATGCCTGACACAATATTAACCAATCAGAAGCAACATAAGGCAGGGATATCTTTTATCACTAGTTAACACTGACAAACATGTGATCGAGTCTTCGTAACTTAACATTTTAATACAAATACAGCGCTGACATCATTCTGCTGTCAAGCTAATCGTCGCTTAGGATTCTTCAATCTTGAGCCAAAGTTAGATCTGGAGGGTTCTTGCTAAACTTTATGGTCAATTCCCCACAGTAGGAAGAAATAAACGCTCTATTATCACGGTCATACTCTATACTGTTTGAATCCAAGTTTGCTAATCCTTATGAAATGTTTTCATTAGATCATTCGTCTATTTCTAAATTGATTTTGATTGATTGTTTAAAACTAATTTAGATATTCAGCCAATTGAAAGGTCTCAAGCTAATTAAATATGGCAGGTTAAAGATTTTCAATACAAAACTTTAAATAAATTGATAATTAAAACATTATATTTCAGCTATGACTCTTATATCCATGTCAAAGATGACAGGTTTATGAAGCTATAAAATCAATATTGATCCACAATGAATGACTGCCATAGATCTAGAGGATGGAGACTAAAATCCCACAAAATATAATAACAATTCAATATAGACTTGTTGAGAAATGATGAATTAAATCACATATTTTTTTTAAACTTCATATGTGTGCGTAGAATGCTGATGAAATAGGAAATAACCTGTTGCCAAAATAATAATTTTCCCTCTTGGGTTTATAAAGTATACTTGTATATATATCTGACACTAAAGGAGTCAGTGCCTCACCAACCATCAACCTCACCGCACGTCACTGTTTACAAGGTATATTTCTTTACTTGATTAATTTTAAGCAAAGGGATTTCAAGAATTATGTTATGAATGACAATCACAAAACACCTCGGCATGAAACAGAGAAACCAAACACCAAACAGACTGAGGAAAAAGACCTCCAGAACGAAGACAAAATATAACAGAAACGTCACAGACTCAGAGGGCAATGAAAACTGAAATAAACTAAACTTCCCAGAAACTCTGGCAAAAACTTAACAACAAAAACTTTACGACAAAAACAAATACAACGACTATAACTTGAACTTCACGTTACAGAACAAATTGCAACCAAAAACTCACTCACCAAAGAGGATCAAGAAACAGAAATACAAACTTGGAAACTTGGCGTAGTCGTGGCGTGGGACAAGGGCTGGAGGTGCAGGATGAACACAAACACTCTGGCATAAGACAAAGGAAGACACAGACTATTAAACACATGAGGGACGAGGGAACAAGAGGAAACAATCAGTGATCAGAGATGACGTCAGGAGAGGGAAACATGAGGAGGGACAAGCGACTACTGTGTGACAGAGGAGAATTTAAGATGTTTTGTTTTTGCAATTGTTTTGAATGTTCTGGTTGAATATGAAAGTTTATGAGACTGAAGGCCGTTTGAAATCAACTGCACTTTTGTTTGGTTCAAGCTAAAGAGATAGTTTTAGTTCCCCTCAAAAATATTAACCACTTATTTCTTCTTTCTACTTTTCAAAAAAGTATTTTACTTCAGGGTTTGAGAAGACGAAGAAGGTGAATGTTCACCACACAGACTTGTCGTTGATGAAGATGTAATGGAATGAATGGAATGTGTACAGGTGAGATTTAAGAGGTTTATTTGGACGAGGACATGGAAAACAACAACACTCACCTGACCAGAAAACTTAATGTTTCGCCTTTATTTGCCTCAAACCTCATCCCAGTCACCATGGATGAGTCAACGCTGCTTTCTTGCATCTCGCTCTGAAATGAATAAAGTAAATGTTAATAGTGTTTTTTATCAACAAATTAAAGTTGTTTCTTTTTGCACTGAGAACTTAGATTATGTGCTGTACAACAAAACACAGTTGAATAAAAAACATTTGTTATATAATATAAATCTATGTGTCTTGGCCTCATAAATAGATATTAATGATACATTTTTTAACTCTGGCCACAGGGAAAATGTTCTGTTACTTCTACTCTTTAAACCGCTTTAAGGTCTGAAAATACAAGTCTGAGTAAAGTATGCAGTAGATATAAGGCCTTATGAAACAGCTGATGGAGCATCATGATACAGTGTCTTCATTTAAAAGGCCACTAGATGGCACTCTCTCTGCTTAATAATCTTTGGCTCTGAACAACCTGGCATCATTTTCAAACTAAGAGTGCCATCTAGTGGCCTTTCAAAATGAGGACGCTGTTTCATGATACCACATAAACAGTAAACAGAAATGTCTCCTTCTAAAAGGGTTTACCACATCCATGTCAATAATCAACATAAAACCAGTCCAAACAAACAAAACACAAAAAAAACACAAAAAATTGTTATTTTTTCCAAAAATCAACATGTTTTAAAGAAGCCTAAATGGTGGGAAACATCACTAACATGGCAACATCACAAATCCAAACAGAGTTATTTCAAAACCCCCTTTTTAAACTACACTTTATAAGAGAAGAGAAAACAGAAAACTGGAGTAGAACCAGACTTCTTCTATGATGAAGAGAATGTAATAATTTCCAGTAAGAGTCTTTAACTGGATTATATCTATGGTCTTTTTTTGTTGCAAATTCTAAATATAAAAATTAAACAAAGGTTTATTGGAAATTATACATTTTTCACCTCAAGGAACAGGGATCTAAATAACTATTTCATACACAGTACAATTATATATGTTTCTAAAAAGGATAAACAGTGAAATTCGCCAAATTAAATCGAATTAAAAACGAAAACTACAGTACATCAACGAAGAACAAAAAACATCCACAGTAGTTAATCTCAGCTAGGCTAGGTAAAACCACAAATCATTTCTCGATAATGTTCACTCACAATTCTGATCTGATCCAGCCTTACACCCCAGCTCGGGCTCTGAGGTCTGTGGATCAGAATCTACTGATGGTTCCTCGCACACGGTTCAGGACCAGAGGAGAGAAATCCTTCCAGGCTGTTGCTCCTAAGATTTGGAACGATCCTTCTCTTCCTCTGTGTTGGATGATCTACTGACTCCTTCAAGAAACATCTTAAGACCTTCTTATTTGTGCAGACTTTTCCTTAATTTCTGGAACTCCTGTGTTGTTCTCAGTTTTATCTTGTTCTTTAAAGTTTATATTTTAGTGAATATTGTTTTGATTGTTTAAGCGCTTTGTGACCCTGGTCTGGAAAAGCGCTATATAAATACAAATTACTTACTTACTTACAATCCAATTCCAATGTATGAATATATAAAAGTCCATGATGGAGATTTATAAGAATCATAATTATATTTTTTACACCATAACGAAACAGTCGTTATTTGAATCCAGTTAATACCAAGGCATGTTATAGATTCTTTGCTGCTCAGAGTAAATTAAACCCATAAGATCATAAACTCGATGATTTTCCAGACAGTGTGACGCTGATCTGGTTCACAAAGCCGTGATGAAGTGTTTTGCTGCTGAACAC
This sequence comes from Callionymus lyra, assembly GCF_982586985.1. Classification (NCBI taxonomy): domain Eukaryota; kingdom Metazoa; phylum Chordata; class Actinopteri; order Syngnathiformes; family Callionymidae; genus Callionymus; species Callionymus lyra. The sequence goes on along the minus strand of NC_141822.1, from coordinate 16,416,691 downwards.
TGATTTATTTGCCATGACAAGTGGGCAGGATCATTGATTAAATGAATAATTGGAAATAAGGATGTTGTGTTTAAATAAAAAATAGCAGACAGAAGCTCATTATGAGTGCGGCGCCGCGACGCAGCCGGAATCTTAATGTGTTTTGGTCAACATGTTTGTTCATTCTCACGGCATCAAATTTTCCAGGAAGGTTAGAAAACTCATTTCAAGTCAAGGATGATGAGCAGCAGCTGCGGAAAAAACAGACTCGCAATAGATTATTGGTATTTGGATGGAAAAATGTTAAGAATTAGGGCAGTTTTTATGTTTTTCCCCCACTTATTCATAACTGGTCAGTCACTGAGGGTCGGATGTAAAATCTAGAATAAACAAGGTCGCCGACCTCGGGCCTGACCGTGTGTTCTGTGAAAGTGATTACAGATTAGCATCATGCTAACATCAGCATGAGATTATGACATCACCAATGAAAGCTTCTGCATCGTGTCAATATTAGCATTTTCATCGTCGCTGCCAGTGTCGTCTGCCAGCTGAATTTAAATGCACTCCGGTAATAAGACTCTCCCTGATATGACTGAGAGCTATTGATTTCGTTTTGCTGATGTTTACAGAAGCAATTACCCATCACAGTTTGTCTTGGGTCCTGATTTGATACGGACGGTTTTTAATGTGCTTAAATTTGCCAGAAAAGTCAAGGATCCAAAATGACCAGCAGCAGAGCAGGTGTGTTGTATGATGACATGTCTTCAATAGATAAACAAT